>NC_081571.1:18165720-18244613 GCF_022355385.1 Mustela nigripes
CATATAGTGATCAATTATTCTCTCAATAAAACTGGAAAAAATATAAAGCACAGACACTCCTAAGTTTCCTTTTGCTTTTAAAACTTTATAATGCTGTTGGTTTTAAAATTGTGTGCATTTAGTTCATTAGAAAACAGTATGACTTTCCATCTCCACACATTTAACCCTTAACAAAAGGTACAATTATATTAAACCTGTATCTGTAGAAAAGATGAGTTCAGGAAATAAATTTAACAACAAAAAGCAGTGTGCTTTCTTTGGGAGTAAATAAAATGATATATGAAAAGGTACTCTGTTACTCTTACTTTCCTCAACACGGTTCTGAACTTTGCCTACCTGTCAGGAATACAACTGAAAATGATTTTAATATCTGAGATATTTCCTCATCTTCAGTCATTCTCATACACTCCCACAATGTATACCTTCCTGGGCTACCACCTGGAATTTTTTTTTTAATTCAACTCATGTTTAACTCAGCATTTATGTTAAATGGCAAGTCTTAAGATCATGAATTTGATGTACTAAACTTAAATTACTCAACAAAATAAAACTATTACTATTAAAGTAAAATAAAAAAAAATATGGGGTTTGGGAGAAGGGGGTGGGATTATGGACATTGGGGAGGGTATGTGCTTTGGTGAGTGCTGTGAAGTGTGTAAACCTGGTGATTCACAGACCTGTACCCCTGGGGATAAAAATATATGTTTATAAAAAATAAAAAATTTAAAAAAAAACACACAATGGATTGAAGTGACAAATAAATGACATATATTATTTTGGGTAAAAATACAATTTTATAAGTTTATTCATTTTTCTAGTAAATTCACATTAAAATAAATTCTAATTTTGAATGCCATATCAGCATAATTAAAAAGTGAAACTATATATATTGAAATATAGTTCTCTACAAAACTAAACACAATTTTTCTTATAAATGTTCCTTACTTCTGCTCAGGTAACTATAGTAAAATTCTTAATTTAGTAGGGCAATTTATATGTCAGATTTTAAAATTATATATAATTGTATAATAAATATATAATATGCATCACAAATGTATATAGAAATAATTTGTTTCATACATATATTTCTACTTTGTAATATGTTCTGATCTGATTTACTATGTGACATTAGTATTTCCAATAAATATCATAGTTTGCAAATAATAACTGAGGTGCATCACATATACGTAATACTTAAATTGAAGAACTGATTTTTCACAAAATGTTCTAAATAGAAGAATAAAAGTATGCCTTTATATATACCTTATACTAAGTGATAACTATATTTGCAAATGTGAATATAAAAGGACATCAGAAAGAAAAAAGTACCAAATGTTTTTAAAAAGTCATTTTGTTATTCATCAGTAATACTTACTGAGAATTATTGAGATAAAGTCCACCGATCAACTAATGTTCAAAATACCTTCAATGACAGATTACCCACAATCTATCAAACGTCTCAAAGAATCTGAATGTCTTATCCAAATAAGATGGTTCTCCAATAAATTAAAAAAAAAAAAAAAAGATTTGCGAGTGACTGGGTGGCTCAGACATTGGGTGTCTGCCTTCAGCTCAGGTCATGATCCCAGCGTACTGAGATGAAGCCCCACATCGGCTCCCTGCTCAGCAGGAAGCCTGCTTCTCCCACTCCCCAACTTGTGTTCCCTCTTCTCAATGTCTCTCTCTCTCTCTGTGTCAAATAAATAAATAAAATCTTGAAACAAATAAATAAATAAAAATTTAAAAATATTTGGCCTACATTATGGGGTTCTGTGGAATGTTTGATATAATCAATGAAAAAAATAAACATCAAATTTGAAATAACGCGAAAGAGTGAGGTATATCTTCCAAGCCATATTTGAAAAGGTCCTTCTCTTTATTTAATTTATAATTATTTTAACTTATATTTTATATTTTAATATGTATATTTTTAAATATGCAGAAAAGCTGAAAGACCAGGACAATAAACACCTATTTCCCCACTACCTAGATTCAACAGTTATAAGAATTTTCCCATAATCAGTTCCTATGTTCATGTATGTATATTTTGCTAAAACATTTCAAAGGAATATACAGATATCATGCTACTTTATGCCTAAATTCTCAAGCATAGATCTCCTACATATAAGGATATTCTCTTACATGGCCATAACAGTATTATCACATCCACAACAATTTGGAATAATTATCTAATGTCATTTTCAAATGTCTCCAATTGTCCCCAAAATACCTTTTATAATTGTTTTTTGTTGTTTTCAATAGGGATCTAATCAAGGTTCACACTTTGTATTCGTTTGTTATACAACTCTTTCATTTCTTTAATCTAGAAAATTTCTTGAATCTATCTTTAAAAAAAAAAATAAAGTGACCACTAGGCCACTTGCGTTTCACAATTCCACATTCTGGATGCTTCTGATTGTCTCCTTATGGTGTAGTTTAACTTATTGCTCCCTCTCTCCTGTAAACAGGAAATTCATTCTATGGGCTTAATTAGATTCATGTTAAAAATTTTTGGCAGAAAACATCATATAATGCTTATCCTTCATATTCACTCACATAGGAAGTAGAAAAGAGCAATTCTTATCCTATTAAACTAATGCTATCACGTGGATCAAGGGGAATCATCAGATCTCTCCATTGGAAAGGGACATTTAGAGCATCAATGACCTCCTTCTTAAACCTTAAGGAAAGGGGACCAATCTCATTAAAATTGAAGGGAATTTTCTTTTTTCAATAAATGAAATACTTAAAAATAACCTTGCTCACCGGGGACTTTTACAGTTTTCAGCCTTGCAGTATTATCTATCTAACATGAAGACAGATTAAAAATACTTGACTCAGAAATATATTGCTCTCATTTGGATGCAATAATAATTAGACTCAGTTAATAATCAGACAGTTAACTTTTACAATAGAAGATTCTGAACTTTTTAAAACAGTTTTAATGGTTTTAAACAGATGTGAAATATGTCAGCAAGCATTTCCAAAAGAAATTAATTGATCTTCAAAAGGACTTTTGGACAAACCATGATTTAACCAATCTATTTAAAAAGGTTTAGGATCTAGCTAAGACTTTCACACCCATCTATTTGAAAATGACCTAAATTATGGCAGCATTTCCTGCTATCTTTATAGCTGAGAGTTGTTTTAGTGTGCTCATTGTCATGTAAACCAACTGCAAAGATGTGACAGGACATTTTAAACTAACTTTAATAGACAATACAAAATATTAAAACAGATATCTCATTGAATTTCAATGAAAGATAGTTTTCAAATATTTCATACTTTCATGTCAATTTTAAGTACTCTTATAAGACATACATGTTACAAACTTATGTTTTGAAACTATGTGTTAAGTTTTTGGTTACTTGTTTTGTTTCTGTTTAACTCTGATATTGAGGCCCCAGAGAGAGGCGTTATCTCTCCATAGCCTCTTGTATGACTACTTCTTTTACCAGTCTATTTTTATTCATTGTTGCTTATTAAAAAATAGTCTTTGACATATTTTTAATTTCTAGAAGCTGGATATATAACTTAATAAGTTATGGAATATTTTTTTAAAGATTTTATTTATTTATTTGACAGAGAGAAATCACAAGTAGACGGAGAGCCAGGCAGAGAGAGAGGAAGGGAAGCAGGCTCCCCGCTGAGCAGAGAGCCCGATGCGTGACTCGATCCCAGGACCCTGAGATCATGACCTGAGCCGAAGGCAGCGGCTTAACCCACTGAGCCACCCAGGCACCCCAATTATGGAATTTTTGATAGCGTAAAAGTTTTCTGAGATATCTTACTACTACTTCATGTCATAATATAGAAAATAATTTCCCCCTTCATTTAAAAATAATGCCCAGGAGCGCCTCGGTGGCTCAGTGGGTTAAAGCCTCTGCCTTCGGCTTGGGTCATGATCTCAGGGTCCTGGGATCGAGCCCCACATCGGGCTCTCTGCTTGGCGGGGAGCCTGTTTCCTTCTCTTTCTCTGCCTCCCTCTCTGCCTACTTGTGATCTCTCTGTCAAATAAATAAATAAAATATTAAAAAAATAAAAATAAAAATAATGCCCAACTCATTCTTCATCACCTTCTTCCTTTGACAGCCTGCAACTTCTCTTCACATGTTTTCCCTACTTCAGTTAAATGTTTCTCCCTCTTTCCTATCACATACAAACTAATTTGGTTTATTTTAGCTTATCCTAAACTATTCCTATTCTGGGGGCCACCATGTCTCTGCTCTTTTTTTGTTCTTTAACCCTTGTAAGGAAAGACTTCTAATCTTCTTATTCATTTTAGTAGATAAAAGCATCTAACTACATCATTATATTTTCCAAGCTAATTGTCCCTGAAAATTAAAATGTTAGATACATTATTTGCTTATATATTATTTTTCGTGTGTGTATCTCTTTTTTTTTATTTTTTCAATTTATTTATTTTCAGAAAAACAGTATTCATTATTTTTTCACCACACCCAGTGCTCCATGCAATCCATGCCCTCTATAATACCCACCACCTGGTACCCCAACCTCCCACACCCCCGCCACTTCAAACCCCTCAGATTGTTTTTCAGAGTCCATAGTCTCTCGTGATTCACCTCCCCTTCCAATTTCCCCCAACTCCCTTCTCCTCTCTAACACCCCTTGTCCTCCATGATATTTGTTAATGCTCCACAAATAAGTGAAATCATAATAATTGACTCTCTCTGCTTGTGTATCTCTTTTATATTGCATTTAGGATAAAGTTGATTCTTTTAAAATTGTGGTTGAATATATATGACATAAATTTTCCATCTTAACTACTTTAAATATATATTTTAATAGTGTTCACATTGTTGTCCAACCAATCTCCAGAATAATTTGGTCTTGCAAAACTGAAACTCTATACCCACTAAACATCTCCCCATTCCTCTCTGTCCCAGCCCCTGAGGACAATGTTGATTTTTAAATTGTGTATACAAGTAAATTATATTAAATGTTAATTAAACTAAATTAAAATTTCATTTTGAGGTAGAGAAGGAATTTTACAAACTATTTTTTAAAAGAAAGAAAGGTCGACCAACCTTGGGTCTAATAGAGTGTGATGATGAATTTTATGTATCAAGTTGACTAGGTTAAGGGATAACCCAGATAGGTGGTAAAACATTATTTCTAAGTGTGTCCATGAGGGTGTTTCTGGAAAAGATTAGCATTTGAATCAGTAAACTGGGTAAAGAATATTGCCCTCACCAATGTGGGTGGGCACTATCCAGTCCACTGAGGGCTAAACAGGAAAAAAAAAAAAAAAAAAAGGCTGAGGAAAGGTGAATTTGCTCTGTTGAGCTGGGACATCCATATTCTCCTGCTCTAGGACACTGAGGATCCTCGTTCTCAAGTCTTAGAACCTAGAGGGAATTACACCACCAGCAAGCCTGGTTCTGGAGCTGGCAGCTGGGAATCATGGGACTTCTCATGTATAAGCCATTTCAATAACAAATCTCAAGAACTCTGACTAATACACATAGTCAAGGACCATTACTCTAAGCTACTTGAACGAAGAGTTTCTTATTTATCTTGGTATTTCCAAGGCTATTTATAGCACTGTGTAAATAACACAAGTTCAATAAAAGTCATTAAAAACAAAATCACACACCCCAAATGGCATCACTTAGATTAAGATAGACATCACAAGGTCCAAGTCAGTAAGCCAAAACTTAGTACCTAACTGGTTTCAACCCACCAGAAATACATGGGGATTTCCTGGTCAGCAACAGGAAATTTACAGACAGACCCCTTAGCAAGGTGACTTTGCCTAAAACCATGAGGTTAGGGGAAGGCTCCATAGCTCAGGGGTTAGGGCACTGGTCTTGTAAAACAATGAGGGATTTTTGCTAATAATTTCTTTTTTCCTGCTCCCTACCATTAAAAACTTTCCTTTTCTGTAGCTCCTTAAAGCTTCCCTCTACTTGCTAGATAGGAGGCTGCCCAATTCATGACTCCATTAATAAAGCCAATTAAGACTTTAAAATTAGGGGTGCCTGGGTGGCACAGTGGGTTAAAGCCTCTGCCTTCAGCTCAGGTCATGATCCCAGGGTCCTAGGATCAAGCCCTGCATACAGCTCTCTGCTCAGCAGGAAGCCTGTTTCCTCCTCTCTCTCTCTCTGCTTGCCTCTTTGCCTGCTTGTGATCTCTGTCAAATAAATAAATAAAATCTTTGAAAAAAGATTTTAAAATTACTCAGTTGAGTTTTTATTTAAAATTTTATTGGAAAAATTAATTACTGATATGCTGAGTGAAAGAAAACAGTCACAAAATACCACACTTTGTATGATGCCATGTAATGAAATGTCTAGAATATGAAAATCAATAGAAAAAAATAGATTAGTGGTTTCTTAGGCCTGGGAGAGGGAAGTGAAGAAAGCGACCTGCCAGTGAGAACTATAAACCACTGATGAAAGAAACAAAGAATGGAAAGATAGCCCCTGCTCATAAATTGCAAGAATACTGATAAAATGCCCATACTACTTGAGCAATCTATAGATTTAATGCAATCCCTATCAAAATACCAACAGCATTTACCATAGAACAAGAAAAAATAATCCTAAAGTTTGTATGGAACCAAAATGACCCTGAATAGCCAAAGCAACTTTGAAAAAGAACTAAACTAATATACCTCAATTCCAAGATATACTATAAAGTTGTAGTAATTTCAAGATATACTACAAAGCTATAGTAATCAAAACAGTATGATACTGGCACAGAAACAGACATATGGATCAACAGAACAGAAAGCTCAGAAATAAACCCACCCATATATGGTCAATTAATCTGCAACAAAGAGGCAAGAATATGCAATGAGAAAAAGACCATCTTTTCAACAAATGGTGTTGGGAAAACTGGATGGCTACATGCAAAAGAATGAAACTGGACCACCTTCTTATACCATATACAAAAACTCAAAATGGATGAAAACCCTAAATATAAGATCTGAAACCATAAAAACCCTAGAAGAGAGTACAGGTAGAAATGTCAATTTCTCTGACATTGGCCATAGAAACATTTTTCTAGATATGTTTCCTGAGGCAAGGGAAACAAAAGCAAAATAAACTATTAGGACTATATCAAAATGAAAAGCTTGTTCACAACAAAGGAAACAGTCAACAAAACTAAAACACAGCCTGCTGAATTGGAGAAGATATTTGCAAGTGACATATCTGGAAAAGATTAGTATCCAAAATATATAAAGAACTTATACAACTGGACACCAAAAAACAAATAATCCAATTAAAAAATGGGAAGAAGGCATGAACAGACATTTCTCCAAAGAAGACACACAGATGGCCAATAGACACATGAAAAGATGCTCAACATCATTCAGCATCAGGGGAAAACAAATCAAAACCACAGTGAGATATCACCTCATACCAGTCAGAAAGCTAAAATAAAAAACACAAGAAGTAACTGTTAACAAGGATGTGGAGAAAAAAAAAAAAAAAGAACCCTCTTACACTGTTAGTGGGAATGCAAACTGGGATAGCCACTGTAGAAAACAGAATGGAGGGTTCTCAAAAAATTAAAAACAGAAATACCATATAATCCAGTAATTCCCCTATTGGGTATTTACCTAAGAAATATGAAAACACTAATTTGAAAGGACATATGCCTCTTATGTTTATTGCAGCACTATTTACAATAGCCAAATTATGAAAGCAACCCAGATGTCCATCAACAGATGAACAGATAAAGAAGAGGTGGCATATATCTATACAATGGAATATTACTTAGCCGTAACAAGAATGGAATCTCACCATTTGCAACAACAAGGATGGATCTAAAGGGTATAATGCTAAGTGAAATAAGACAGAGAAAAACAAATATCATATGATTTCACTCATATGTGGAATTTAATAAACAGAATATGAATAAAATAAAAAAGAAACAAAACAAAAACAGACCCTTAAATATAAAGAACAACCTGATGGAAACTGGAGGGAAGGTGGAGAGATGGGTGAAATAAGGGGATTAAGAGTACACTTATTATGATAAGCACTGAATAATGTATAGAATTGTTGAATCAATATACTGTACTGCTGAAAGTAATACAACACTGTATATTATACTGCAATTAAAATTAAAAAAATAAAAATAAATATTCCCAAATTTAGACACTTACCAGCCATTCATCACCTAAAAACATACTAGTTCTACCTACCTGTCTGTCTCTGTTACCTGTCCTTTTTCTCTCACAAGGAGGCTGTGACATTTGCTTAGCTTGAAGACTGACACCATAAAGTTTCAAAAGAAGGCAAGATTGGTTTTCAGTGTCTACTTTTCACAAAAAGTCCCCTAAAATTTTGAAGGCAGATGCTTTGATCCACAGGATAAAGGGATTTCCCTTACTTCGCAGGAGCACTCAAGTTGTATTTAGACTGAAACCAGGTCTGTGGGTGGTATGGAGTCAGTATTTTGGTTTGGGTGTCACAAGACCAATTCTATTTATGTGTTTGATGAATTTCAGAAAACTCTCCTCTTCAATTCACTCTCCAGAGAGACATTTCTGTCAGTGGGTTGATTCCACCCTGCTCTGTCTTTCAGAGTAAAAATTACATGTTTTGCACATCTTCTAAGTCACCATTTGTTCGTTCTCAGCTCCCTGAGAACAAATATTTCTGTAATTGACCTTTGATCACCTTCATCTATACAAGATTATTCTCTAGTGCTCAGACCTCCTGGGTGGCTTTAGAATATTGCATTTCAAACTTTTATCCTTGGTCACACTACTTCCTTAGGGAGTCCATTATTTTTAGTCAGAAGGTCCCTATCCCCAGTTTAATTTGTTAAATTGTGTCTCCAATCTAGCTTCATATTCTCAGCTTTTCTCTTGGAATCACTGTATTCAATGCCTACTGCTTTTGTGTCTTCTGAAAAGATAGTATCTTCCTCCTTAGAGATGAAGGTTCTTTTCCTAAACACCTCTAATATGTAACTAATTAAGAAATGAGTCCTTTTATGGTATGGTTTCTAGGCTCAGAAGGCAGGGACTCTCTGATGGCAATGAGGGGTCTAAAATAGTTTTATTATCTTTTAATTACCTTCAAATTCAGTATTATCTCAAACTATTACCTACCTATTTTAGTGCAATTCATACAAAGCTGTCTGCACAGATTTGATGATAATGATGATGGTAACGTAAATTGAAGGCACTAGCGATTGCTCAAGGTAATGGTACAAAAACTGGGTTGATGAAGGGATGACTTATAACCTTTCTGAATGAAAAATGGCAGGGATGAATGAGAAAATAACAGTAGACCATGAAAAAAATATATATGGACAATCTAAGTGGCACAAGTTACGACTTCCAAAATTACAACTACTTTCCTTCCTATTGTCTCACAGTTCTCAGTGAGCCCCCAAAGATGAAAATAATATATGGTAAGTGCCTGTACATAGGTGCCAGGACACCAGTGTGGCTCCAAACTGGTTCTATAACCTGAAACCCATTCCCCACTATCATCATCCCTTTACATATAAGAGAAGTTAAGAGTGTGACAAGAATGAGAAAGATTGAAGAGGACTTTTTTGAAGGGAGTTGCGGGTGAACTATGTGTTCCCTCATTGCATCTTTCAAGATGAATGTGCTGAGCTTAAAAAGAACATTTCAGAGAAACTGCACATATACCTTATAGAGTTCAGGGGGGTGACAGGGATTGTTAACAGACTCTTCCTTAAAAATGGATGAAGCTATCTTCATAACACAGTGAAAAGCTAGAGCAACAGAAACCAGCCACTCTTCCAACCATTATGGGGCAAGGTAGCTGGCCTTGAGTTATTCTGAAAGGATGAGGTATATAGATCCCAGCAGAAAGATGCATGGAAATGGTATCACCAAAATCAGGAAAACAGAATTCATTGAAGTATCCGCCAGGAAAAAAGCCAGCGTTAGGGCATCTGCTGCATGAAGGGTTATAACTGTGGACTACAAAAACACCTGCCACATAAGCTTTCGTTCTTCAAAAGTTCCCCTTATCCCTATGCCTGACTTAGAGGGTTCAGAAATAGCAATTGTAAATAGGGGAGAAAGTGGAGGGTGGGAGATAAAGAAACCAAGCCCACCACCACCCAGTCAGTTTCAAACTTGGTCAACCTTGAGTTATGGAGGAGGAGAGAAACTTTAAAGTAAATGGAGAGGGGCACCTGGGTGGCTCAGTGGGTTAAAGCCTCTACCTTTGGCTCAGGTCATAATCCCAGGGTCCTGGGATCAAGCCCTGCATACAGCTCTCTGCTCAGCAGGGAGTCTGCTTTCTCCTTTCTCTCTGTCTGCCTCTCTGCCTACTTGTGATCTCTGTCTGTCAAATAAATAAATAAAATCTTTTTTTAAAAAAAAGTAAATGGAGAAGAAAATGAAGTTTTGATATATTTCCCTGGGGTTGTTTAAATCTTAAAATGAGTCTGTTTATTAGTAAACAGAAAAATAATGAGATATTCCCAAAAGATTGTCTGGGGGTGAGAAAGAGCAGATGCAACAGGTTTAAAGAGAACAAATAAATTCTTCCAAACCCTACCATTTCAGCTCCTTTAACAAACTGCTTATCCTGATGTTATCCTTAGTTGAGCACTTATTAACTGCCAGAATCTTATGTCCTATAATAAAGTAAATCTATGAGACAGGCCAGTTCTCACTGTCTCCTGGTAATTTAGGAATAATATTCTTTTGGAGCTTATTAGAAAGAAATTCTTAAGGGATTTCATAAAGAAAATGAAAAGATGAGCTCCAATGATTAGAAGCCAGCACAACTGCATTTTCAAATGCTTGGATAATAGGTAATCCTTTCCCTAAGATAATTCTAAACCCAATCCTCCTAAGTGGACCCTTAAACTCAAATAGAAGATTTCTTCTCTGAGAGGCAAAGTACTTATTGGACAAAGTACTAATGAACTGAGGTAGATTTATACACAAATGATGATGGTTAAGCTCCTTTCTTCCTGTCCAAGGCTGGGAGGGTGGCAGCAATGTATTGACACGGGCATGTGTTTTTGCAAAAGAAAGTAAGCGACTTAATCTTGAGACCCCTGTCTCTTTCTACTTGGACCTCCCTCCTGTCATATTTCTTCTTGTGCTTGGTGGTGTTGAAGAGAATCTAGACGTGTGGAGACCTGACTGGGGGAGGATGAGTTGGGGTTGAGGATGAGTTAAGGATGAGTTAGTTTGGGTTTAGTGGGATATATTTATGTGGTTCATAGTAAAAGGATTGCTAACTCTCTCTCTCCCCCACTCTCCCATGTAGTCCAGGTTTTCAGGAATGTTTCTCCTGCCTATACTGTACTGACTTGCTGGGCATTGAGACAAGAAAAGTGTACAATCGGAGGTTGAATCACAATATGAATGTGACAAATGTGTCCTGTGGCTCTTAACATGAGACACTGGAGAAGAAAAGGGGTTTGAAAGGTATGGAGCCACAAACCAACTCGCGGAAAATTATCCTAGTCATCAAATGTGTAATATCATAAGCACAGATTTGGTTTCCATCAATAGCTACTCAAAAAGAAGTTCTATCCTATTATATGGCATATGAAATTATAAACATAATATGTTATTTCCCCCCCTTTTTTTTGATGGGGATTATGCAAGACAGAATTTACCAGAATACCAGGTTTTTAGGCATAAACCTAGCGGTACTACCAACAACAACTACATCAAAAGGCAAAATGCATGTTTTATGTACCATATGATTGTGACTCTTTCCTTGCTTCCCTATTATATGTGTCCTTTCAAATCATCTCAAATTCCCTTGATGAAACTATCATGCTAAGACTTATGTCAAAATAGAGCTTAAGGCCACCAGACTAAGGTGTCTCAGAGTGAACATTACTTCTAACTTTGTGCTACCAGAGTTAGCCTCTTTAATCAGTCATTAGAATGTTGCTTTGTCTAAAAACTATCTACTAGAATGGACTTTTGATAAAGTAACCTACCCACACCTCTAAGATCTCTCATCTCTGGAAAAAGTAATGCTGCTATAAATTAATGGGATGTAATTCCTTATTTCAGTTAATCTTTAGAAAAAAATCCTAATTAGAAAAACAATTTAGTTGTATAATTTAAACTAAACCATGAAGCCTCCAGGAGATTTTAAGTCCTCCTCCCTATCTCCACACATAGCTCAAGAAGGATGAAAAGATAACCTGTTTCTCAATGAAACCCAGACGTTTACTGTCATAGCAAATGGGTCCAGATGCCAACTCTATGTTCATATAGATCAAGTCTTGCCTCTCATTGTTCTTCCAGTCACACTATTTCCATGAGAACAAACTTCTCTGACTTACTTAGAAATAGTTTGAAAAATGTTTCCCTGCTTGGGGTGCCTGGGTGGCTCAGTTGGTTAAGCAGCTGCCTTTGGCTCAGATCATGATCCCAGGGTCCTAGATGGAGCCCTGCATTGGGCTCCCTGCTCAGGGGAGACCCTGCTTCTCGCCCTGCCCCTCACTCTGCTTACTTGTGCACTCTCTCTCTCCATCAAATAAATAAATAAAATATTTATTTTTTAAAGTTCCTCGGCTTATGTTCAAATGAGAACTCAGTTTGGTAGTGTGAGCATCTAATAACATCACAAGTGTTATGAATACATATCACATGGGGATAGAGGAACTCCCTTGTTGTAAATGAACCAGCAGAGGTCATCTTATAAATATTTCACTGCTGTTCTATATTTTATTTATATTTAGGTAAGGCATTTTGTGACAATTAAGTTAGATTCAAGGATGACTGGGGTATGAAAGATCAAATACATAGGCATTTAACCTCTGACTAAAGTCAAAACATCACACACTAATGTCCAAGAATATTTCTTCCCATAGAAGTCCTCTACTCTTACACTGATAACATTATCATCAAAGTATTACATATCCAGCAACTCTTTGAAATCCTCTTTCAAAGGAAGTTATCTCCTGGCTTTCCTAAACAAAATGCAAAGAATGTATGTGGAAGTCTAAGCACAGTCTGCTTTTTGTTATAGTCATGCATTATCTATGGACTGATAGATGCAAGAAATACAAATACAAATACAAAAATAACTCTGTGTTCATTTCATTATCTTAATATGCCTTTTACCATTCTGGAAGCAAAGAATAAATAATTTTTAAAAAAATAATTGAATGGGTGTACCTGGGTGGCTCAGTGGGTTAAGCCTCTGCCTTCGGCTCAGGTCATGACCCCAGGATCCTGGGATCGAGCCCCGCATCAGGCTCTCTGCTCAGCGGGAAGCCTGCTTCCCTCTCTCTGCCTGCTTCTCTGCCTACTTGTGATGTCTGTCTGTCAAATAAATAAATAAAATCTTTAAAAAAAATAATTGAATGAAAAAAATAATATAAAATATAACATGCAATATAGATTATCATAAACAAATTTCTCATCTCATGATGATTCATATCATCAACAAAGTTCTCATTGGGAAGAAAGAAGATGCTAGGTGGAATGGGGGAAGGCAAGAAAGACTATTGAGGGTAGGATCTTAACAAATAATGATAAAAATCACAAGTCACTTTATTGTAAATTCCATACACCCACACGTCAGTGACTTGTTACTTGTAAAACACAGTCAGTTTTTATAATTATTTCACCAACAGCAGTAACAGCAGTGTCATGAATTCAAACTATAAATAAATGCTTGATTTTTATCCAAATCAGCAAAGAAGTTGCTCACATCACTGACAGAGTGTAGTTCAGACATGAATGTTGGCTGATATTTTTGTTTATATTTATGAGTAAGACAAAAGTGAAACAATGAAAATGTATGCTAGGACTTCACTTGTTCTTCATTGATGTAAGCAACTACTTTGCTGACATCACGGTAGTTTTCAAATACTGAAAGAATATTTATTTCCTCAATTTTGGGAAGCTATTGACAATGTGACAGCCACAGATCAAATGTTTTAAGTTGAATCTTTGTTAACATTTTTACAATCCCTTTAAGTCTGAAGACAATCGGACATTTAGTAAATCGAGCCCCGTTTTGTTTCATTTGGCAATTTCCATTGTGTAAATACTCTTACCATGGCTAGTTTCAAGCAACCACTGTGACATCAATGTATGCAGAGCTGAGAGGTGCAGTATCACATCACTCCATAGTATTTCCACATACAGATACAATAGACATAACTATTCTTATAAGCGTTGCTACAGTAAAACACTGTAACACAATTAGAAAGTGGTAAGTTTTGAGGCTTTTAACTTTTGTTTTGACCATAATTTAATTGTTGATGCAATTTAATTTTTAGAAATGAAGGTGTTTAGACTCCAGCTCATTAAACTCCTGATATTTTCACAACTGGGGTCTAGCACACCACTGACCGCGCCTCTGGCCACCGAGAAAGCCACAGCTCACACCGGCTCTCACTAACTCGGCCTGGTCACAACAGGACGGTGCCACCCAGGTCTGTCAAATTCCTAACTTTCTCCCATCTACCGTGCCTCTCTTTGAAATGTAGCTGGTGATCTACTCACACATGCACACCCAAACACCTTAATGTGAGTGGACTTATCATTGGTTGGAGAGCCCTGCTTTCTTTAGCAACAGGTGGAATGCAAAACCCGACTACGCAAGGAGGAAGGAATACTTGGAAAGAGCACAACTACTCGACGGCTTCGTACAAGACCTCGCAGGATCGGTCCCCCCGCGAGATCTGGCTAATTTAAGATTCAACAACCAGCATCTGTGCCACAACTGGTAAAAGGATAGATCGTCTATTGAGGGTTGGTTTTTTTTTTTTTTTCGTTTGTTATTCATTGCTGCTTTTCGCACATTTTCACTGAATTTAATGAAAACAGTATCAAAGGCTTACCTCAGCGGTCATAGCCAAGGATAAACATTAAAAATCAAATAAATACGTTTCCAGGAGAGAAAAACATATTTATCAAGAACAAATCGCTTAGCTCTCCACACAAATAGAACTTGGGCACCCGTCTGGCCCACTCCTTCACCACTGTATCATTTTCAAATCGGCCGCTCTGCCGTCCCTGACTGCTAACAAGCGGTCCCAGGGTGTGACATCACCACATCCCGGCTTCATCTCTCCCCCTTCAGGCAGCTGGGGACAAAATATTAGGACAACTAGCGTCCGAACGCCACAAGTCATAAATCGCTCGGGAACAACTTTAATTTACACTGTGGAGTTCCAGTTCACAAGTGTTTTGAAACTTTTTGAACAGTAGGTTTCAGCAAAAAAAAAAAAAAAAAAAAAAAAGCGCCGTCTTACCCAGCGCCCGGGACACTTCAACTTCACACAGAGCCTCCACAGCAGCGGCGGCGCCAGCGAAGCGAGGCGTCTCCCGCCAGCGCCAGAGCCGCACATGCGCAGCAGTTCCTTCACTGGCGGCTCAGCCCCGCCCCTCAGAAACGCCAAGTTCCCTGAAAGGCACCCGGCGTGAAAACGCTCACGCGCAGGCGCAGGCGCAGTCGGGCTGCTTTAGCGGAGCCGGAGATATTTTTTTTTCCTCTCGCGTGTCCTGGGTCTTTGGTTTGCGAAGTGCCGTTGGGCCCTACAGGTGCTGAAGGGCTGGGGTCGTGGACCCCCATAAGGTGTCAGCAGCACGGAGGTGCAGGGTGTTGTCGAGGGTGCGGGGCCGGGCGCTGCCAGCGGCGCGCTCCGCCCCGGGGCCCCGGCCCCTGCTCTGGGCCAGGCCCTGGCTCCGGCCCCCGTCCCGGCCCCAGCCTCGCAGTTTACTCTGCTGGTGATGCATCCCTGCGGAGGGCAGGACGACTCTGCGGCCGAGGGCGTCCTGAGGCAAGCTCCGGCCCTGGGGGACGGCGCCGGTGCAGGCAAGTCCATTAGGTACCTGTGCGAAGTGGCGGGGACTGGAGAGGAGGAGGCAGGGGAGGACGAAGCCGACCTGCTGGACACTTCCGACGCCCCAGGGGGAGGCGAAAGCACCGCTAGTTTGGAGGATCTGGAGGATGAGGAGACCCACTCTGGCGGCGAGGGTGGCAGCGGGGGAGCCCGGAGACGGAGCAGCGGCGGGGGCAGCATGAGCAAGACCTGCACCTTCGAGGGCTGCAGCGAGACCACGAGCCAGGTGGCCAAGCAGCGGAAGCCTTGGATGTGCAAGAAACACCGCAACAAGATGTATAAGGACAAATACAAAAAGAAGAAAAGTGACCAGGCCCTTAACTGCAGTGGGTCCGCCCAGCCTGGCAGCACGGGAAACGTCAGACTGGAGGTATCAGACCTTAGATGGGGTCTTGGGCAGTGGGAGGTGGTTAGAAAAAACTCTAACGCGAAGCGCATTTCCAGCACTACCCCCCGGCTCCCAGATGGGCCAGGTTGCTGGGTCTGGACTTGTGGTTGAGAATTAGTGAGCGCTTGTCCTAAATTAAAGTTTATACACACATGTGCAAATCCTTAACAGTTCTGTTGCATCCTTTGATAGATGAATAAATGTCAATGGAAATGATGTGATACATCAGCAGATCGGTCATTTCAAAGATCTGGGATATGGGCTGGAAAGACAGATAGTAGGTGATTGGTCTGGTTCATTGCTAAAGAAGCAGGCCAAGAGACTTAGGAACCTAGATGAGATTGTACTTTGGAGAAGGTGATCTCTTCCTGGCTTTATTACCCTCCCTATTCACAGCTTACTTTTATCAGTATGCCTATTCTTAGTAAGCCGCTCCTAGTACCCCTATGCTTAGTAGTACTCTGACCTTAGTGTCCTGTTCTCTATGTTAATCTTATTCTTTGAACTCTGTTCTCAGTAATTCTATTCTCAGTAGCCTTATACTTAATAGTCTTGTTCTCAGTACTCCCACGCTTAGTACACTGTACTTAATACCTTATTCTCAGTATCCCTGTTCTTAGTACCCTGTTCTCATTAGCCCTTTTCTTAGTGCTCCTAGAAAAGAAAATGGAATTATAAAGGGGTGTAATTCTCAGGAAGATTTTTGGAGTTTTTGCTTTGAACTGTGTTGAAGGTTAAAGCCAGTGCTTTGGTGTTGACTTCTGGCCACAAATCTCCATTCCATCATTTTCTGTGTGTGACCTTGAACAGGTTATTAAACTTTTTTAAGCCCAGCTTCTTCCTCTGTAAAATGGGTATTAAAATGGTACCTGGTTCATAATGCTGCAGTGAATATGTGAGATATTCCATATTGAGTTTGCACACAGTGTCTAGCAGATAGTAAGTCAGTAAACCTTAGCCATTATTATGGTCATTATTAATGCTATACTTTGAAGTTGTTATAGATAAGCGGATATTTCATCCTGTGTGCTTTACTCCTTCTAATAAAAGCTATAATCCCTCTGTACATTTTCATTGAAAAGTTGAATTTTATTAAAAATGATCCAGAAAATTTTTTAAACTGAAAGCTATCCTAGGATATATTCTAAAACTCTTTAAAAATTTTTTGTAGTTTTTGCTGGACTTGAACAGCTGCCTCATTGCTAAAATTTTAGACTTTGGAATTGCTTACAAATATGAAGTCCTAAATATTTTTAAAATCTATAGTATTCAGCATGACTATAGTACCTATAGTAATTACTATAGATTAGTATTATTATAGTAATCTATAGTACTCAGCATCACCTACTGATTAGGGTCTGAGTGACTTCTCTTTCCCTTTTATCCCATTGAATCTTAATCTGTTTAGTGTTAAAGGACTTATTTGAGAATCTGATGAAACCTAATGAACTCTTTTCCTAGAAAAATACACACAGGTAGGTATTTAATTTTGCATACACATTACAAAGTTAAGGACCCCTGTGGCTTAAAATCTGTATCCATATTCTTGTAAAATATATTTTACCAAATCTTGGATTATAAGTAATTATGGAAATAAACATTTCACTTATTACAAAATGAAAGTTGGTAAGAGTCATGTTTGCCCTCTGTACATTCCAAATTCACTTCAGAATACAGAGAGAGAAAATGATACAGTTTTTTTCAAGAAAGAAGTACTTTATCTATAGCTACCTTCTTTTAACTGTCTAGCTTTTACATCTACTGTTTAAGGACAATGTATAAAAGGCAAATAGATACTGAATTAAGTCTCCCCCTCTACCTCCCACAAAAAGAACCTTAATAATTTTCCTATTCTAAAATAATTTGCATGAAGAGAAATAACTGCTATAAGCAAAAATTAATACCCAGCTATACCATTGTCTTATGTAATGGGGACACTTTACCAGTTCTGAGGAGATATCAAGATCTATAAGTCTTTATCTTTGTCCAACCGAGTGTAAAGAAAATAACCAACAGTTACCATCAGGATATAATAAGAGCGAACTATATAGTTTTACTTTACTAGCGGAGAGGAGGATAGATCCTTACCAGCTGAGATACTCTGGAAAGGTTTTGCAGAGAAAATATAACTCAGTAGACACCAGAAAGTGTGGGTAATAGTTTAAGCTTAATCAGCTAAGTTTCTTATGTGCCAGGCATGGAGTCTCACACCCTTCAGCAGTGCTACACAGATGCTATATTTTACACACGTGGAAACTAAGGCACAGAGAGAGTAAGTAACTTAGCCTAGGTCATATAGCCAACAAGTACTCAAACCCAAGCAGTCTGATTCTAGAGCCTTCATTCTATCCCCACTCTATATTGCTTCCCTCAAATTTTGGTAGATAAAATAAAGAGAAACACATCTTAGTAAAGGAAGGGAAGTGTGAATACAGAAAACACTTTTGGGAAGAAGCAAGGGGACCATTCTAATGAAAGAATATTTATCTGGAAAATTCATGGAAAATAAATTTGGAAAGAGAATTTGAAGCCAGTTTTTGTATGGTATTGAATGTCAGACTATGGGGTTTGGGTTTGGGGTCTTCAAATGAAGTTTCTAATTAGGAAGTAATAGAAACTCTAATGGGGTGGATTAAAGTTGAGGCCTAGAGATTTAGAGATTATTTAGGAGATCATTATAGTAGGACTGATGAGTGGTAATAGGGGGTCTTTTGTAGTAATCTAAAAGCAATTTAAGGTATTTAAAATCATTTACATAAATCAAGTTAAATAAGGAACAAATGTATATGACATTTAGTCATGCATCTAAAAATTATGCTATAGGAAAGAAACATAAAGGAACTAGGGATAAAAGAATAGACTATGGGAGTGATCATTACCCATAAATATCCTTAAAAGGGCATCATTTGGAAGAAGCAGTAGGTTTATTTTGGGTAGCTCTATGTAAGTAGGACATTAAGTAAAAATCACAAGAGATATGTATTTCAGCTCAGTCGAAATAAAAGTTTATCTAAATGTTGGACTTATTTAAAACTAAACGGGATGCCTCAAAAGTTGGTAAACTCCTTAGGACAAAAGGTGTTGAAAATTTTTGAAAAGGGAAAAGGTGTTGAAAATTTTTAAAAAGGGAACCTCAACATTGTAGAAGTTTGGACTAGCTGACTCAAGGTTATTTCTACTACGAGTTTTTGTGATTTTGTAACATTCACATTGTGAATCTGCGTAGTACTTTGTTTGGAGTTGTGAGAATATAGGGTACTCTGCCATCAAGTCAGTTTCATGATTCCACTTCTTGTGCATATAAAAATGAAATAGTGCCACACATAGTTAATCCTGTGGAAAGAGAAGAAGAAATTATTTTTGTTTTTTTGGGGTATGAGAATGCTCTTTTTATAGTTTTGTTTTTGTTTTTGTTTTTTTTACATTTTGTGGCCTAAAATGTTTAGGGATTGAACATTTTTGTCACATCAGGTTGATAAACTTCCTATAATGAAAGATAGTGGCTATTCTAACAGAACTCAGAGGCCAGTAGAGGGAGGTCAAGAGAAGGAAACAGCTTCAGTAACCACCTGAAGAGCAAAGAGAGAAGAGTAAATTTACATATAGCATGGGTTTATGTAAAACATTTATAATTTTATATTTGCTTAGCCATCATTTTTGGATGTGATCAGTATTGTATCGTGGTTTTATAAGAGTCAGAATATATCTCAGTTAACTCCAGTATTTAGTTATGCCAGGAAAAATGTGAGTTTCTAAGATACTGTCAAGGAACTAGGGATACATATTTGGTAGCTAGGGCTGCTGAGTTTGTTTGGGTAAGGATATCTCAAAGTATGGTTTTCATTTTAGGATCTAGCTATTTTGTCTATACCAGTGGCAGGAGATTATTTATACCAGTGCTTTCCAGTTTTTTCAAAGCCAGTTTGTCATTTTTCTCCTAGTGACTTAACAAATTTTGAAAGCCTTGTCCATCAGTTGCTTCTTTAATATTTTACTGCCTCCCCCCATTTAATTGTTGTTGTTAACTGGATAAAAAACTATCAGTGTTTCTAGCAATAGGTAGATTGCCTTTGAGTATATATTCTACCCAAAGGAGGCGGACTGTTTTGGCCTGGATAGCTTTATCTGAAGAGAATATTCAATTTCCACTTGGCATTTTTTGTAATACTGAAAACAGCTCACAGGTAACTCTTTGCTCCTCCCACCTCTACCCCATTTTTGATTTTGAGACCTTCAAGAGACTGGAGATCTGAGGTTAAAGAAATTGTAGAGGGGTGGGAGTGAAGAGTGTTCTATAAAATTAACTGCCAACGTCTTATCTGTGACTTAATGAGGGCTTTTCCCAAAGTTTTACAGGAACTGGGCAAGAAGGAAGAGAAGCTGAGGACTCATTCATTACATCATTAAAAGCGTACAATCATGGATTATTATTTTATGTGAACTGTTAATCCTGTTTGCATTTTTATCGTTTATCCCAGGAAAGTACAGATAACATACTCTCCATTGTTAAACAAAGAACAGGAACCTTTGGGGATCGTCCTGCAAGACCTACTCTTTTAGAACAAGTGTTAAATCAAAAAAGACTGGTAAGTATCTGTAAAGTACTTACAAATTTATTATCAGAAGTTGTTAGAATTATTTAGATTTTTGAGATTTTAAAACTTGCTCAACTGGTCATCAGAATGAATTGTTCCTTTGCTAGTACACCCTGGAATCTCATAAAGCTTTCCCAAAACAAACCTTTAATCCTTTATCTTCATAGACTAAACCTTGAATATCTGAGCAAAATGGGGTTTTAAAGCAGACTCTGTACTGAATTCTGTGGTTTGTGGAAGAATGCATTAGTGGTATGGAAATAAAATGAGACCAACATTTAATAGGGGTTCCTATTATAAATTCGCTAAAAGACATCAGAAATCAATCAAAAAGCAGAGATTTTTCAATAAACATGGAAATAATTGGGTAATAATTTGAAGACAAAAAGAGAATTTAGCTCATCATATCACTATACATCAAACTAAATTCCTGATAAAGGAAAAAAAATACAATTGAGACTTAATCTTAAAAAATCTTTTTCTAGCTTAAAAGAAGTAGAAGTATGAGGTAATGAATGCTGTAGTCAAAAATGGTGATAAAAATGCAAACTTCAGGCAGCACCTGGGAGGCTCAGTCGTTTTGGGCGTATGCCTTCTGCTCCCAGGATGCTGGGATAGAGCCTCATAATGGGCTCCCTGCTCAGTAGGGAGCCTGCTTCTCCCACTACAGCTCCCCTGTGCATGTGTTCCCTCTGTTGCTCTCTCTCTGTCATAAATCAAATCTTTAAGAAAAAAATGCAAATTTCAAACTAGCATATTGGAAAAATATTTGCAGCACATATAAGACACTGTGGTTAAGATGGTTGACATTTTTAGTTTACAAAATATTCATAGAAATTGATGAGGAAAAAATGTTGGCTTCACTACATTGCAAAAGTATAAACAGGAATAAAAGCAGAAATGCTACCATGAAGTGATATGAAAAGGTATTAAGTATCAGTAAAAATCACAACAATACAACAAATGAAAACTATTTAAAAGACATCTCAGTGATATTGGGGGTTTCATGAAATGGGCACGCTCATTCTATTGGTGGTATTATGTATGTATCAGACCTAGAAAGCAGTTGGGCAATGGTATCAGGAGTCTCAGCAGGAAATAAACCCTATATATGGGTAAAGTTAAGCATGAAGATGTTGCCAGAAATGTAATTATCACAAATAGTAAAATAGTAGTTAAAACAACCTAAATGTTCAATAGTTTGATAATAGTGGAGTAGATTATTGTGCATTTACTTAATAGGATATTGGTACATCTTTACAAACAATTTTTTATTGAAGTATAATAAATAAGTTTTAAAGAAATAATTAGAAAATGTACTGTGTTCTAATGTTAAGTTTTAAAATCAGTATTCAACGCTAGTATTTCCACCTTGCTCAGTTTATCTTTTTTAATTTGGGGGATCCAAAGTTTATTTCCCTCATCACTTTATAGAAGTATTTTATTTAAGTAAAAGCACACTAACTGTATTCATTATATGACTATATTTAAAAATGGTAGGTGTACAAAACTGTATTAGATCAGTCATATTCTGCCTTTTCTGAAATTTTTGTAATATGCTAATACTATTTTCATTAATACCTGTACACACACATGTTCTTTTTAATTTCTTCAGAAAGACTTAATAGGCTAGTGGAGAAATTGAATCCTTACATGGATTTCCAACCTGGCATCTAATTGCCATTTTCACACGTGGCCCCTTGTTTTTCTTACTGTGACCTTGGACCAGTGCTCTTCTTGGCTGTTTGCTCTTATGTTTCATAGATAGTATATATGCTGGCATAACATAAAGCATTTCACTTCCTTTGTGTACACAGTCACCGATAAGATTAGGCTTCACCCATTACTGTAGGTTTTAGTATTTTGATGTATGACATCGAATTTTATTATTCTAAGTTTGCAGTTTAATGCAGTGCATCAGGTGCAAGTGTGAATTCAGTTTGGGCATATTTTGTTTTGTAAGCATATTGTGCCTTGTGTAGAGACATCAGAGTAATTTTATAACATGAAGGCAATCTACTCCCATAAGAATAATGCTAATAAATATATTTTTTTCCTTTTTTTTCCAAGTCATTACTAAGAAGTCCAGAAGTGGTGCAGTTTTTACAGAAACAGCAACAACTATTAAATCAGCAAGTTTTGGAGCAAAGACAGCAGCAGTTTCCAGGAACATCAGTTTGAAGGAATTTACCAAGAAGATCCACATTTTTTTTTTATTTTGTTGTAGAAGATGGACATATTTTTATACTAAAGATAGATGGGATTAGATATGCCAGTAAAACATAAACAGTCATTTTCCTGTAAATATGTGTGTACATTTTGGGATAAATAAGTATTGCCCTTTGTGCATCTAATCCTTTCAGATTACCATGAATTTGAAGAAACAGTTTATCTTTCCAAAATAACATTAAATTACGATTTTTTTTAAAACAAAGTATTCCTCTTCAGTCATTGTTACTGAAGGTAATGAAGCAGTTACTTTCTGTGGAAGTCACAAAGCTAAGAGATACTAATTTTTGATCATTTAGTTCAGTGGTCTTATCAAGGGGCAGTCAGAAATGGATGGATATGTTTTTAATTGTCACAATGATCTTAAAAACTCCTGGTATTTAGTGAATGGGTCAGGAATCCTAAATGTTCTACAGTGTCTGGAAAGGACTTTCACAACTAATAATTATCTCACCCACAATGTCAGTAATCCTCCTCTTAAGAACACTGATAGTTGTGATACTACTTGTGATGATAAAATGTCATTGGAGCACCTAAAATTGGGTTCTTGAAATAACTTTTTCTTTACAGTTAAGACTGGAGCTGTCAAAGAGGTAAGCATATTTTAAATGTATAAGGAAAATGATCATTGTTAATTATCTATGAAATTAGGATATGCATTTCTTTTCAGAGATGTGCTGGTAAAACCTAGGAGGGGGTTAACTAAGTACACTGGAATGAAAGCATCTCCTAAAGTTGGCTTCTCATTTCATGTTACCTATTAGTGTTTTCTCTTTTAAAGCAGACTTGTGTGTTGAATTTGTAAACAGCATAGGTGTATCTCATTCTACCAATGTCAGGGCAAAAACAATTTTTTAATATTAATTTCCTTTTCAAAAAGAAATTCTGAAAGTAAGAATAACACTTCAGCATTTTGTCAATGTTTTTCAAAATTGAGCTAATTTAATATCGTGTTATTCCTAAAGTAATGTTCAAAGAATGATGATGGGTAATCTGGGTAGATACTTTTTTTCTTGTGTTGTCTCCTAGGAAAACTTAAAAGGCAAACCTACCGATAAGAATAACAAATCAAATGTCAAGAGAGTATTTCCAATGTTAGATAATAAATGTATGTCTCTTAGGTGTAACTGTGCAAAAATGTCTTCATTTCTTGGGTTTTAAATCCTGTAATGTATATCGAGTTAACCTTAGTCGCGGCTGTTCTAAGAAGTACTTAAGGAGAGAATCTTTTTATATTTTAGGTGTTTTGTACCTGTATATCTGTGCAAAAACGCAGATTTTACCAAAATTATTCATTAAAGCCCATTGTAGACCTTTCAGTTGTCTGATTCACTTATTCTGTTCTTTAGTTTTTTCATTCTGGATGCAGAGGAATTCATTTATACTTGTTATTAACTATTAGTTCTCTTACTCATGGTTTTGGAACCTTTATTGAATCCCTACAGTGTTAAGTTAAACTTTATAGTGGGGAAAAAAAAAAAGTAAGGGGCACCTGTGTGACTCAGTCAGTCACACATCTGCCTTTGGTTCAGGTCGTGATCTCAGGGCCCTGGAATCAAGTCCCACATGGTGCTTCCTGCTCAGAGGGGAGTCTGTTTCTCTCTCTGTCCCTTTCCCTGCTTGGGCTCACTGGCTCTATCAAATAAATACACAAAACTTAAAGAAAAAAAAAAAAAGAAAGAAAAGAAATCAGCTTATCTTTCAAGTGGAATAAGAGGGATCGGAAAGGAGGGGCAAGTAATAGGCCAGAATGCTGAATTAAAATAAGAGGAATTGAATTTATGTATAAATAAACATCTATCTCAGTATATGCTTACAGACAGCTCATTAATGAAACAGTATGGTTTTTACTTATTTTGGGTAGATTTACTGCAGTGCGTCCCCACGTGTTTATCCCTTCAGGTACTGCAGACCTGTGCAATATAACTGACACTTCTCCCACCCAGAAGTTGACTTTATTCCTCTATCCCTTAAATCTGAAGGACTGGCCTTGTGACTTGTGTTAGCCAACAGAATGCAGAAGAAATAATATGTGCCAGCTTTGAGTAGATTTCCAAGACTTTGAACCCTTCTACTTGTTCTTTTAGAGACCTACTCCGCTGCTGTGGTGAACAGCCGGACATGTGAGTGAGGCTGTGCTCCACTAGCTCACCCCCAGCCACCCTGCCAGCTGACTGCAGATGCATTTGACCCCAGGCCAAATCAACCAGACCTAGCCCAGATTTGCAGAACCCCCCAACTGATCTGTAAACTTGTGAGCAATAATAGCTGTTTATGATTATAAGCCACAGAATTTGGGGGTCATTTGTTAGGCAGCAATAACTATATAGCTAGGTCTATCAGTTACCTGCTCTCCAGAATGCTGTGTAACAAAGGACCCCCAAATTTAGTAGTTTATTAATTTATTATTATCTCTCATAGTTCTGGATATGATTACTATAGTTTTAAATAGCTGTACAAATGCTATCAAGCTAGGTGCTTGCTTTTGAAGTTTATAGGAAGAAATATTTTTACTAATAAATCTTCATTTCCATATATTTAGCACTTACTTATAGTGCAGTTTCCCCCTGGAGTTTCCTGCCATCCATTCTGAGGCCCAAATGTAAACTTCCCTCACAGAGGTGCATGAAGAAAGTAGATTATAATCTAAAGACAGCATGACAGACAGAATGATACCAATTTTCTAGCATTTTATAATTTTTTAAAACAATTCTGGTTACTTACTCTTCCAACAATCCCATGGTGTATGCACAACGGTTATTGTGTGGATGCAGAAGCAAGCTTGCAGAGGTTGTCACTTGCTCAAGATTGCACAACCAGCTGGATTCAAATCCAGGACTTTTAAGTTACTCACTGCACACTGTTGTACGTCGTGTGAGCCGTGTACGTAATCATGGGGAGGCCTGTGCAGTTTGAGCATGAACTTCACATTTGACCGTGGAAGTACTATCATAAATAAATAAAGCCTTTGTACACTAACCCTTGAGTTTTGGAATATGTTAAAAGACAAATATTACTTACACCCTAATTATATTACTTTAGAAAGTACTTTCATGTAATAATTCATTTGAACCTCAAGATATGGCAAGTATTATCCCTGTTTTTGGATGAGGAAAGAAAACTCAGAGAAGTGACTTGTAAAACAGGTCTAACTGTTGGATGTAGAGCCAAGACTTGAATTAAATCTTGTCTCCAGAAATGATGCTCTGCCCACAGTAGAGTGTTGTTGCTAAATTAGGAGCTAACACTTCCAAGTGCCTAGTTTCAAACACAGTAGGCACTTAAATATATGCTAAATTTTTTCAAGTCTCTGTATGCACACACATATAATTTTATATAAATACATCAATGTAATCCTAACGCATGTACTGAGGATTTCTGGTTTAGGTTCTCCCTTTTGTTTAATTTTTTGGTTCCCCACCATCAGTCTTCCATGCACTGCTCACCTTCTAGATAGCCCGTGTCAACAACCTAGCATGTATTCTTCCTTACTTTTACTGTTTTGTGAATCTTAAACACACATATATATACATATAGCAACTTGCAGTTACATAAAAATGTGGGCATATTATACACGTCAGCATATTACTTTTTTATGCTCCAGTACTCAGAAGTCCCCCCAAATCACTTCTGTGGCTCTGATTCATTCCTTTAGATGGCTGCAGAGCATCTCATGATAGGAATGTGTCATCACATTCAATCATTCCACTGTTGATGCCATTCACTTGGTGTCCAGTTGTCTGTCACTATGAACAATGCATCCTCCCTGTACTGTATCCTTACGTACTGGTGTGCACTGGCAGTTCAATGGCCTTGGAATAGATTTTCATAATTGGGATTGCTAGGTGGAGGGAAATATATAGATATGTGCTTTCTTCAGATACTACATTTCTTTTTCCCCCAAAGTCTCTATCACTGCAAATGTCTACTAGCAGCAAGGGAGAATTTCTTTTCCTATTTTTGCCAACAAGAATTACTGTTCTTTTTTTTTTTTTAACTCTTCCTTGATAGATATGTACTGCTAATTGTTACATTTATTAGCATTTCTCTGAATAGTGGAAAATTTGAGTACCTCTTTATATATGCTTGTTATTTAGATTTGCTCTTCTGTGAATCGCCTAGTCATATATTTAGGCTCCATTTTTCTACCCAATGTGCAAAAGTCTGGTGCATATAATAAAAATTAAGCCTGTATTTTTTTCAAAAGATTTTATTTATCTGAGAGAGAGAGAATGAGTGGGAGGCGGGGAGGAGCAGAGGGAAAAGCAGTCTCCCTTCTGAGCAGGGAGCCTAAGGCAAGGCTCGATCCCAGGACCCTGGGATCATTACCTGAGCCAAAGGCAGGAAGGAACTTAACCAACTGAGCCACCCATGCAGGTGCCCCAACTCTGTCATTTTTGTTCATATTTCCCCAAATCTAAAATTTGCCTATCTACTTCTTTTATGGTATTTTTGCCACACAAGGTTTTAGATTTTGTAGATTTCAACATATATGACATTTCTTTTTGTGGCTTCCAGGTTTCCAGTGTTGGTTTAAAAAATCCAATTTGGGGGGCGCCTGGGTGGCTCAGTGGGTTAAGCCGCTACCTTCGGCTCGGGTCGTGATCTCAGGGTCCTGGGATCGAGTCCCACATCGGGCTCTCTGCTCAGCAAGGAGCCTCTTTCCCTTCCTCTCTCTCTGCCTGCCTCTCCGCTTACTTGTGATCTCTCTCTGTCAAATAAATGAATAAAATCTTTAAAAAAAATGCAACATATTTAAAAAATCCAATTTGGGAGCTTTCAAATGATTGTTGATTTATAATGTGCTGTTTCTTTGTCTAGAATTAGAAAACATAATTAGTGCAGGTATTGCCAAATGGTCCTAATTTCTTTTGTGTAACTAACTGACATGGAAAATTTTGTATTCTTTTTTTTAATCATTGTGACTCCTTCAGCTTCTCATTTTCTTTAGCTATGAAAATAAATATTATAATCATGACAACAGGTGCCGTTGAATGGCACATAACATTTATTTGTGTTCAGACAACTATTTTTTTAAAAAGGTAACAATTTTATTTTAAAATGGGCTGAACTGCCCCACTATAGAAAAAGGTCTGATTAAAATGATTTTATTGAGTTTAAAGTTAACAAATTTCTTTTAAAACTATTTTAGTGAAGATATTTGAACTGCTTAATAATTAGAGAAGTTGATCTCATCTCCTACTCAGGACATGGACTACTTTCCTCTATCCACCCCACATTTATTACTTGCCCTCCGAATAATCATTTGTAATGTTCAAAAGCATTAGAGACGAATGGTTTTTGTTATTGTATATTGCAGCAAAAGAAACAAATCTTCCATCTTCATAGCTTTACCCTAGTGATACAGAAATACATGCAAGCTTTCTTTTCTTTCTTTTTTTTTTTAAGACTATTTATTTATTTATTTATTTATTTGACAGACAGAGATCACAAGCAGGCAGAGAGGCAGGCAGAGAGAGAGAGAGAGGAGGAAGCAGGCTCCCCGTGGAGCAGAGAGCCTGATGCAGGGCTGGATCCCAGGACCCTGGGATCATGACCCAAGCCAAAGGCAGAGGCTTCAACCCACTGAGCCACCCAGGCGCCCCACATGCAGGCTTTCTTAAGATTTGTAAAACAACCAGAAGTTATAACTAGTGAGATTTTGTTTTCCTCTCTTATGATTGTACTTTGTATCATTTACTGTCCTCAAATTGGAACCACAGTCAGCACTAATAAGATTTTATACCAGTTGCCTTTGAAAATCTAATAACAAACAGGATATATTAATAGTATTATATTAATATTAAGCATTTGCACAAAAATGTATTACTACTTATTATAATTATATAAAAATACACATAAATACCTGAATTTCCTCATCATGTTGAACAGACTCATCTATGAGGGAATTGTAACTGGGACAGCATTACTTCCTACAGAAAGTGAAGGAGTCTGAGTCTTGGAGAACTATCAGTATTTTTCAAAGAGCATCATCAAAAGTTGTCTGCTACTATGAAAACTCAGGTTTGCTTTCAGCAGGGTAGTACTCAGAGATCCTTTTTTCTAGGCTCCTATTATATTTACAAAGCTGATCTTTTCTTTCTAGAAGAGACTTTGGCGGGGGGCGGGATGTGCTGGGTGGCTCAGTCGCTTAAGCAACCTACTCTTGGTTTCCACTCAGGCCATGATCTCAGGGTTGTGAGGTGGAGCCGGGTGTCCAGCTCTGCAGCATGGAGTTGGCTTGAGTCTTCCCTCTCCTTCTCCCTCTCCCTCTGCTCCTCCCCTGCTTGCACTCACACTCTCTAAATAAATATATATATATACTTTTTAAATAAAATAGACTTAATGGCATGAACACCTTGCCTTTTGTGTTAGTGAGTGGACCCTTGTGTCCAGGAATGTGCCTGAGAAAAACCAAACATTCCTCCCAATCCAAGCACTCTTTTCTCTTCCTTACAATGAGACAATATGTTACCAGGTTTCCCGTGTCTCTTCTATGTATCATTCATGCAGCAACAGTCAAAACTGTCCTTTACTCACTAGTCCCACACGTTTGCTGCCTGTAAATAGGGCATAAAGTCCATCCAGTATCTCATTTCTTGAACGCTTCTGGCTTTCTCTGCAGTTGGAAAATGACGATAGCCCCTGGCCAGAATGGGCATTGCCTATTCTAAACCAGTATGAGAACTTAAAACTGAGGCACGTGGAGCAACTCTCACATGCTCACTTTGGAGAGGAAGGCTGGGTGCTTTCTGACCAACAAGCACTTGGGCCTAAACTCCACTAGATGCAAGGTGAAGCCAACACAGCAACACAGGACCAGCAGTGTCCTCAGATACCAGTGCTACTTTTCTGTCTACACTGTACCCTCGCTGTGAAATGGAATAGCTCACCTCTGCTATTAATAATTGGAAGCAGGAACTGATCTATTTCTAGCATCCAAAATAGCAAGCCTTCCCACGTAGTCTAGGAGACAGACACAAGTATTTTGAACCGAGATCTCCTATGTAACTAATGAACAGGCATATCACCTTGAGTCTGAATACTCATCAAAATCAGAGTAGCAACCACACCGGAATACATGGGAAGTGCTTTCAGACAGGCATGTCCAAACTTGGTGAGAAGCAGCTACTCTCACCTCCTTTTCAGCTCCTTCTCACCTCGCAGGCAAAGTTGGAACTGAGCAGTTGCAACTCCTGGTTGCCCCATCAGAATTCCTTATGCTTCTTTCTAATCTTTACTGAAATTCACATTTTGAAAATAAGTGCTAGGACTAAAAACAATGATAACTGTTTAACTGTCAAAGCTACCTTTCTTTGCTACCGCAGGCAACTGAGTTACTATTTCCAAACTAAATCATATGCATTCTTCTCTTACCCCACCAGTAGAGCAAGGTCACTGGACAGGCAATTGGAGGCTTGCAATTATTTTATTTCAAAGAGAAATGAGGGGAGCCTTGGTGGCCCAGTCAATTAAGCATCTGCCTTTGGCTTAGGTCATGATCCCAGGGTTCTGAGATGGAGCCCAATAACGTTGGGCTCCCTGCTCAGCGGGAAGTCCGGTTCTCCCTCTACCCTGTACTCCCTGCTCATGCTCGCTCTCTCTAGCCTGTGCTCTGCCTCTCAAACAAATAAATAAATAAATATAAATAAAATATTTTTTTTAAAAAGAGGAGAAATGAAATAATTGCTAATTTTTAAAAAGAGGAACTGGATACAAATATCATTTCTGCTTTTACAATGTGAATCCCAAATGCCTTTCTAAACAATAGCTGGAAAATGATGAACATGAATAGATACAGCCCTTGCCCTTCAAGAGCTCCCAGTCTGATAGACAAGTAAACGGTGTGGTGCAGGAAGTAATAACTGACCACTGAAGAGCACAAATATGATAGCAGCACAGAGAGCAGGCATCCAACCTGGTTTAGGAGGGTCTCGGGTTACTTGCTAAGGCAAATGATGGGGAGGAAGAAAGTTGGATTGGCCCAGAAGCCTTACCAGGTACCCACCCAGGGCCTGATGGAGATGTTGCTGTTTGTTCCCCCAGCAAGCTGCCACAACCAACAGTGCACTGACCTTGGCTGGCATACTCGTTCATCTTCCTCCACAAACTTGTAAATTCCTTTTAAAGGCAGAAACTGGGGACACCTGGGTGGCTCAGTTGGTTTGACGACTGCCTTTGGCTCAGGTCATGATCCTGGAGTCCAGGGATCGAGTCCCGCATCGGGCTCCCAGCTCCGTGGGGAGTCTGCTTCTCCCTCTGACCTTCTCCTCACTCATGCTCTCTCTCACTGTCTCTCTCTCAAATAAATAAATAAATAAATCTTTTAAAAAATAATAATAAATAAATAAAGGCAGAAACTGTTATCTGTCATTGCATCTACATTGGCTGATGTATATGAACCATCTGATAAAAGAATATGCACAGGTGGGATGCCTGGGTGGCTCAGTGGGTTGGGCCGCTGCCTTCGGCTCAGGTCATGATCTCAGGGTCCTGGGATCGAGTCCCGCGTCGGGCTCTCTGCTCTGCGGGGAGCCTGCTTCCTCCTCTCTCTCTCTGTCTGCCTCTCTGCCTACTTGTGATCTCTGTCAAATAAATAAATTAATTAATTAAAAAAAAAAGAATATGCACAGGTTTCTAGGATGAAAATATCCCCTCTCAAAGATAAGTCAATGTTTAAAGATTGTCTTGTATTTCTATGCCATGATATATTAAAAACAATCTGTATAGTTAGTGTTTGAAATGCCAATACCAAATATTAGAGGCAAGAACAGGGTCAGGAACCATGAAGATGCAAAAGCAGACAAGATGTAATCATGGTTCTCCATAAACTCACAGCTGAAATGGGAGGTCTCATAATCCCTGCCTACATCTGAACCACAACAACCTTTCATTCATTTACAGTTTTGAAGTCCATAAATACCTCTTTGAATAAAGGGTGCATTTCTTAAAATGATTAAAAAAAAAAAAAGGAAAACTTTGATCAAGTTTAATGAGAAGGCTAAGCTTTCTTGAAATATTGACACATTTTCCCCCCTCCATTTTAAGACTAGAAGAAAATGGAGGGAATTGAGAATTTCCTCCTGGATTTTATTTTATTTTTTCCTCATCAGTCATTTTTAGCACCTTTCCTGATACATAATATGTATGTACAATGAACAGATGTTTACAAGAATAAGATAGTTCCTTCCTTTATATCACAATATCACTTAATATTTACCACTAACCAGAAAAAAAGCTCCTATGGTATCCTCTCTAAAATGACCACAAAGTATCTCCAAGACTCTATGCTTAATGCTGGGGACACCAAGATGTTTAATTCAAAATCATGACTTAATTTCTCTATAGCATATTGGATTTTAAAAGCATCTCATTTTCAAAATAAGATGGTTTAAGATCACCTAAAATCCATAGGCAGTGACCTTTTTATGATGTTTATAGGGAAAAATGAGCCAGAAACATATAGGTACAGTATTGTTTATTATAAACAATCACATAACAGTATGAGTGTGCATTTGAAGGATAATTGAAGCCTAGATATGATCGACAAAAGCACTATTTAAACAGAAATAGTTTCTTGTTGGTTTGTGTTACATTAATTTAAACATATGTCAGAATCCTCCAGTCTTGTCATACGGTTCAACTGCTAAAATCATAACAGGGGAAGACAAATTTGGAATGCACGTTATAGTTTGCTTTAGTTGTTGAATACATATATCCAAATACTCAGGACATATTCAAAATTAAACAAGTGCTTAAAGTCTAGCAGGTGATGTTTATAAAATGCTTTTGTTGTCGCATTTAATCCCTTAGAAGAAAATGAAAAAGGGATTCTAAGTGCTAGTGCTATTTTGTTGTTCAACTTTTCCTGATTTATACTGAATGTTAAAAAAACATAAAAATAAAAAAGGTAACTGTTGAAAAATGACATCTTTACAGTTCTAAAACACTGGCAGATAGTAAAATATCATCTAAATAAAACAAACTTCTCATATCTCAATTTTTAAACAGGAAAAGAATAGAAAACAGGCTTGAACAACACAGAAAATGTTCTGGGTCTCAAGAGCAGGCTAAAACATTGTTCTCTACTGCACGACCCTTGTCCATGGCAACCTTAAAAATGTGTGGCGTTGTTGGTGCCTTTAAAATGGCTTAGCACATCCCCTTCGCTAGTTATCCTCTAAAAGAATGTTATCACATTTTTGGGGGGACTGTCCATCTCAAGGAATGAATGCTACATGAGCAAACTTGGAAGTCTGAAAAAAAAAAAAGGTACATTACAACTTTGGACAATTCCTGACAGCAAAAACGTTCAAAGGCTGATGAGAAGGTGACTAGTTACAGTGACCAAAGGGTTAACTTTTCTGAATTTCACTCCTATCCGAATATGGACTTTTGGAGAGACAGGACCAGTGATGATGCAAATGTACCACTTTAATCATTTGTTTTTCAAAGGATGAGCACAGGCTTCCTGGAATATTTTGTCCTGGTTTTACCAAACCTGCATGGCCATCCAGGTTACTTAATTTTTAAATGTAATTTATAAGCAACCAGTTATGATTAATTCTACAAAGGCATAAGGTTATCGCTACCAGGGGATGAGTTTGAGCATTTGTGAAGAGATCAAAAAAGCTATGTTCGCTCTCTTGAGAAAAATCATGTGTCCTTATGCTCTCACAGAGCTGTACTCATGTGAGGAAGACTCACTGTATTAATGCCTTTTCCAAGAAAAGAGGAAAAGGGAAAAACCTGGAAAACAGGGAAGTCAGGGGAGAAAACAAACAACTTTGGGGCACGGAAGAAAAGTAGCATTTCTCCAAGGAAGACTTCATCTCTTACCTGATTGCTCAAAAGAGAAGGGAACTAAGTTTCAAAACAGAAATAATTAAGAAAGGAGTTACATCTTTCTGAGCAAAGGAAAGATCATAGGTTTTGTTGTGTTTTAAAAGTTCTGAAACATGAAGATGTTTACACAGGTTTACTAACAGACTCTTAGCTCCAGAGCCTGGGGCTGCTTCTGGTTTGCATCTGATTCCACAGTTACCCAACACTGTACCCAGCCCATACAGGGGCACAATACATAGTTGTTGAACCAAGGAATTACGGGGTTCTCTAAACACTAAATGGACCACCTAGTTTTAACGTAGAATGTACTGTTTTCTATTGCATATATGAAAGTTTCTATTAGATAACACTAGTTCTTACAAGAGGTGACAGTAGCAGCTCACTCGCATATCTTTTTCACAGGATCATTTCTACCTTGAATACGATTTAATGAAAAGCAACTATTGTGTGCGCTAAAGCTAAAAAGAGTTGACAGAATGCATAAATGAAGAAACCTCTTGGATTACTGAAGTACCGTCTGTTACAAGCATAATTACCTTCTTAAATTATACATTTTTAAGAGGGTGTGAAATATTTTTTGAAGCAATGCAGTGTTTAGTGGGTGGGAATTATATATATATATATATATATATGTATATATATATATATATAAAATATATATATATATATTTTATATGAAAGTACCTAGAAATGTGGGGAATTTTCCTCTCCTCTCTTTATCATCTGAGAGTAAATAAGAACAGGTTTTTAATGCCATATATATCTATTTTTTAAATGTTCCTTTCTTCAGTACCACTGTTCCCCAGAAATTACAGGGGTTATGAAATTATTATTCTATTGAGGAAGTTATTTCCATGTATGAGGCTTCAGCTTTGTAAGAGGTTAACAGCCATGACCAGCAGATCGAGACACCAAGTTACGTAACCCATAAATGTGACTCCAGCAATGTGTCCAGATTCTCTCAAAGGCTTCACCACCGTTTTAGTCATCTGTAAATAGTATGTGCCAACATGTAGGCAAAAGGAGTGCCCTCGCCATGAAGTCTTCTAATGGGAATGTGAGAAGGTGTGAGAAAACATCCAATGCTTTCGCCCAACCCTCTTCCTTTACTGCTCCTTCCCCACCTCGAATTTATACACAAAGTCCTCTAGCTCACTGGGCAGACTCAGATGTCTGCCAGACTGCTTGAGTGGAATAACCAGGAAAACAGGGGCCCGATTTCCAATGTGGAAAGCAAGAGTCTTCCTGGGTGATTCTTGGACTAAGTTCTGGTCTTACTTTGCAATTTGGAAATATAGCTCATTTCATGGCATTTTCATATGAATATTCCCATGTATTAGACTCATTATTTTCTTCTTAATTGTGGTGGATCATGAGGCAACATGACTCCCAGCTTCACAGTCTCTTTTCCAATCACAGTTTAAATTTGTTTCAAATGTACCATTAATATCAGCACCATAGTTCAGCTATAGGTATTTCAACTTGGGAAATAATTTACGTGACTTATCTTACATAACTAATTTTACAAGCTTGGTGTTTTTCTGTCCCCCTTCTTGCCAACAGCACTAAAAGTGAGATTGTTTAAATGCTATGGGTTTGACTGCTTTCTTTTGTCTGAAAGCGTTACTTGCTCTGGTGCTGCTCGTACCCCAATTTGTAAGATACAGTTTCGATATTTTTCTGATAGGCCACACAACATACCTTATAATGACATGGCTGACTAACGCTGCCCTTTCTTTCTGCCAACATTTTTCAAATTCTATCGACACGGTTGCTTTTCCTTTGTTTCCTCCCACAAAAGAAGCTGCTTCTTATTATAGCATTGGCATGAAAAACCTGCTTTCCTAATCACGTTGTGCGGGCATCAGGTTAACTAGAAATTCTAGTGCAAATTAACTGGTGATAAAAAAAAAATGAAGAGTATATATTATATGTATTTACATTATGTACTTAGAAACTTCAGTTAGTTGCAAATCTGAAATGGTATCTAAGCCACTGCCTGCAATAGCATTTACTCTACAGAACTGTGGATTAAGACATGACCGGCTGTTAAGACACTGAAGAAATCGGGTTATGTGGAGAGCCCATCTGAGTCAGAACTTTGTCCAACCACTGCAGTGGTCCATGAAGATGAATCTCAATCCAGCAGGGGGTACTCGTGACATCCTGGCGATGATACTCCGCTCCCCAGCCCTGGAAAGCAAGAACAGAGCCCAGAGTGATGGCGGCAGACTTTCGGTCAGCCTCTAGAGGTGAGAGATAGACATCAGTACGTAGAGCCCACGCGCCAGAGCAGCTCCTGAGACCCTGGGAAAGCGTGCCCTCCATCTTCCTGTAAGCACAGGACAATTTGTGCATCAACCAGACACCCGAAGAGGAGTCCAAATCAAAGGATTCCCTCAGGGCTCACAGCTCAACACATGGACCTAGAGGGGTCTGGTCTCTAGGCACACCGGAAACACTGGCAAATCATTCTCTCTTCCACAAGGGAAGGGGCCTGACTTTATGTTCGACCCCTTCCTGCTGAAGACAATGTTTTGCACAAAATGGATGCTCACTACAGACCAGTGACTGGATCTCAAAGGTGTAAAGACAGAAGTGAGGGTGTTCTTGATTACTCTGGGTTGGTTTACAAAGCTTTTTTCTCCTCTCTCTCTTTTAGGCTCACTTTTGGCAATTTCCCATTTATTACCATTCACAGAAGAGACAGTAAAAATAAGTAAAAAATAAATTTGCCTATCTTTATTCTCTGTACATTATACATCAGGGACAAGTTATTTTAAAAATAAGAAACATCACACATCACTGTTATTGGGAACAGTGACTATCTGTAGTTCTTAAAAAATTAGATTTCAACACAACCATGCTGCCTGACCAACACTTCACATTCGTGAGCACAAGCCTCAAGTGCCCCTCTTGATGCCACCTGCAATGGAATGACTGTCCCCGAGTCACTGTGCTCTCCCACTCCTCCCCACACCCCAAATGTCTGCTCACTCCTGCTCCTTTTCCCCAAAAGCTCTAACACCTACTCCCCAGTCTGTTTGTGAATGATAACTTCTTTTTAAAAATTCTTTATTTAAATTCAATTTAGTTAACATACACTGTATTATTAGGTTCAGCGGTAGAATTCAGTGATTCATCAGTTACAACACCCAGTGCTCATTCCATCAAGTGCCCTCCTTCATGTCCAACACCCAGTTACCCCATCCCCCTACCCACCTCCCCTCTGCCAACCCTCAGTTTGTTCTTAAGAGTTCAGCATCACTTATGGCTTGCCTTCCTCTTAATTTTCATCTTATTTTAACAAGACATAAAGCAATCAGAAGAGTTTCCACAGCACCTGTGCCAACACACTCACCCTTTTTACTTCTCAGCACAGATTAATTATCCGCACTTCCAAATAAGCCAGTCCATCCAGTTGTGCATAAGACTCAAATGCCTTCCCAAGGACATCATTCCCACAAATCTCCCCATTCTTCCCTACAAGATTTTGTTTTATGCTGGATCATTCCCATCTACATAGGAACATGCTGAAATTCCTCCCATCTTCAAAACACTTCTGCTGACCCTACCACTGCCACCACTTACTGCTCTACATCTTTGACTTCCTTTCTAGCGAAAATCCTCAAACAAATTGTCCATACTGGCTGTACCAATTCCTCTCCTCAGGGCTCTGTCCTAGAAGCTCTGATCTTTGTTGGTTTTTTTTTTTTCCCCAAAAAGATTTTATTTATTTGACAGAGATCACAAGGCAGAGAGGCATGTAGAGAGAGAGAGGAGGAAGCGGGCTCCCTCCCGAGCAGAGAGCCCGATGCGGGGCTCGATCCCAGGACCCTGGGATCATGACCTGAGCTGAAGGCAAAGGCTTTAAACCCACTGTGCCACCCAGGCGCCCCTGATCTTCTCTGTTTAACTCAAACATTGGCAGTTCCATCCAGGCTCATGGATAAATACTGTGCAAACACTGACAATTCCTAAACTGACATCTCCAGCCCAGCCCTCTCTCCCTAAATCCAGACTGGTACCTCTGTCTCCTTCTGTGATGTCTGACCTCTGCTTTGACACGTGTCAGACATCACAGAGGTATTCTCACTAAAACTGAAGGTTTTACCTTCTATCTACACCTGATCCACCTGTATCTTCTCCCTCCCGGGTGGGGGCAACTTTATCTCTTTAACTCCTCCTTTCACCTTCCCCCATGGAATCACCTGCACAACTCAGAATCCTTCCCCTTCTTACACCTTCTATGAGATTGCTCCCCCTAGTGGGCACAACCATCATCTCTCATCTGAATACTGCAATAGCCTCTTAGCTGGTCTCTACTTCCATGCTTGTCTGCACGACATCTGCAAATCACATAGCAGCGGCAGTGATCTTTTAAATGTTTAAGTCAGGGGCACCTGGGTGGCTCAGTGGGTTAAGCCTCTGCCTTCGGCTCAGGTCATGATCCCAGGGTCCTGGGATCAAGGCCCGCATCAGGCTCTAGGGAGCCTGCTTCCCACCCCCACCCCCACCCCGTCTCTGCCTACTTGTGATCTCTCTGCCAAAAAAAAAAAAATCTTAAATATTTAAGTCAGATCATGAAATCCTAGGCTCAAATCCCTTCAGAGGCTTTCCATCTTTTTAAAATAAAAGCTGAAATCCTGGGGCACCTGGGTGGCTCAGTGGTTTAAAGCCTCTGGCTTTGGCTCAGGTCATGATCCCAGGGTCCTGGGATGGAGCCCCAAGTCGGGCTCTCTGCTCAGTGGGGAGCCTGCTTCCTCCTCTCTCTCTGCCTGCCTCTCTGCCTACTTGTGATCTGTCTGTCAAATAAATAAATAAATAATCTTTAAAAAAAAAAAAAAAAGGCTGAAATCCTTGCGTTGGATCCCACCCCCAGCCCCACCCCCGATCCCTGACTCATGCTCCAGGCACCCAGGCCTCCTTGCTCCTACAAATGTCAGGGTAAGCTCTTGCTGTAGGGTTGGCCTTTCCTCTGTGCCTACTGCTTCCCCTCCAGATACCCTTACGACTTGACTCCCCCATCTCCTTTAAGTCCCCATGGAGGTCCACCCTGTCTATCTTTATAAAACTTGCAACTGACCCCTACCCCAGCACTCCAATTCCCCATACTCTGCTCTGTTTCTCTTTCCATTCACGTTCTTTATTATAGCTATTGTTTACTGCTTGTCTCTGCCTTCTGGAATATTGATTCCATGAAGGCAGTGATTTTGAGTAATCTCTGATATATCTCAATTCCTAGAATGATGCCTGGTGTGACCCAGAGTAGGTGCTCTGGGTCAATATCTTATTGACTGACTGACTGAGTCCTAGAATCAGTAAAAATCAAAGCTAAAAGATGCCTTATAGATGATCTAGTCCATCCCCTCTCAGTGGAAGCCACCAGTGTTTAGTCCTATAATTTCTTTTTTTAAATTTCAATAATGTGTTTTATTCAATTCAATCTATCTAAAATATTATCCTATCAACACATAATCGATATGAAATTACTAATGAGATATTTTACATTATTTTTATCTGTACTGTCTTCCCCCCCAGCCCCAGTTTTGTTGAGATGTAATTGATATATACTGTGTCAGTTTTAGGTGTACACGCAATGACTGGATATACATACATTGCAAGATGACCACAATACATTTAGTTAATATCTATCACCTCACATACTTACCCATTTTTTCCCCACGATGAGAAATTTTAAATTTCTTTAAACTGATTGTCTGTTGCAACATTATTAACTGTTTTCTGTGAACTGTATAGCTTTATGAAATAGATCTAGCTTATCTTAGGACAATCAGATGTCTATGCAAGCTTACGTGACAGTGAAATAATTACCTCTGATGTACTGGCATTTCATCCTAACTTTAAAAACACGGACCTGGAGAAAATAACTAGGAGTCAAATGGTTGTTTATTAATGGCAATTTAATGCCCTCTGCTGGTTCCAAAGCATCAGAACATTTAGAAAGATCTCCAGGTATTTGCTAATAGCTTTACAATATAAAAATGCTTTTAAAGCTTAGCAGTAAATTTGCTTTGTCATCATGAAAGAAAGGGTTTCAAAAAGCCATTTTTTAAATTGGAAACTATATTCTTATTTTTAAAATAAGTACTAAAATTATAAATACAATAAAAATAAGAGTATAGAAAAATAGGACAACTTTTTTTCATGGTAATCTTAAAAGATTAACAAATTTTACTGTGAAAAAAACCTGGAACAATCTATACCGATTTCCTGGGTGGATATGTGACAATGTGAAAACTGTCACATAGACCCAGAGAGTCTGATACACAAGCTAAGATTTTGAAATTTCAGAATTATTCGCAACTGCTTTGCAAGAGATGAAACAGCCAAAGACTTCAGTGTGCAAATCCAGTGGGTTTTCCTTCCCACTAACTTCCTCAGTTCTCCGAAGCCTTCACATCAACGTTAGTAAAATCTAATTCAAGAAATTCAATAAATATTCATAAACAGAACAGCTACTACTCGCTCAGAATTAATCAAACCCAACATAATATCTATCCCAATTTGTTTATGCCTTTATGGGCATAAACTTATGTAAAACAGCTTGTATTAGAGCCACTACTGTCTGTTCTGTAGCTTTTTTATAAATATGATATCTTCTGTTGACCTGTATGCTTTCTAAGAGTAAGAGCAATGTTTTATTTAAATCAGATAAATTCAATATTAACTGACAGATAACAGTGCTCAGCACTTTGAGAGATGAGAAAAAAAAAAAAAAAACTTTGTGGCATTAAATCCTATAAAATCATCATTGTCACTTTATCTTCCGCATGAAAAAAATCAGATAACCACCTTGTTTTTCCTTCAAAAGTAAAATCTTTTAGAATTTTCTTAGGGGCGCTAGGAGGCTCAGTTGGTTAAGTGGCTGCCTTCAGCTCAGGTCATGACCCAAAGTCCTGGAGCCCCGTGTTGGGCTCCCTGCTTGGGAGGAAGCCTGCTTCTCCCTCTCCTACTCCCCCTGCTTGTATTCCCTCTCTTGCTGTGTCTCTGTCAGATAAATAAATAAAATCTTAAAAGAAAAAAAAATTTTTTTTCTTGTAATTGCTGAACAAGAGTGGATACTCCTGGAGGAGCTCTTCCTAAAAATACCTGAACAGAGTTCCAAAAGAAACCCCCCAAAGCAACAACAACAACCCTGTTTCCTACTCGAATGGGCGGTATAGACGCCACACACCCAAGGGATGCTTTTTGGTTTGTCCTCTTCTATCTTACTATCTGAAAGCAAGCATCCTTACCTTAACAAAGCTCATGCGGATAGTGCACATCTTCGTTAACTCGTAGACGACTTCAAATCCATGGTGAACCGACTGCGCCAGCAGCTGAGCGAAGAGCTGGTTGTTGAAGATCTTGAGGCTGCAGCCGCTGGGGATCTTGCACACGGTGGCTGGGTGGAAGCCGTGCTGATAGTTGCAGTTCCGGCTCTGTACGAAGATGCTGCTGTCGCTCACACACTCGGCGTACACCTCGCCCCCAACATAGTATAAATGCACACCTACGAGGTAAAAACAGCGTCCCTCAAGCACCAGCATCATGTTTAGCTTCGGATTAACACCATTCCCTTCTCACTGCAACCTTGTGGTATGTGACTATCTCTCGTGAAATTAATTTTAATATCACCAGCCAGAGTAAAAGAGTGACCAAAATGCCCACTTGTTCTAATTAAACCCAGCAGTGGGTTTTTTTTTTCCCGAGTCCACTTAAAAGTGGATTGCACCCCATGTTTATAACGATTGCAAAGGCTGTCGTGCATTGCTCCTTCTGTCACTCTCGATCTCACACTTATTCACTCTCATAATATTAGAAGCAAAATAAATACACAATGCAGAAAACATCCTTCAGGTCCATGTATCAATAAAAAAATAGAAACTGGGCACAGATAATATCAAGGAAATGTCACTTTCCCCTTTAATGCATACACTAAACCCTCTTCAGAGGAAACAATAAATGAAGTTTACTTTTTTTTAAGTTTACATTTTAACAATTATGAATCCATTTGTCTTAATACCTCCCTCAAAGAGATTTATTTCATTTTAGAGCTTGTCACTTACTATTATAGAAATAATGCCTGCATTTTACTTAAGAGCGAAATTCTTGTCACTTTTTCAGATATAAAGACTCTCAGTCAAAATGTTGCTTATTTTACTTTACATCACATTTTTGGACTTAAAAAGCAAAACACCATCCTGAGATTGGTGCTGCCCCAAATAATTTTCATTCCAGATTAAATCTGAGTTGACTCTCTCACTCCAGGTCTCTGGGTTTAAGACTTAACATATATTTATAGCAAGAGACTGGCATTAGATAAAACAAAGATCGCTCCAGTCTAGTGAACATTAAATACCAGCACAGTTTTCCTCCAGCCTTTCAGCAGAAACAAAATTCTCCAGAATTATACAATTATACAATTGTCATGGGGTCACAAAGGGTTCACAGAAATGATCCAGAATACACAGAGACTGATATATCTTGGATCTCCTCTCTTTTTTTTTCCCAGCTTTCCGCTCCCTTTTCTTTCTCATGTTCATTCTCTCCCTGAACAGCCTGGGGTTAGGCACCCTCGGCTCTGGGCCATGAGAAGCAGGCAAGAAGGTCCCCTTGGCTGGGATATGGTATCTGGCTGCACCAACGTGTTGGAGGTGAGGCTGGGGCATATACAGTTCCCAGTCCCCATGAGCTCCCCGGGAGGGCCGCCCCTGTGGTGGTTATGGTTGTTCAAAAAGAGAGAGAGCTGGTGGGGAAAGAGCCAGAGAATGAGATGGTCCAGTGTTCAGGATGTATTTGAATTGAATGACTTTCAAATTTATAATCCTCCCAGAACCTACTAAGTAGAATCGATAGGATTTTTGTTACCTGACTCTGGTCTTTATTTAGGGGATGATTTTCAATCCTGTGGAAGTACTATCCGCAACCACAGCACAGTTGGCAGAATAAGGAAAGCAGAGTAGAGGCTGGACAGACAGGCAGGAGTAGTGTCCCGAGCAAAAAGAGGGGGCAGAGCCAATGGAATGAGCACACAGAGGCCTGAGTTGGCTCTGAACAGTAGGACAAGGGTGGAATTCAACCCCACCATGAAGGAGCTTTGGCTAGAGACAGTGGCATCCAAAGAAAAGTCAAAGGTGTGTGGGTGGCTCAGTTGGTTAAGTGACTGCCTTTGGCTCAGGTCATAACACTGGAGTCCCAAGACTGAATCTGTAGGGCTCCCTGCTCAGCAGGGAGTCTGCTTCTCCCTGAGACCCTCCCATGCTTATGGTCTCTCGCAAATAAATAAATAAATAAAATCTTAAAAAAAAAAATAGTCAAGTAGGCAAATGATTTTATTTGCATCCACTTGACAAAACAAAACCATGGCTTTAAACAATGTGTATTTTAGATTCAAAATCTCCATAAAGAACAGTGAGCAATAGGATAATGCTCTTCCTGAGATGCCAAAGAGGAACCTGGCAGTGTGGGCCTCAGGTAAGCTCTTCCTACTTCTCTTGGGCTGTATCCCTCTATCCGGGCTTCCCATTTGTGTGTGACTGCCTCCCGCCTTCTAGGAGATGAGGGAGTGTGGAGTCCTGTGCTACGGTTACTTAGGGTCAGAGGCACCGTGGGCTTGAATTGGGTCTGCCAAGGCAGACTGCAAATCTGTTCCCTTTGGTTCCTCTTCCACAGTCTTGAACAACAGAGAAATGACAGGAAAGATAGGGAGGAAGGCGGGCTGCTTAGGTTGCTGAGGTGGTTCTTAGGCTCTAGACTCTACCAGAAGAAAGAGAAAGTTGAGTCCCAGAGTAGAAGCAATGCACAAATGCCAGTACAGAAAGTGAATCTCATTACCCTGTAGACCTGCTCAGAGACTCTGTTACTTTTTCATTCCCTTTAGAATAATCCCAAACTTCCTGGCTCGAACTCAACACCTTATCATGAGTTTGTAATCCATCTTTGCCTTGCCTTTGTTGCCCTGTCTTCCACACACCATTTTAAAATCATGGCTGAATATTAGGATCATTTAGAGCTTTAAGAAAGTGCCTACTTCTGGGTGTAATAATGGTACTTATATTTAGAAATCCATTATATAGATAGATAAATACTCAAATCTATCATGAAAGGATATGAAGCTGGAAATTTACTTTAAAATATTCTTGCAAAAATACTGTGAAGGGACAGCATTCACTGTGAATCATTACGGAAGCTGGAGAGGGTGATAAGAATATTCTTTACATGATTCTGTGCACTTCTGTATGTGTTTGACATTTTCCAAAATAAAAAATGTTTTAACACATGATGAGAAAAAATTTCCAAATCCACACCAGGGTGGTTCAGGGTGTTGTGCACTGCACAATTCTAGGGTGTGCTTCATAGCCTTCCAAGATTTATAGCATCATTATACAGCTTCTCCAGAAGATGGCAGTAACTTCTCTTGAGAAAGGGGCTTCTTAAAATTCACACAAAGCCATCACTGGCCTGGAGGCAAGGTCAGTTCCCCAAATCTGAATCTGAAAATTTTAAGTCTGTTTGGACAATATGATGAACAAACAGGGTGGGGCCCAAGTAGACTACAGAGAATGGCCCACCTCAGTACTCAGCCCTTCTGCTGGGCTGGGCTGCGCCCCCTGTGATGTTTCTCAGCACCACTGTAGCAAACCTGGCCTGCCCTGACAGGCCAAGCAAGTCCCACGGCCTCCATCCTCACATGAGCAAGAAAGCCCAGGAGGGACAATTTAGAGAATACAGGGATGCAGAGAATAAAACTCCTCCACAAGTGCACAGCCCAGAAATAATCAAAGCTAACATTTCTTATATACCTTTCAGTTTTCTCCTTCACATGTGTTTTTAAACCTTTCACCCTTGGGGGCCTGGGTGGCTCAGTCGTTAAGCCTCTACCTCCAGCTCAGGTCAGGGCCCCAGGGTCCTGGGATGAGCCCACATAGGGCTCCCGGCTCAGCCGTAAGCCTGCTTCTCCCTCCTCCACTCTCCCAGCTTGTGTTCCCTCTGGCTGTCTCCCTCTCTGTCAAATAAATAAATGAAATCTTAAAAACAAAATGTGTCTCTCTTCCCTCACTAACAATTTAATTTTACTGCAGTTGCCAGGGAATCCTTTTTTTTTGTTTTTTTTTTTTTTTTTTTTTAGATTTTATTTATTTGTCAGAGAGAGAGGGAGAGAGCCAGCACAGGCAGACGGAATGGCAGCAGAGGAAGAGGGAGAAGCAGGCTCCCTGCTGAGCAAGGAGCCCGATGTGGGACTCGATCCCAGGACGCTGGGATCATGACCTGAGCCGAAGGCAGCTGCTTAACCAACTGAGCCACCTAGGCGTCCCGCCAGGGAATCCTTTTAAAGTGAAAATTCAGATCTGTAAACTCCTGTGACCTGGTCCTCTCCCCTCCTCTTCTATAACTTCCCCATTTTTCTATCCATTTTATTCCACTCACTCTGACTTCCTTGCTGTTCTTACAATGTATATACCAGGCAGGCTTCAGGGCCTTTGCACCTGCTGCTCCCTCTGCTTTGAAAGCTCCCCCTCCATGTGACTAAACGCACTTTTCTTTATTTTTTTTATTTTTTTTTTTAAAGATTTTATTTATTTATTTGACAGAGAGAGATCACAAGCAGGCAGAGAGTGAGGCAGAGAGAGAGAGAGGAGGAAGCAGGCTCCCCGCTGAGCAGAGAGTCCGATGCGGGACTCGATCCCAGGACCCTGAGATCATGACCTGAGCCGAAGGCAGCGGCTTAACCCCCTGAGCCACCCAGGCGCCCTAAACGCACTTTTCTTTCTGCTCAAATGTCACCTGGTTAGGAAAGCATTCCCTGGCTATCCCACTTGACTTCCTAACAAGTTCTCCCCAATCTCTTCCCCTCCTGTGTTTTCCTCTAGACAAATCCTTAGAGATATATAACATTATTCCTTTTCTGTCTTTCCTTGGTTATGTGTAACCAATGAAAGCCTGTTATTGTTTGTTTTTGTTTGTTATTTTTCTTTGTTTCTAACTGCTGTCCCTAATGGTGGGACAGTTTGGCTAAGAATAGATTCTCAACAAAGATTTGTGAGATGAATGCCTATGTCTGAAATCTAAGTGTCTCGATTAATTAACTCCAAAGAACAAGTTAACTTATTCACTAATGATTGGAGGCATTTTGCTGCAAATTTATTCAGGCTGGTGTTCCAGGAAGCCATGCTGCTCAAAACCAAACAATCCAAGGGAGCACCTAAGAAGCAGTCCTCTGACTTCATGAAAGACCAACAGCTCTTCCTTTAAAAATATTCGACGCTAATTTTTCCCCATGCTTTATATCTCCTCTAAAAAAAAAAAATCATTTTCTCAGTAAAGCACTTCCAAACAGCTTTCTGAAAAAACTGACGTTGCCTTGGGGAACCACATGAAGGTAGAGGGCCCTTCCAGTCACTGAGCACTTAGGTGGACTTCCTGATTTTCATAAAAGGCTGTCATTTCTAGCTCTTGTTCCTATGGTTTCTTAACCTGGGGATTAGCTCTCAGGCAGGAATACATAGAACCTCAACTCCCATGTCTGCATCAGCAGCCCCCTCAAAGAGCTACTTGCAGAAAGATTCCCAGGAGGCATTCAACAGTCCTTTCATGTTTGAATTGTATCTTTGGACCAAGTGGCATCAGCAGAAGTCTCATATGCAGACCAGTCCAGAAAGCCCCTCAGCACACAGCCAGCCCCACAATATTATGTTGTAATAGTCTGCCTTTAAATTTCACCTGAAGGGGCACCTGGGTGGCTCAGTGGGTTAAGCCGCTGCCTTCAGCTCAGGTCATGATCTCAGGGTCCTGAGATTGAGTCCCGCATCGGGCCCCCTGCTGAGCGGGGAGCCTGCTTCCTCCTCTCTCTCTCTCTGCCTGCCTCTCTGCCTACTTGTGATCTCTCTCTGTCAAATAAATAAATAAAATCTTTAAAAAAAAAAATTTAAAAAAATAAATTTCACCTGAAGATTCTTATAAAAACCATTTGAAAGTAAAGTTATAGTATCTGAGAAATGTATTTAAGAATTCAGTCAAAGGGAAAGTATTATTTCCTTTGAAGAATGGCCAGGTTTCTTCCTTTGGGATAAAAATTACATTATAGTTGTGTTTCCATTTTTTGACCTCCCTGTCAGAAAGCCTAGAGCACAATTTTAATCACAGCCACAATGCTAACCTTTAGTTCCTTCTCCTTCCTTGCTGCCCCCAACCCCCTCTTCCTGATTTTCTACTTTCCATTTATCATTTCACTGCAAAGTTTTCCTATAAGCCATCTCAAAGCCACTATGGGAAAAAACAAAAACAAAAACAAAAAAGCCACTATACAAATATATAGGATATAAATAAACAAATATCATCATTAGAACATCAATAAAGGGGTGCCTGGGTGGCTCACTCAGTCATTACACATCTCCCTTCAACTCAGGTCATGAACCCAGCATCTTGGGATCCAGCCCCTCATCGGGCTCCCTGCTCAGTGGGGAACCTGCTTCTCCCTTGCCAGCTCCCTTGTGCTTGTGTTCCCTTTCTTGCTATCTCTCTGTCATAAATAAATAAAATCTTAAAAAAAAAAAAAAAGGACATCAATGAATAAATTCAACCTGTTTCTAACCAATAGCTTGTAGGTTTTCTATGACAGAGACATTAAGGAAGTATGCTAGGAAGAATATTAGAATGTATCACCAGGTACAATAATGAATCTCCCCTGGAAACTTGAAATAAAAGATTTGTGTCTACCTTCCTACGGTGGTCTGAGGGCTGGATGGAAAGAGGAAAGATAAAATGACTCTAAAGTTTCTGTACAACTATGATTCCACAGTAGTCTGACATAATAGTGGACAACCAGGTGTCAAACATTACCAGCTACTCTAATGTAAAGAAGATGATTTAAAGATACACAGTGAGGGCTCACATTCAGATGGGATTTTCTACCATTGATCACACCAATGAGAAAGGCTTCAAAGCTTCGTTGGCCAAACCTCAAGGAGGCCTGTGTCCATCTGGCTTCATAACAATCCTGAGCACAGGAGAACCCCAATCACTACCAAAGGTTTCCCTACATAAATAGTCATGATTTTCACTACCTAGCTTCTAAGTCTCCAAAGGTCACTTTACCTGGTAGAATATAATCCCCCCACCAGAATTCCTCCTCTGAAGTTTTCTTATTTAGCATCTTTAGGCAATTCGAAAATAATTCATGATACTTCTATTTAGTAATTTCATCCTGCTTTCACATTTATCCTCTTGTTTGTCTTACCACTTTGTCTTAATACTTATCCTAATCCACCCTCTGAAAGATGCTACACTGACCCTAGAAGTAGAGAGACCACGACCTTGCAACCTCAGGCCTCCTGCTGGCTCACCAGCCTGAGACCATCCTGCCAGGTTAGGTGGCCAACCCGTGGCTTGTTTCTCTCCCCACATTTTAGCTCCAAAGAACATATACATGAATGACATATTTGCTTTTACCCTTTCCTATATGTCTCCTGGTGTTTTCTATTGTTGAGTTTCTGTTTACATTAGAAAGAAGTCCGAGACAGAATCTGTTCCTGTTATTTGAAGGGTCTGTGAATCCATCTATAAGTACGCTTCGGGAGGAGGCCTGGAACGTTTCCCCAACTCGGTTGTTGAGTTCATAGTAGGCAACTGAGCACCAATGCTGCGGCTCCTCGTAGCAAACTGGCCGGAAGTCTGGAAGGAAAAGAACCAGAGAGCACATCACTCCCATCATGTCTGGCTTCCCATCTCATGATCTCACCTGGACAACATTCATGCTCTTAACCAGGAGAGGTGCTGCAAGACAAAGATCTCTCCAAACCTGTCCCCTGATGGAAAATCTGTGTGGGGAGTTCATCTTGTCACCACACGTGTGACACAGAGGCCGCAATCCTTGTGACTCTCCCATGATTAGAGCATTTGCACTCATATGTATTAGTACTGAGGGGGTCTGACAAACAACAGTATGAACAGATTAATGTAAATTCCATCACCCGGAGAGGAGACAGCTCCAGGGAAGGGGACAGGTTGTCTCCTCTCTACATGTTAAAGATAACATATCACTGTTAATAAACTGAATAAAGTCCCAGTGACAAGAGTATCATTTTCCAAAATACTAAGGCTGAAAAAATAACAGTTTGGATATGATGAAGGCCAAATAAAAAATACTGGACAGGACTTAAAATTACTTAAGAAAAAAAGAAAAACAACATAGAGTCACATTCTCCATTGTATATATATATGGAGTACTTATATGGCATAAGGTATTTTTAAAGACAGCACATGTTTCATCAGGAAATCCATGAATGTTATGTTTTCACCTTAAAATTTTCAAAGTAATTAAGTTGCCAAACCAAAAGTTTTAAGTTGCCAACCAAAGTTCAGAGTTCTTTCTTTGCCACGCACACTCTGTCTTTTGACTGATTATATTCACTCTCTTTTCTTTGAATATCTTAGTAATTCTTGTACCTACAGTATGTTCCTATGTGCACTGAAACATAAATTTATGAAACATAAGTTAGGGGGTTATTATTTGATTTACAAAAGAACCTATACTTATAAAAGACTTCACCCCTACAGACTTCAAATCGTATGCTCTGTTAGACCCTCTCTACTCAGGTGTGGTTCCTGAATGGTAGACTCTGCATCACCTGGGAACATGTGAGGAATGTAGATTCTTGGCTCCCACCCCGGATCTAAGGAACCAAAATCTGCCTTTGTGTAAGATCCCCATGTGGCTTACACGAACATTAAAACTGAGTAACATTTATTTACCTAGCCTATTTTAAGAAACAGATAAAATTCTGTAAAAACCCTATTTACATATTTATGTATATTTACATATTCGTGTACATTTACATATTTGTGTATATTTACATATTTATGTACAGCGCCCCGCTAAGCTAAACCAAAGACACCACTACAAAGCTATAGTATAAACACAATGGGGATAAAATTGTTAACTTAAACACCCATTTCTGTAATAAACATCAAAAACAACACGCGTCTAAATGTTAGGTTAGAATAAAAAATTAACTTACTCTAGTAACCAGGATGACAAACTAACATTCACTCTATGGTGATGAGGAATGCCAAAGTTAGAATGCAAAGCCCTGCTCTCTGCCTCTTCAAAGACATGTGAAATAGCAGGCTAGCATGTTTTGGTTGTTGTTTTTTTTTTTTTTTTTTAATTTTCTTTTGTTTTGGAGTAATAGGAAATGCTCTTGGAAAACAGCTACATTGAGCTGTTCACCTACAAATTTACCTCCATTAGGCACTGACAGCACTAAATGACTATCAGCTGTGGCATCTACGGGTTGGCCATTCTGGGTCCCTGATAAGGTGGAGGTGGTGTGTCAACTCAAAGAAAGCAGTGAAACTGATACATGACACTAAGACAGCTCTAGCCTTTCTCGCTGTGAAACTCCTGGGCCCAGCGCATAGTGCTGCCGTTGCAGAGAGACTAGTCAGTCATCAGGCTATTCCGCAGGGACATTCTAAGGAATCTGTTGTCTTGACATCCTCACTGAACAGTCGATGAGTTTTCCCTCTGACTTGGGAGTTACCAAAAGAGTTGTAAGTTGCAACGACTTCATAAGATTTTCAAATCAAGGAGCTATTCTCCTAGCTTTCTCAATAGCACAGGGGTCTGTTGCCCAGCTTTCAAAACAGAAAGTTAAACCTTCTTTGAGCTTAGTTTTCCAAGTCCTCTGCTGCCAGGGATGGTACAATGACCGCAGGGAGGCGTGGTCTCTGAGATAGTTCCAAATGTGCCTCCACAATGCACAACAGTGGAAACCTGATTATAACCTTGTGCCCAAGGCATGTGGAGCAGGGCTCCTCTCTCCAAGTATCAGTTCCTATAATCGGGCAGTGATCATGCTTAGGCAAAGGCTGTGCATTCGGTAGATAAGATCTTAGGAGAAAGTAATTCACAACACAGTAAAAACTCCTACAGCAGAGGAAAACCTCTTTAGTGAGAACCTCAGAATAACTGTTTCCTCCTGTATACATTCCTGATGTCACTTCGTAATCGCCTTGCTATGTTAGCAGTGGGTAGACTTCGGTGGCATAAAAAGTTGAATCAGTCTGCTTTTGTTGAAAACTGAATTTTGTGCATCCAAGCAGTTCCCACACTTAAGCATGCATCAAAGTCCCAGTGACACTTGTTAAAGATGCAGTTTCCTGGTCCCACCCTCAGAAATTGGAGTCTGGAGATCAATGGCTGGATGTGGCCCTGACATACCCCAGGCACTGATGGCAATTTGAATGCAGACCACATCGTGCAACCACGGGTAAGACGTTTTCCTGTGGGAAAATAAACTCTGAGCCTTGTGAAAAAGTTATAGAGCAAGGTGGCTCTTCTGCAGGTCCCAGAGTACGTCTATCTGTAAAACTCAGGGACTGCACACAGAGTTACCGAATCACCATATCTGCTCCTAGGCATATGCCCACAGGTGCTGAAAACAGAGACTCAAGCAGATGCTTGCCTGCTCGTGTTTGGAGCAGCATTATTCACACCAGCCAAAAGGTGCAAATAGCCCAAATATCCATCAGTCATGTGGTGTACCTTTATTTTGGAATATTATTGTTTAATCACAAAAATGAAGTAAACGACACAGACTAACAACATAGGTGAACTCTGAAAACACTATGCTAACTGAAATAAGCCAGACACAAAAAGACATATATTGTATGATTCCATTTCTTTGAGGTACCTAGAAAAAGCAAATTCACAGAGACAATAAGCGGACTGGAGATTGCCAGGGACAGGAGGAAAGGGCAGGGGGAAGAGCTGGGAGCTACTGCTAATGGGTACAGAGTTTCTGTTTAGATGGATGAAAAAATTTTGGAAATAGATGATGGGAATGGTTGCACAGAACGGTGAATGTGCTTAATGCCACTGGATTGTACACTTAAAATGGTTAAAATGTCCAACTTTATGAGATATGTATCTTCCCACAACTTTAAAAATTAAGAAGTGAAAACCACTACATTGCACACTTTAAGTGTGTGAACTGTATGATGTATGAATTATATCTCAATAAAGCTAGTAAAAAAAATAAGGTGCTGAACTATTAAATTTCAGAACCTCCTTTTAGTTTCACTTAGCTATGGGTCTGTTTTGCAGGTTGTATTTTGCTGTTAATCGTTCAGAAAATAATTATTTTCTTTGAAATTAAAAGAGCCATTCCCTCCATGAAAATGAACCAGCTTCTGCAGAGGTGCTGGGGTCCGTCCTTCATGGGTGGGAAGAGGGGAAAAAATATCAACCTTTGAGTTTCACCAGTGCAAGAAGACAAGGTCAGCACAGGCAATCTTTACAGCACAGATATGTTTCAAGTAAACAGGTGTTCTGTGACATAATTATCCTCCTGTCCCTTAACCTTGGCTCTGTCCTCAAATGACTTCTCTTCCTGTTGTATCCCTCTCTTGGTGAATCCAGCTCCGTGTAAGACAGCAACCATCTCCTCCCCACTGAGTGGATGACTCCTGAGCTCCCTCCCTGAGTCTCAGCCTTCACCCCCACATCAAGTTCTATTGAGTCTGTCTCCTCAATTCATTGTTTTTTTCCCCTCCCCACATCCCTTTCTTAGTTCAGGTCCTTATCATTACTTGTCCGGACTGTGACAGCCTCATTGCTTACTTACATGATTGTTCTCAACAGCTACTGCCTCCTGAAGGTCAGAGACTCTTGTCAGACTTAGTCGTCATTGTACCTCTCGCAGTAGCACAGTGCCTGGCACTTAGTAGGTGCTCAGCCATTACTTACTGTCTCAGTAACATCAAGAGCTATAACCCTAGGCTCTGGCCCAGTTCCAAATGCCTGTGTGGTGATTTGTTTACTCTGCAATCAACTGATGAGCAAACACTGTGTTTTAGGACCTGTGCTACATATATAAAAGAGAAGATGACTGGCAGTTGAATTGGGGGGGGGGATATATAGGGAGGAATTATATAACGTAGTGTGATAAATGCAATAGTAGATGTGTATGAAAATAGTAGCTGTATTGCTGAGGGAGCAAAAGGCAGAACTGAATAACTCAGAAAGGAAGGGGCACGTCCTTTTCTGTCTTCCCACATTTTATAAGTTCTGTGAGGACAGGGACATTTTTTACCCATCTTTGAATTCTCCTTCCAGCTCCCCAAGGCAATTCCTGTATATAATAAGTGTTCCATAAATATCCATTAAATAAAGGAATATATGAACACATGAATGAGGCAGATTGTAACATTTAGCGCCAGATGAGTTTAGGCTGGCCTCTAAGAATTTGTCGCTCAGGATATGACTCATCTCACACTCAAGAGGTGCATATAAATCTCTTCTTCATGATCTAACTTGGAGCCACTTTATAGAAGCAGCAGCATGTGCAACTGTGGCAATGTGCTTGATTCTCCCTTTTGCACAGGATGTCCCTTCCATTGGCTTTTTCAGTTCAGCAGATGTTTACTGACTAGCATTTTGAAGACTGACTAGCTCTGTCTTCAAAATGCTGTGCTGGCTTCACACAGCACAAAAGGAGAAGCACAGGCTAGGTGGGGCCCAACTCTGCCCTGGGGACGTTAAGCATTCATCTTTTGGAGGCTGGGACTCCCTGTGCTTACTGAAAGAGACAGCCAAAGCAAAGGCCAAGCATGGACCCCTCACGTTGCTTACCCTCAGGTCAAGTCTTTCTCCTTGGGTTAGAGAAGTATTTTATCATCTTATTTCTGCTACCTTAAAAAAAAAATCCCTGGAAATGCCCAGAGATGCTGTTCAAATCCATTTAGCATCTTCCAGGGGGTGAGAACCAGAAACCAGAGCAAAGGTATGTGTAGCTCCAGGATAACTGCTCCCAGCTGGCCCTGATCATAGAGGTGGGCAGGTCCAAAGGCCCACAGGACATGGCCATGTAAACGGCAAAGCTCCATATGAAAGGGAGTAACAGTGACTGTAATTAGGACGGTCCCACCATAACTGACTGTTGGGTCAAACTCCACGTGGAGGGACAGCGGCTTTCACTGACCTGAGTGTTGATAAGGGCTCTCTGGCTCCGAGGGACTCTCTGGGGAGTGAGGGTAGCCAGCGGTGCACGGGGACTGTGTGAACACGTGCCCAGGTCCCGGAGAGGGAGGGAAGGCCGAGCAGGGAGGCTGCTGGAAAGAGTCCGGATAGGTGGCGTTGTGCGGCATGAGAGGCTCACTGTGGAGGGAGGCACTGCGGAACTTGGCCAGAAGGCTGAGCTGGGGGTTATATTCACTGTGCCTTGGCACGAGGACGGGAGGCAGCACTAGGATAAGAAAGGAACGAGTGGATTAGAACTGAGCATTGGCTCCTCGGCACAAAATCCAGTGGACGCTTGCTGTTTGTGTCTGCCCATTTTCTTCATGATAAAACTCTGTTTTCTGGGAACTGCCCACCCACCATTCTTTGTGCTTATTGTGAAACTGTCAATTAAGGTTCCGTCGTTTCCCAGAAAGTGAGCTGGTGAAGCGAACTGAACACCAGTGTTTAGTACTTAAACACTCTCGCAAACTGAATATTAAACAGAGTATCACAGTAAAAAGTTTAGAGGAGAATCATTCTGAGGTCAGCACACTAAAGAGACTGCCTATTCATTCCTACCACAGAAATTACCAGAGCTGCCCTATTATCTGGCCTTCTGCAGGACTAATTGTTTGTGTCTTCCTTTGATTCTGCCAATGAAGTGGTTTGGTTTTTTTAAAAGGCAAAATTGGTTTCTAAGTGATGCCCAGAATATTTTTCTTTCAGAGACCATGTTGAATTATTCAGACGGGCAGCCTAGTGCTGCTAAAGTTAAAAAAAAGAAAAGAAAAAATCTACTTGTCTTTATCAGAAAGTTCTTAAAGGTACCTAAAAATGAATAAGAAAAAGATAAACAGTAATACAAAGCAAATCAGTAAAAGATAAGCATCAATAAAAAAACTTATAAACAAAGCCCTATGTATGTTTTTTCTGGGTTCCACATTAAAAAAAAAAAAAAAGTGGTTTTGATCCTGATTCTATACAAAAAGTTAGGAATGCATGCAATTTTCAAGGGCAAGTATCATCCAGGCATTCCTAGTTCTTACTGACTTCTAAAGTGTCACAGTGCCTGGCGGAAAGAAGATAATCAATAAATGTGGTACAACCTGTGACCAAAGTAAGTTCCAGAAAGAGAAGCAGAGGAAGGAGGAAGTGGTCAAAGGAAATTGCAAAGCTCTTCTAAGGGAAAACATGGAAATCAATTGAAGAGCCAAAAATCAATCAATCAATAAATCGATAAACTACAATATAGATATCAGAGATTTAAAAAGAGGAAGAAAGAAGTTAATATAAATTAGCTAAATCCTCATCTTTTGTATTAGTGAATGAAATTACCTGAAGGTGAAAAGTTCAGAAACAGATATATAAGCATATTATATTAGGATTACCTCCATAATTTTCAGTAATTAATGTATAAACATTAATGTATATAATGTATAAATATATTATCTAGAGTTATCTCCATAATTTTTAGTAATAATGGAGGGAACAAGCAAAAGAACTAACCAAGAATGATTAAGAGAAGTTGTTTCTGGAGATGGATGGGGTAGCTCTTGTTTTTAATAATATTACTGATTTGTTACCACATGCAAGTATTGATAAAAAGTCAATGTTTTGGAATAAACAGATGACAACAATACTGATAAAATAACAGTAAGATGAATCACAAAGTCTATCACTTTTCTGCCATCATACATTTATCTCTTTCCTAACAAGCAAGTTAGAAAATAAACTCAAACAGGTAAATAAAGTTTTAAAACTAAACCACACCAGCTGAGGGTGGCAGAAAAACAAATGAATTCTTCCCCCTTAAAAAGCTGGTGTATGGGGTGCCTGGTTGGCTCAGTGGGTTGAACTGCTCCCTTCAGCTCGGGTCATGATCTCGGCGTCCTGGGATCGAGTCCCGCATCGGGCTCTCTGCTCGGCAGCGAGCCTGCTTCCTCCTCTCTCTCTCTCTGCCTACTTGTGATCTCTATCAAATAAATAAATAAAATCTTAAAAAAAAAAAAAAAGCTGGTTTATGTGTCTACGTGTATAATGTATGACATTACAGAACCCTCCACATCATCATCTAAAAATGAGCTGGATGATAAGCTATCATTTCCTTTTATGTGTTCCATGAGACCAAAAGATGGGAACAAAAAGATGACCTGCTTCATGAAAGCGGGGGGCTGACAGAGGCCATGGTATATGGCCCGAAAGGGGGGACCCAACAGAGTACATGGTATATGGCTTCTTCTGCAATGACATTTCATTACAATGCTAACAAGGCTCAAAACAAACACTCATTTTTCTTTTTTGGATGAAAAAGAATTGGAATAATCTCTGTAACTTCAGTTGTAGTGTAAAATATCTATACTGTATTCCTAACATTGTTAAATATAATGCCTCACACCATCCAGAGGCAGAAACTTCTATTTCCTCACGGGCCAAAGATCGGAGACACCAAAAAATAAAAAATAAAAAATAAATTTAAAAAAAGGTTTGTTTTCCTTTTTTGAAACAAATGTCTTGATAATGTATTTTTACCATTCACCTAAAACCAAAGGCAGTGATTTCCGTAAAGAAAACCAATGGTAATCATCCCAGCTGGCATTCAGCTTGACTGGCTAGTTTACCTTAGATATGCACTGGTCACATTTTTAAATATTTCCACTCAAAACATAGCTGTTTTAGTCCATCTGGACTGTTACAATAGAAATACCATACAGTGTGTGGCTTATAAACAATAGAAATATATTTCTCACAGTTTCCGAGGCCAGAAGTCCAAGATCAGGGTGCAGCATGGTCAGGTTCTGGGGAAAGCTCTCTTTGAGGCTACAGACTGGGACCTTTCGTGCCCTCACAGGGTGGAAAGGGAAGAGGGATCTCTCTGGGGCCTCTTTGATAATGACACTAACCCCATTTGTAAGGGTCTGTCTGCATGACTGAATCATTTCCCAAAGCGACTGCCCCCACCTCCTAGTACTATCACCTTAAGCATTAGGTTTTCAACATATGAAGGGAGGGGGTGCACAGAAATGTTCAATCCTTAGCTATAGCTATTCCTCATTACTAAATTCTATTTCTAGATCATAACTGCTGCTTACAAATATGACATAGTACGATTACAGACATTGGTTTCAATTTTATACCACCTTTTAAATACAAACCTGTCTTAACAACGAAGCACCACTTGGGGGAGAACAGTGGCAGGAGTTATTCCTGCCGCATACGGGGTGCAGAGCAGAGCTGAAAAAGATTTTGTATCTCTTTCAAAACTCGTGTGGTTTTTATATGTGGGTATTTTATGTAGAGAAGAAATTATACTCCTGAAATAAGCTCCAGTTGCATGGCGTAAAATCATCACACACTACAAAAACACTGTTTGCCCAGAAGCTACTAGACGCAAGCCGTGCAAAGTGAGATTTGGGGACTGGTAACACTTCACCAGCTGCTAGGTGCCAGTCAAGGAAAATACAGTATGGAGGTTGAGACTGAACTGTTTTGAAACTTATTAAAGTTAGCAATTTGACAGGGTAATTTTATATCTGTTGAAATGCAGATATAAAATATTTTATTATAGTAAAAAAAAAAAGCAAACCTACGCTTGCCCTTTTATTTTTGTCTTCTTAAAATTTCATTTGCCACGTAATCTGTTTGCATTACCAAAGTACTGATATTTGAAGGATTGAAAATTTAAAAATTAAAATAGATCCTTCACTACAGATAGTTAGAAAGAACTTACATAAATGATATAAAAGGTTGTGTGAGTAATAAGAAAATCAGAGTGCAGCCTTCAGTGTTCCTAAAATGGGGGAAGGTTGTCAAAAAAATGAGATTTCAAATGCAAAAAAACTTAATTAAGCTTTATGATAACTAAGAACCCAGTAAACTTGCTGAATATTAGCACCCTCACTGTTCTCAAAATATTTACTTTAAACATGGCCAGAAAGTTAAGTACAAATTTGATTTTTCTAATAAGAAAACAAAAACAAAGTTAGGAATAAAAAAAATCCTGGATGGCTTAAATATTACCTTAAAATTAACACAATCTCCACCCATCTTTCATTTTGGAAACTAAAACCTAAAATATTATGATATGAAATCCATCTGCCACATGTAAATATATTCACATTACCATTTCTAAAAAGAACCTTACATAAACTAAAACTAAGCCTTTAAAATTAGGTGTTCTAGGGATGCTTGGGTGGCACAGCTGGTTAAGTGTCTGACTCTTGCTTTCAGTTCAAGTCATGATCTCAAGATCGTGATCTCAGGGTCCTGAGATCAAGCCCCACGTTGGACTCTGCACTCAGCTTGGGAGTCCGCTTAGGATTCTCTCTCTCACTGCCCCTCCCCTGCTCATTCTTATGCTCTCTCTCAAATAAATAAATCTTTTTTTAAAAGTTTAAAAATAAAATTAGGTTTTCTAGTATTCAAAAGGAAAGCCAGAGACATTTAACAAGATACTTCTTGCAATGTACATTTTACAACTACATTCCTCAGAAAGAGAGAAATGATTTCATAATGAACATTTTTTCATTGGGTATATTCTAAATGCTTAATATAACTCAAATCTTTGAAACAAAAAAGGTATCAAACCATTGTCTTAAAGTTGGACCTGGATGACTTTTTTTTAAAATATTTTATTTATTTATTTGACAGATAGAGATCACAAGTAGGCAGAGAGACAGGCAGAGAGAGAGGAAGGGAATCAGGCCCCCTCCTGAGCAAAGAGCCCTATTCGGGGCTTGATCCCAGGACCCTGGGACCATGAACCAAGCCGAAGGCAGAGGCTTTAACCTACTGAGCCACCCAGGTGCCCCAGATGACTTTTTTTAGTAGGTAGAGAATCCAGAGAGAAGCAGGAAAGAAAAGAAGAAGGCTAAGACCTATATGATCTAGTGGAAACCCATGAGATTCACCAGGACTTTCTCAACAGTCTCATACAGGGACTAATCCTGGGATGAAGTGACGACGAGAAGCGTCTATACGCAGGCAGTTTTACAATAGGATGGCAAGATCTGGAAGCCTGAAAGTCACCTCACAAAGACCACTGGCAGCTGAGCACAATTTCTCCACCATTGCTGTAAGGTAAACTGAATTTTGGAGCCAGGCGCAAGCTGGACCCCCACCACGGCCCACATGCCTAGACAGAACCATCTTTTAATGGACATGGGCCATTCCCAGAGCTCCTAGGCCAGCCCTCTGGTCCCCTGGGATGAGGCAAACAGCCAAACAGGGAGAGGAAACTTCTATTAAATCTGCATCCCAGCAGCCACAGAAACACCCAGTCCAGGAGGAATGGGCTCCAACTGTTCCAGTCACTGCGAAGGACAAAGGTAAACTCCAGACTTCAAAAATACACACAAAAATGTGTGTCCAACACACACACATGCGTGACGGGTTTCAGAATATCTTCTTATATTTAAAGCCACACTTAAGAACAATTGCCAGTCTCTCCCAGCCCCTGTTCCTTTCATTCCCTGAAAGGATTTCCAGCTCTTCTTTCACTGGCTGTTTGCAGACCCAAATAGGAGATACTTCCATGTATCTGAGCTTGCGGAGAGCGGCAGCAAAAACCTGCTTTAGGGGGCGCCTGCGTGGCTCAGTGGGTTAAGCCTCTGTCTTCTGCTTGTGTCGTGGTCTCAGAGTCCTGGGATGGAGCCACACAGGGCTCTCTGCTCAGCAGGGATCCTGCACCCCCACCCCCCACCCCCGCCTGCCTCTCTGCCTACTTTCGATCTCTGTGTCAAATAAATAAATAAAACCTTAAAAAACAAAAACAAAACAAAACAACAAAAAAACCTTCTTTAGCTTAGTTTGGTTTCACTGAGGGAGATAGAATGGGAAGAAGGGATTTTTTTTTACAGTTAATCATATCAAGGCCATATTAAGATCTTCAAATACCCCAAGAACTAGAAAAACCTGATGATGATAAACTCCAAAATACATCCAAACTTCATTTTTCATAATCACACAAAACTTAACATGTATACTAAAATTATCTTCTTTCTAGATTTTTCGGACTACAAAAACAAAAGTTTGGATTACTTCCTCAAAACTGAACCTTCCCCTCTTCCTTTCTTTCGGTGGTGTTGGGGGTGGGGTCTTCGTCTTGCTGACGCCCCATCACTCCTCATCAACTGGGACACAGTTCCTCAACTTTTAAAACAAGGGATGATGACATCAGGAAGAAAACTCACCTGGAGTCTCCACCCGGCGGTAGTGATAGGGGTTAATGCACACCTCTTTCTGCTTGGAGCCAAATGGAAACTCACAGCACTCCAGCGGCTTCAGCTCATGATGGGACTGGAGATCAGGCCAGCGCCACACGCGGCAGTAAATAACATGGGGCAAACCCTTGCGGTGGGACACCTGCAGCCGCCCATCCAGAGACCGGGGAATTGTCACACATTTACTGGGCTGCCCTGGACAGCTGAGGGCCCTCTCCAGCTCATCCATGGCTCCTTTCTTCTTCTTTAGTTTCTTCACTAAGGAGTCTACCGCCTTCTCTGCCCACTTTTCCTCTTCATCTCCTTGCTTCCAGCCTAGCAGTCTCTTCACTGCTGGGCTGGTGAAGGAGAAGAGGGAGCTGATGGGGGTGCTGGAGTGCATAAGAGGTGAACTGCAGGTGTCCAGGGCCAACGGAACTGGAGAGACGGCCCGTTATTGCCTGCAGGGCCTGAGGGAAGAATGTAGCAAGCAACTCTCCAGGGATGTCATAGGTACAAACTCTCCAGGGATGTCATAGGTCTTTCTTTTCTTCTGGAAGTAACTGACCGATTCAGCTTGGGAACTCGGATGACTTTCTCCCAGGCCCTACAAGGGCCTGGCCAACTCTGGAAAACAAAAACAAAAACAAAATAACAAGACAAAGTTCTAATTAGCTTCATCAGGGTAATTTTCAGAAAAAATTAAACATTGGATATAAGGAAGAAAATACACTTCAAATGTTTTAGACTTGGAAAGTCTTAGTCATCTCTGACTCTCCCTCTCTACTATCCCCTTACCCAAGTCTTGGTAATTCTGCCTTCAAAGTGCCTTCCAGATTTTGATATTTCTCCATTTCCACCAACATGTGAGGTCTCGCCCCCCTCACCACGCTCCTGGATTACTGCAACAACCTCTGAAGTAGCTTTTCTCTTCCAATTCTAATCCATTCACTCCCCAACACAACTTTTACCGAGTCATTTCCTATTTAAGAAATTACAGTGACTCCTTCATTTCCCAAGTATAAACTTCTCTCCCTGGATTTTGAGGGCCTCTATAATCTTTCTACAACATGCTTATTCTTCTTCCTTTCTCAATTACAGTTTGTGCAAGTAATTCATCTTCACTGTTGGAAAAATATATAAATGGAATAGAAAAAAAAATGAGGACACTAATAATCCCACCATTTATGTACAAACTACTTTATAGGACAGTGGTTTTCAAAGGACCAGAGTTCCCATGAGGGGGCTTCCAGGGTCCTCTCTTTTCCAATTACATTACTGTGTGTGCTAGATTTTCTTCATGTGTTTCAACTTAAAAAAATATATCACAAATGATGATATGCAAAAACAGATATGAGAATCCAAGTGTCTTCTCTTAACCAGGCATTAAAGAGATTTGCCGAGATATGAAACAGTAGCAGTCTTTTTAATAATTCTTTTTAAATATCATTTTTAAATAAAAATGTTTTTGTTAATATATAAGATATGATAAAGTTTATCATTCTTTTTAAATGAATCAATAAGGAGTGCCTGGGTGGCTCAGTGGGTTAAAGCCTCTGCCTTCAGCTCAGGTCATGATCCCAGGGTCCTGGGATCGAGCCCCACATCGGGCTCTCTGCTCGGCGGGGAGCCTGCTTCCTCCTCTCTCTCTGCCTGCTTCTCTGCCTACTTGTGATCTCTGTCTGTCAAATAAATAAATAAAATTTAAAAAAAGAAAAACATGATTTTAAATGAATCAATAAATGTGTTTAAGTTTCTCAGTCTTAATTCTGAAAATGGTAAAGGCTGATATATATGAGCCACACAAACAAAGGTTCTTTGGAATTCTCAATAATTCTTAAGAGTAGAAAGGCGTCATAAAACCAAAAAGTTTGAGAACTGGTTTTTTTTTTTAGAAGTTATACATACTCATGGTACAAAAAATGGTACACAAAAGTACTGTTGTCCCATTTGTTATTCTGCCTGAAAATCAGTTGAATACTTCTTTACCCTGTCATCCAAAGGAGACATTCTTTCCTCATTATTCAACAGTCCCATTTAAATTTCCTGAGGTAGAACCACACTTCCTCTTCTGTGAAATAGTTGGCTCAAACAAAACCCTCTCCTTCTTCCAGATTCTGGAAACCAGCTACCTTATTAAAGTTTAAAGTGTCTGTTGGTAACATTTTGGAGCACGCAAACTCATTTCAGTATGTTAGAATCAATCTAGCTCAAAATCTCCAATGACTGCTTATTTGATATGCAGTAAGTATCATTTTCTCTTCCACTTCCCTGGAGGGAAAGTTGTACCTATCCGGGTACAATTATATAAACTTCTCCCAGCAAAGGTGCTACATAAACCCCTGCTGTCATGAGAGTTGTCAGCCCCCCCCGCCAGGGGAGGAGGATGTCAGCCTGGTTACAAGCAAATTGATGAGTTTAATAAATATAAAGCAGCACCCGCATCACTTTGTTCTTCATATAGACTTTAGCATTGAACAGAGAGGTAAACTCTGAGGCAAAGGAGACTTGAGGACTTGATAGCTGGGTTTTCTCACTTGGCAGTTTGACTTATGCTCAGTTTTATTTGGAAAGGATGATTTTGTGGCTTAACGATGGTGAATTTATAAAAAATAGTTAAGTCACCGTGTTCAAGGTCTGTTTATTTAATCAAGACAGGCTGCCTTAAAGCAATGGTTGAAGAGGATTGGGAGCATGAAAGAGAAGTAACACGGTGCAGAATGACCTGAACCCCCAAAGAGCTTTGAATTCTGCTTAATTTTACATGGGACTTCCATGAGTACATTGTGAAATAAAGTTTGAAGTTTAAGTCAGGGATACATAAAAGCTTTTTACAAAATATTCAGCAGAGTTAAACCAAATAACCCTTCAAAAAATGTTTGCTCCATGAGACAAATAATGGTTCTCTAAACTGGGCTTTGCTGCTGTTGTTTTAAACCACGGGTTCCTAACTATTAATGACACATGAAATCAATTTAGTCAAACAAAATAGCTTTTGTACAACAAAATAGACTAGACTGTAGTGCAGTTTACAAAGAAAGGGTATTATTTCATTAACACCTTCACTCACAGGCGTGTGCTCTGTGTGAGTGTGTACGAGTGTACACGCGCTTATGCTGAGGGTCACTGAGCAATTTGCAATGCACAACGCAATGCGGTTTGCTACTGTGGGTTACAATCCAGAAAGACTGAAAGGCACTACCCTTAAACCAGAGATCCTGAAACCATGTCCGTTCGAGGCTCACCTTGGTGAGTGACTTTCTGGGCCACCATCTCTCCTCATCTGTTGGGGACAACACCGAGACTGGTCAAGAACGTAAGGTCTGTGGAACCCGTCTCTGTGGTCTGATCTCGTGCCACATTCTGAATCTTTATGATAGCCTCATAGTGGCTCCAAAACTATGTTTTTATTGTTATAAGGCCCAGCACCTGTCCCATTATACAGCAGCCCTGGCATGGAGGGAGACCCCAATGAGTCAAATTCAGAATCTCAAATGTGTAATAAATGCCTCTGGGTAGGGAAGAAAGAGGATAGAAAATATCAGAAAGTTAAAATTTAGTAAAGCAATGGGTGGGCAGGCAGACGTTCAAACAATATTCTCTATACTTGCTCCTATGTTTGGTATATATTTTTGATAGAAAAAGTAAACTCAAAAAGGGAATCGGACTTGGATTCTCACTAACACTAAGACTTCAGTTCCTATTTGTCCAGGTTGCCACTTCAGGCTCATTAAGGCTGTTCCAATCTCACTCACACATAGTTTTTGCCACCAGTAGAACAAAGAGCCCCTTGTTTATTTCCAGCTGGCCATCACCCCGGCATCAACAGTGTAGCCACCCCGGCCCCTCCGCCCCATGCAAGCTTGTTTAGGAGTGTCAACCTGGCTCAGAACAGCTTTCCACTGTCAGATAATTTAAATGCCCATAGACTATCTGCTCAAATTACAGTGGCCTCCTGAAAACACCAGTGCCCAGGCTCACCCTGTAAGTAAAAGAAAAGACTCCCAGGGAAGTTATTAAAAAGTGGTTCCACAAATAGGAGTGGAGCTGTTAATATAGCATGTAGTTCCTCTATTCCTATAAAACTACAAAGAAGAATGAAACAAAACAGATTCTAAAGATGAATGTATGTGAAGGATTTAAAACAAAATCCTGACCAGATAATTTCTGCAACATCTAATGAGAGCTATGGAAGCGAGATGCCAGAGGTGGGTACACGAGGAAGAGTCCTTGGCCCAAGGCTGGGGGTTCTAGAAGGATTCTGGGGATGATAACTGAGTTGTACTTAGAGGATTTAGGTCACAGTTAAAAAATTAACTAACTTAAAGGGCGCCTGGGTGGCTCAGTGGATTAAAGACTCTGCCTTCGGCTCAGGTCATGATCTCAGGGTCCTGGGATCGAGCCCCACATCGGGCTCTCTGCTCAGTGGGGAGGCTGCTTCCTCCTCTCTCTCTCTCTGCCTGCCTCTCTGCTTACTTGTGATCTCTCTCTGTCAAATAAATAAAATCTTTAAAAATGAGTGAATGAATAAATAAATAAATAACATCTTAAAAAAATAACTAATTTGTCAGATTAGGATAATTTTCTACTAATTCTTTTTGTGGTTAAATTCTCACTTTCTGGGGAACCCTCCTACACTGTTGGTGGGAATGCAAGCTGGTGCAACCACTCTGGAAAACAGCATGGAGGTTCCTCAAAATGTTGAAAATAGAACTACCTATGACCCAGCAATTGCACTACTGGGCATTTACCCTAAAGATACAAACGTAGTGATCCGAAGGGGCATGTGCACCTGAATGTTTATAGCAGCAATGTCTACAATAGCCAAACTATGGAAAGAACCTAGATGTCCATTAACAGATGAATGGATAAAGAAGATGTGGTATATATACACAATGGAATACTATGCAGCCATCAAAAGAAATGAATTCTTGCCATTTGCAACGACGTGGATGGAACTAGAGGGTATCATGCTTAGCGAAATAAGTCAAGCGGAGAAAGACAACTATCATATGATCTCCCTGATATGAGGAAGTGGAGATGCAACATGGGGGGTTAAGGGGGTAGGAGAAGAATAAATGAAACAAGATGGGATTGGGAGGGAGATAAACCATAACTGACTCTTACTCTCACAAAACAAACTGAGGGTTGCTGGGGGGAGAGGGGTTGGGAGGGGGGGTGGGGTTATGGACATTGGTGAGGGTATGTGCTATGGTGAGTGCTGTGAAGTGTGTAAACCTGGCGATTCACAGACCTGTACCCCTGGGGATAAAAATACATTATATGTTTATAAAAAATAAAAAATAGAAAATAATTCTCACTTTCCTAAGAAAACTCTCTATCCCTTGCCACAAAACATCTATGTGGTCTCTCTGAGCCCCCTCATTTCCTCATCTGCAGATCAAGAGGTGGGATGCTCACCCTCCCTGTGAGGGTCTGTCTGAGCTATAGTTCCATGACTCCATGGCTGTTGGCTGTACCTGCCACATGGGACTGTGTGACTCATTTAGCTGCTCTTGACGCTACATTGCTACTCCCCCCACCCGACACCCAGAATAGTCCAGTCTGAGACTGAAACCTTTACTCGTGAAGCTATATTGCACAGAGTGGAGCAAAACAACATTCCCCCCCTCCACAGTTGTCAAACTGACCCTTTCCACAGCAAATGTCATCTACCAACACCACATGATTTTCACTTGTCTTTCCAGATTTTTGTTTCTTTCTAGAATTGTTTTTATTACCACTAAGGAGTAAGAGTGAAAATGTATGCTTGGTATTACTGTGTTTGACATCACTTGCAGTGTCTTCCTTAAGGCCTTCATCACCCCAGATCTCCACAAATGTCATCTGTTGGCCACAAGAGCTTGCCTTCTGTGGACGGAAGGACAAAAGCACTATGCCCATCCCTCCTCCAGTTTACTCATGGTCTACTCCGTGCACCGCATGAAACAGGACTTTCTTTTTCGGGCATATGAGATTTATAATAGACCCCACTAAGGGAACAACAAAACTCCTCATTTCCAAGTTTTTAAACAGGACCACTTAAAAGAAGCACAGCACTGACCACATGCATATACCATGCTTTAACTGTACATAATTCTACACTAAAATCCAATTTGCCAAGCTGGAAAACAGTTGGGAGATATGAACCTTTCATTTGTAATCTGTCAGTCTAAATCAAACTCCTGTTAGCAGTTACTGAGATTATTTTTACTTACTGGCCTTCTTAGAAGATTCAATTGATTTTAATTCTGAAGAAAACAAAATTCAAAAAAATTACCATTTTAGATGAACATGTCGGCTATCTGTCCTGGAGCATGCCTAAGCACTACACACAAAGAACCTCTGAACAATCCTTCATGGGCACTGCTTCTTGGTCAGTGTGGCCAAGAAAAGTCCATATCACCTATCAGGCTGGTTGCCATCATCAGCCAAGGGGATCAGGAGGCATTGGTCCATTCTGCAAGGGCCCATTCCAGAAATACTCACCATGACAAAATGTTACTGTTTCATTATTTGCTTTGTTTTTTTTAATTTTTTAATCTTATCAATTTGACCCTATAATCCATGGTATCCCTTCTATAAAACAGTTTTATGAACCAAATTCAGAACTTGAACACACTTGCCAAAGGAACATTTAATCTCTTAAAGGAAAAGGCTGTTTCCTTGACTACTTTTATAATACTTTTTATATAGTAATATAATACTTGATTACTTTTTATAATACTATCCTACTTTTATAATACTATTTGTATACTAATAATTAATATGGTGATAACAAGTGTTTTTGAAGTATAAAAGCAGATCCAAAAAAAGTCTACCTAGAAAATAATTGGCTGTTATTATCCCTATTGTCATATATACATAATGTGTTATTACTCTATATACCTGAAGAGAAATCAGGCTTCACACACATACACACACACAAATGCACTGGACGTATATTTCATTAATTTGATTTTGTCCTCACTTAAGTTAGTCTGTCATCCCTATGTGTTTCAAAAGAGTGACAATTACAAGTTTGCATTGTAAACTATAAGTAACTACTCCATACATGCACCAGTTTAGTGTCATTGGATAAATATATCAATTGCGTAAACGTGGAAAATATATCATGATTTCATATTCTGGAAAAGAGGCTTTTCTAACTGTACTCAGAATTTTCCTACAAATCTGTGAGAGGGCAATTCCTGTTCATAGTCTGCTAGTTAACATCTTGTTGCAGGACAGAATATCTTCTGACCACAGTACCAAGGAAGATGACAGAGATGCTTCTTTATAATAGAGGCTCTATTCAAATGGGCCATGATAGGACTTCAGGTCATCTGCTGGACATCTGAATTGTCTGCTCATTTTGAATGATTGTACATATATGTTTTTCTAGGGAGACAGTTCATGGGTATTTTTCTGCAAATTCTGAAAAGAACCTATGACCTCTGAAAGGTTAAAAAAACAAACAAACAAACAACAACAACAACAACAACAACACTGAATTAGAAGAAAGAAGAAGGTAAGAGAGAGAAGGGAACAGGCTGAAGGGACGTAAGACAATTGTGGACTATCCCAACTAAGATGGAGGAGAGCCTTAAAGACTAGAGTCGGAGGGTTTTGGAAAGATGGAGGAGTATGAAGCACCAGATATCTGTCTCCCCATCTAGGCGAAGATTATTATACTGGCAGGATAACTTAACTATTCTGGAACTCTAGAACCAGTTGAAAGATTACAGCTTCTAGGGGAAGATTTGGACGGCAAATGTGGCTAATATGGGTCAATTGCAGTTTCTTAGCTCAGTAGCTGTGACCAACCCCCTACCCCTGGCAGGCAACTGTGCATATGTTCCTGCAGCACCTTGTACTCACTCTGCAGGAGCCAGGGAAAGCAAAATGGATCCTGTCCTCCAAACATCAGGTATCTGTGGTCTGACCGATGACTGCTGTTTCTGATCACAGAATTGCAAATAGCCGCTAGATGTTTACGACCCCTCACTGTTGCAAGTCTCTCCTCCTCTGGCCACAGTTACTTCCAGGGCTTTTAAATAGGGCCAACACCCTTCCCCAAACCCCTATCTTTTTTCTTTTTCTTCTTTTAGGAGCCAGACAGACATTAAAGGCTAGGATCTGCAAAAGCCACTGCATATATGGGGAAAAGTAGAAAGTGACTCTGCATATCTAGGAAAGAAGCAGGCTCAGAGAAGACCTTGAATTTATACCCCAGGCTGATCCTTGGCACAGAAACTGCTTACAATATTAAAAAACAAAACAAAACCAAAAGCAATAACAAAAACCCACAAACCCTGGCAAAGGCAGAGAATCTGATTTCCAGATTCACCACATTATCAGATTCAGATGTTCAGGCTTTGACAACAACAAATCACAAGCATACAGAGAAATAAGAAAGTATGGCCCATTCAAATCAAACTGTTCCCAAGAAAGACCTGATGGCAGATCTACTAGACGAAGATGTCAACCCAACTAACTAAAAGATGCTCAAAAAACTAAAGGAAGATGTAGAGAAACTAAAAAAAAAAAAAAAAAAAAAAAAAAAAAATTATGAATAAATGGAAGTATCAGTAGAAATAGAAAACCTAAAAAGAAACCAAGAAGAAATTCTGGAACTGAAAATTACAATAACAGAAATGAAAAATTCACTAGAGGGATACAAATTAGGCCAGTAATATCAAAGTGCTCAAAGGAAAAAACTATAAACTGAGAATCCTGTATCAGGAAAAACTGTCCTTCAATGGTGAAGGAGAAATTAAGACAGTTGCAATAAACATAAGCTAAGGGAGTTCATTACCACTAGACCTGTCCTGGAAGAAAAAGAAATGATCAAGGGAGTACTGCAAGGTGAAATGAAGGACATGAGACACTAACTTGAATCATATGAAGAAATAAAGATCTAAATAAAGATGAATGCATAGGCAATTGTAAAAGCTAGTATTACTGTAACAAAGGTTTATAACTTCACTAGTTTATTGTCTACATGATTTAAGAGACCAATATATATATTTTTTAAATATTGTCTAAAAGCTAGCACTACTGTAACTTTGTTTTGCAACTCTACATATTGCTTTCTGTGTAATTTAAGAGACTGATGCACTAAAATATTAGTTTATGTCTTGAGGCGTACAATGTGTAAAGATGTAATTTTGTGAACAACTGAAAGGGATAGGCCTGGAGGACTGAAAAAGCCAAATTTTATATGTTATTAAAGTTAACCTGGCATGAATTCAAATTAGAGTATTATGACTTCAAGATGTTTAAAGCAATTCCAGTGGTAACCAAAAAGAAAATAGCTAAAGGGGCACCTGGGTGGCTCAGTGGGTGAACCCTCTGCCTTCGGGTCAGGTCATAATCTCAGGGTCCTGGGATCAAGTTCCGCACTGGGCCCTCTGCTCAGTGGGGAGCTTCTTCTCTCCCTCTCTCTGTCTGCCTCTCTGCCTACTTGTAATCTCTCTCTTCTTGAAAAAAAAAAAGAAAAGAAAAATAAAATAGCTGAAGAGTATACACAAAAGGAAATGAGAAAGGAATTTAAATATTTCACTTAAAAAACCCCAACATAACACAAAAGAAGAGAGCAATGCAAGAAATAAGGAACTGAAAAAGCCATCAGGCATATATAAAACAAATAGCAAAATGGCAGAAGGAAGTCTCTCATTATCACTAATTATTTTAACTGTAAATGGGTTAAACTTTCCAACCAAAAGACAGAGATTGGCAGAAGAGTAGGAAAAAAAAATGATCCAAGGAGACTCACATTGGATACAAAGACACAAATGGATTGAAAATGAAATGTTGAGAAAAGATATTTTATGCAAACATCAATCAAAATAGAGTAGGGCTAGCTGTACTAATACCAGACTAAATAGACTTTAATCAAAAAAGTTTACAAGAGATAAAAACTTGATATAATTAATAAAAGACTGAGTGTGTCAGAAAGATAGAACAACTATAAACATTCATGAAAAAATGGCAGATCAGCAAAATTTATGAAGTAAAAACCAACAGAATTGAAGGGAGAACAAGACAGTGCTACAACAAGAGTTGGAGATATCAATACCCTACTCTCAATAATGGATAGAACAACCACACAGAGGTAAGTAAGGAAACAGAGAACTTAACACAATAAATCAACTGGATCTAACAGACATTAACAGAACAGCCTATCCAACATCAACACCATACCCACTCTTCTCAAGTGCACATGGGACATCTGCCAGGGTAGACCATATGTTAGGCCACATATTAAGTCTCAATAAATATAAAAAAACAGATTTCGTGTAAAGTATCTTCTCTGACCCCAACAGGATGAAGTTAGAAATCAACAACGGAAATAAAATTGGAAAATTCACAAATTTGTGGAAATCAAACAATACACCCAAACAAGCAACGATCAGATTGAAGAATCAGAGAAGAAATCTTAAGGAAATTAGAAAATATTTATAAATAAATGAAAAAGAAAATGCAAAACAACAAAATTTATGAGATGCAACAAACACAGTGTTAGCAGGGAAATTTATAGCTAAAAACACATTAAAAAATAAGAAAGATCTCAAATCAACAATCTAACTTTATGATTTAAAAAACGAGAAAATGAAAAACAAAGCTAATGAAAGGAAGGAAATAATAAAGATTCGATTAGAGATGAATAAAACAGAAACCAGGAAATCAACAAGGGGGAAAAAAATCAACAAAACTAAGAGCTGGTTCTCGGCAAAGAGCAATAAAATTGACAAGCCCTTAGCTAGATGGACTAAGAGAAAAGAGAAGACCCTACTAAAATCAGAAAAAAAGGTGCAGACATTACAACTGATTCTACAAAAATTTAAAAAAGAGTATAAAAGAATACTATGAAAATCTGTATGTAAACAAACTGGATAATCTAGATGAAATGGGACAAATTCTTAGGAACACAAAAGCTACTAACAAAGAAATAAAAAAAAATATGAACAGATCTATAACTAGTAAGGAGATTGAATTAATACTCAGAAATTTCCCAACAAAGAAGAGCCCAGGACCTGTTGGTTTCAATGAAGAATTCTACCAAACCTTTAAAGAAGAACTAATACCAATCCTTCTCAAACTTTTCCAAAAAAAAATTGATGAAAAGATTTCCTAACTCATTCTATAAAGCCAGCATTATCCTGAGACCAAAGACAAACAACACACTACAAGAAAACTATATTCTTTGTGAGCACTTATATAGAAATCCTCAACAAAATACTAACTAAATTCAGTGTATTAAAAGGATTATACACCATGACCAAGTGGGATTTATTCCTGCAATACAAATATGATTCAACAAAGAAAACTCACTCTAATATACCACATTAACAGAATGAAGCAGGGGGCGAGGAGGTGACATGATCATCTTAAGTGAAGCCAAAAAAGCATTTGACAACATTCAACACCTTTTCATGATTAAAAAAAAAACAAATAATGAATGAACTAGGAATAGAAAACAACTATTTCAACAGAATAAAAACTGTATATGAAAAACCCAGAGCAAACGTTATACTCAACAGTGAAAGACTGAAAGCCTCCCTCTGAGATTAGGAACAAGGCAAGAATGTCCACTTTTGTCTCTTCTATTCAACATAATACCGAAAGTTCTAGCCAGAACAACCAGGCAGAAAGTGAAATAAAAGGCATCCAAATTGGGAAGGAAGAAGTAAAATTATCCATACTCACAGATGATTTGATCTTTTATTTGGAAAACTCGATTTCACATAAACATACCAACAAACAAATGAACCTGTTAGAATAACTAAATTCAGCAAAGTAGAAGGATAGAAAGTCAACACACAAAATTTCTAAACACTCAACAATGAACAATCAGAAAGAAACTTACCAAAAAATCCCATTTACAGTAGTACCAAAAAGAATAACATATTTAGAAAGGCCTCACCAGAAACCTGCTGCTCATATCTTATCTGCTGTGTTGCTTCCATTCTCCCCAAGTGCTTGGTTGTCTGCAGAATTTCCAAGAGTAAGATGATGACTTTCCTCTTCAAAATCACTAGGAAAGTATTCTTTCATTAGCCAGATGCTGTGCAGAGGGGAGGAAGTCCCAGAAACTGTCAAACATGCTACAAATAAGCAATAGTCTGTGAACACCTTTAAAGAGTTGGGCAAAGAGAAGGAGAAACTTTGTTATGTAACAGCAAGAAGACAAAGGAACAGAAGGACCCTCACTGCTGGGAGGAGATAGCCACAGTAGAACACCACCATGCTGTACATGGCCTCCCAAGTGCTTCTCCACCACAAAGATGTTGCTGCCAAAGAACCAATTGAGATTATGTGTTTATAAATGTCCAGGAGGCCACTGCTCAAATGCTGCTCAAGCCACCTGGCCCACTATGACACCAAAGGCCACAGGGGCATTGGTGAGCTGAATGAGGCTATGAATAAATTTGACAGTAAGATAATCCTGGACCCCATGATATTCAGTGGGGCCAGGTTTCAGCATTCGCTTGAGGAGAGGCTGGAGAGGATCATCAGTGCCTCTGGTGCTCAGAGCCCACTGGTCCCTCATATGGTAACAGGCATGAGGGGATCATGGCTGAGTATAACACCCTCCAACAGGCCCTCCAGGACCTGGCTCAGTGAGCACATGAATAATCACTGCAGAAAGCAGAGCTGTAAGCCTCTGAAGATCTCCGACAACATCATCACAGATCAAGATACGGATTCCTCATAAAAGAATGTGTATTCTTAAGAATTTCTTGTGTTCTCAACCCTGATCTAAATATCATTATTGTATAGACCCCCAAGGAATCTTTGATTTCACACATAGCATGACTGGAAAGAGATATTTACACGTGGGATTTAGAAGATTTTGAAGCCTGTGTATTAGTATGAGCTAAACAGCGTATGTTACTTTTGAACATGCAGGGAGGATCCTTGTTTTTGTAAAATGCTATCATATTAAATATTCTGTTTTGTTTTTTATTAAGACATGATCAGTTTTGAAATTCAAGGAAAAAAAAGAATAAAATACAGAGGAATTAACTAAGGAGGTAAAAACTTGTACAAATGAAAACTATAAAACATTGTTGAAAGAAATGATAGAATATATAAATAAATGGAGATACAGCCCATCTTCATGGATTAGAGGCTTAATATTGTCAAGATGTCAATACTTTGTAATCTACTGATTCATTGCAATCCTGACCAAAATCCCAAAGAAGTTTCTGAAACTTCTTTGAAAACAGAAATAGAAATAGAAAAACTCATCCTAGAATTCATATGGAATCTGAAGGGACCCTGAATAGTTAGAATAATCTTGAAAAACCAGAGGCCTCACACTTCCTAATTTCAAAACTTACTACAGAGCTACAGAAGTCAATCCGTGTGGTACTGGCATAAAGACACACACACTGATCAATGGGATGGAACAGAGTCTCCAGGAATAAATCACCACGTATGTGGTCAAATAATTTTGACAAATGTGCCTTGTCAAAGACTATTCAGTGGGAAAGGACAATCTTACAAACAAATGGTGCTGGGAAAACTAAATATCCACATGCAAAAGAATTAAATTGGATCTTTATTTCAGACCATACACAAAAATCAACCAAAAAAGGATCAACTATTTAACTATAAGACTTAAAACTATAACCAACTTTTAGAAGAAAGCATAGGGCAAAAAATTCATAACACTGGATATGGCAACAATTTCTTCAACATGACACGAAAGGCATAGGCAATAAAAGAAAAAACAGACAGCACTTCATGAAAATTCTAAAAATTTGTGCATCAGAATAAAAAGGCAACCCACAAAATGGGAGAAAATATTTAGAAATCATATGTCTAATAAACAATTAATATCCAGAAAAAAGAGTTTCTAAAACTTAACAACAAAAATCCAAACAACACAATTAAAAAAAACAAAGGACTTGAACAGACATTTCTCCAAAGGAGATAATACATGCCCAATAAGCACATAAAAAGATGTTTGGGGCACCTGGATGGCTCCGTCAGTTAAGTGTCTGCCTTTGGCTCAGGTCATGATCCCAGGGTCCTGGGACTGAGCCCCACATCATATTATCATAGTAAGTTTTCACATGCATTTCCTCACTGAACCACTGCAGCAAGTATGTGTGGTTATTATAACCCTACTTTCTATTTCAGAAAACTGAGGCACATTTAAATTAAGTAACTTCTCCAAGATTACAGAACTAGTAAGTAGTAGTGCCCAAATGAGACAGGAGGAAAGCAATAGTGGGTGTCTCCCCCCGCTGTGCTTAGACTGAGGGCAAGAGAGGAGACAGACCCAAAGCTGAGTCTGAATTCTGTACTAAACTGGAGGATGGTGACAGAAGGGGCATGTATGATAGGAAGACAGGAGAAAGCTGTTCAAGCTCCAAAATAATGTGACTCTAAAGGGACATGCAGTTCAAGTGAAGAACTGGCTTTCTGTTGTAAAAGGACCAGCTCTATATCTAAAGAATAAACCACATCCAAGCTTGTTTTGTTAGCCAGCACTTACTCATTTTGTATATTCCCAAAAAAAAAAAAAAAAAACAAAATTACCTGCCACCAATGCTTACTTTGTGCCAGGCACTGCCTAGTGGTAAATAACAGACATGGTCCTTGCCCTCACAGAGCTTAGAGTCATGTCAGAATATTAAACAAGCAAATATTAACAAGTCATAAAGTACTATATGGAAAGAAACATACTATTAGTGTTGGGATAGAGCAAAGCAGGGGTGAGAGCCCTTCTTGAACCCATTGGGAAGACTTCACTGAGGAAGTAAGAATTAAACTGAGAGGGAGAGGTAGTGTCAGAAGCTGTAGAGTGAGACTAGAAGCTGTAGAGTGAGACTTCCAGGCAAAAGCCCTAAAAGGATGGCACGGGTGTGGGTAGAACTCGGTGCCCTTGGGAAACTGCAGGGAAGCCCGAGTAGCCAGGGAGGAGTGGGCAAGGAGGTGCACAGCTGGAGGTGAGGCAGGACCTAAGGATTCAAAGTAGTTGTGCTGGACCTTGAAGACAATGTATGGAAAATAGGTTTTATTTTAACTGCAAAGGGGACCCTTGAATGGATTGCAAAAACAAATCAGTGATCTAATATCTTTTTTTAAAGATTAATTAATTAATTAATTTATTTGACAGGGAGCTCACAGGTAGGCAGAGAGGCAGGCAGAGAGAGAAAGCAGACTCCCTGCTGAGCAGAGAGCCCAAGGTGGGACTCAATCCCAGGACTCTGAGATCGTGACCTGAGCCGAAGGCAGAGGCCTAACCCACTGAGCCACCCAGGCGCCCCCCGATTCAACTTATTCTTAAATGATCACAATGGTGGCTCCTGTGAAGAACAAATGGGATGGGAGGGCAAGCAGGGAAACCAACTAGAAGATGCCATAAAGTTCGGGTGAGAGGCTGCGGAAGCTCTAACGGAGTGGCGGCTGAGGAGGAAGGCCAGAATCACAACAGTGTGGCTTTGTTTTGTTTTAAGATGGGGATTCTAAAGCGCACCTTACAGGTTAAGAAGAATTCATCAGTAAAAAGGAGACTTTCCGTGTTGCAGAAGAGAGAGAGGATGTGGGACCATGGATAGAAGAGACGAGAGAGGACAGCGCAGGTCTATCCATCTGGTCCCAGGAAGAATGGAGTATTCTGTCTGAAAGACTAATTAAGGCCTTGACAAAGTCTGAGTTAAGACTGGGAGGGGTGGGGGGGGGGGGGGCAGGGGGGTCAGTGGGGTTAGCCGCTGCCTTTGGCTCAGGTCATGATCTCAGGGTCCTGGGATCGAGTCCCGCATCAGGCTCTCTGCTCAGCAGGGTGCCTGCTTTCTCCTCTCTCTCTGCCTGCCTCTCTGCCTACTTGTGATCTCTCTGTCAAATAAATAAATAAAATCTTTAAAAAAAAGAAAAAAAAAGACTGGGAGGGGCAGGGCGAGAGACTGGAGGAGCAAGGAAAGGTGGGAAGTACCGAGAGAGTGGGAAGGCAGGAGTGTGTTCTGATTTACGGGACAGAAAACAAAAGGCAGACTCCTATAGAGGCCAGTCAGCCAGCATGACTGACAACAAGCCTTTCTAGGGTCCTACTCCAAATCACTTTAGGAAAAAAAGAGACCTACTCTTAGAAAATAAATATTGTTCATTGCTCAGACTGAAACCTGGTTCCTTTAACCACTGGGCTCTCTCCCCTTTTGATACAAGGAGGTGACAAGAACTGGATAAAGATGCAGGACAGCCAAGCGCATGCTTGGACATTTTACCTATAAGGGTCGCAAAAATATCACTACAATAAACTCTCAAAATATAAGTTGGTCATGTTCCTGCTCAAGTAGGCAGTGCCCTCAGGTGGGGAAAAAGTAAGACCCACAGATTTTTTGTGTGTATGATGTACGTGCTACTCATCAGCCCTTGGCAGTGAGGAAGAAAGAAGAAATTCTGAAATGGTGATACACAGTATTTGTGTCCCTTACCAAAAGATGTGATTAACTCGGTTGTCTTTTGAACACTTTAATAGCTCAGCAGAAGGGGCTGGAGATAAATGCTTTCATTACTCGTGAAACGGACAGCAGTTGCTTTGGGGAAAGAACTACTGTGGCTGGAAGAAGAGTGAAAGACATGTTACTTCTGTACGTTTTTGTATTTGTGTCAACTGCAAAATACCTCCAGAGTCGTAAAGATTCCAACAGAAAACAGAAGTCAACTACAGAAAAGCGGAAAGTATTCTGCCCACTGTTATTGTAGCACTAAGTTTTCATACTTGAATTTCTTTCTGTATAAACTTTTTGTTAGTAAAGATTGATTTTTCCCACCCTTCCTCAACATATTTTTTAAAGGCTTTTTTTTTTTTTTTAAAGATCGTATTTATTTATTTATTTATTTATCTGTCTGAGAGAGAGAGAGCACAAGCAAACAGGCAGAGTGGCAGGCAGAGGCAGAGAAGCAGGCTCCCGCTGAGCAAGGAGCCAGATGTGGGACTGGAATCCAGTTCCAGGACCCTGGTATATGACCTGAGCCAAAGGCAGCGGCTTAACCGACTGAGCCACCTAGGCGTCCGTCCCCCTTCCTCAACCCATTTTGAAGCATATCATGAGTCTCTCTGTGGGAATCACATATTTTGGTTCTGCTCTTGTTAAAACTCCAGGAAAACTGGATTTCCCATATCTCTTCAGAAAGTGGTGTGCTATCACTCCAAGACGTGGTTCCCTGTTTCCTTCACTTCAAAATAAGTCTTGCATTCCCAGTTAGAGAGCAGGTAGCAACTATCTATCACAAAGAGAAATGATCCATTCATCAAGAGCTCTCGCTTGTCCTAAAACTTGAACCTCAGAGACAGAACTCAGCAGAGCCAGGATTATAAAAACAATGTAAACCTTTAACTCACTGTAGGACCCAAACAGACTGCAACATAGACTATGTGTTATTTAAAGCCTATTTTTAATTTATACCCAATTCTAACATGCTTTACCATTCGCATTAGAGTACTTTGATTAAAAATTCACTAGGCACAAATGTGTATTATCGCATTACTGACAGTGCAATTCTTTCTTCTCTCTATATTTGTAACTCTTAATGTGTTTATAAAACATTCCACAGCCTCAAGGAGAACAAGAATCAAAGCCAACTATTTCAGCATGAATGATTTATCAATTATGAATTGAAGATCTTTAGAAATCTATTTTTACTGAATTGTTTATATACTGGCGAACAACTGCTGTTCTAAAAAAAAAATCAAACTTTCTGTCCCTTAGCAACCTCAGAATAAATCAGATCTTATGCAATACAAGGCATCTTAGAGGTATATTACTCCAAGAAATCCTGACCCATGAAAATCTGGGTTTACCACAAATATAAATCTGAGAAAGACATTGGTCTGACAAAATGAATCATAATAAATGTAAAAGTATTAGTCAATTTAGAAAAATCTGATCCACATACAGTTTTTTCAGGGAAAAAAATGTCCTATTTCACACATATTTACCAAGTTCTTTAGGCTGCAGTTCCTAGAGTTAACTGCTAAACCTCACAAAGTTTACTTCTAAACAGATCTAATTTTTTAGTCAGAAAAATCTGGACTCTAGAACAGAATTAAGAGAACTCATTTTACCATCCTCCTTCTAAAATATATTTCTAATTTTAAAAACATGTTCTGTCCACCTTCTCTAAGTGTTTTTATTGGGCACTGGAGAATACTCTTGTATTCTTGTATTTGCTAATCTTGTTAGCAAAGTGTGGAACAGATCAGTGAAACTCTTTGCCCATCAAACACCAAACCTTAAAACTTTGAGTTTTGTAACTGTTCCAAGCTTTTTTGTAAACAATACAGTATTATTTTACAGATGTAGTCAATAACCCACTTTTTAAAAAATGTTCCCAGCATGTCCTTCCGAAAACAGATAAGCTATACTATTCTAAATATCAGATAATATCCACATAGATTAGCTTAGCTCGTCTGGAAAACGGGTACTCCCGATTTAAAAAAAAAAAAAAAGATGATTTAAATTGGTTTTGTAGGAAATGAGGTATATTTCCACCTTTTTGTTGTTGTAAAGTCATCTCAGGACAGCTTGGATGTTATTTTTTAACCCTGAGGAGTGTTTGGGAACAACAAAAATGAGTTTCCCTTCAACAAATACAAACATTCATTCTCATCTACTCTTTCTCCCCCTCTTTCTACTTCCCTCCCCCTCCCCAACCATCTTCCTCCCTGTTTCTCTCAGAAAATGCAATTCAGGGGCGCCTGGATGGCTCAGTGGGTTAAGCCGCTGCTTTCCGCTCAGGTCATGATCTCAGGGTCCTGGGATCGAGCCCCACATCGAGCCCCACATCGAGCCCCACATCGAGCCCCACATCGAGCCCCACATCGA
>NC_081571.1:18244623-18332760 GCF_022355385.1 Mustela nigripes
CCCCCACATCGGGCTCTTTGCTCGGCAGGGAGCCTGCTTCCTCCTCTCTCTCTGCCTGCCTCTCTGCCTGCTTGTGATCTCTGTCTGTCAAATAAATAAATAAAATCTTTAAAAAAAAAAAAAGAAAGAAAATGCAATTCAGCCCAAATATGGGGGAACGTGATCATGAGGCACAGCAGGAATAGTATATCACAACCACATTACACAGGGACACAGAAACACTTTTTTCCCCCTATTTCTCACATTTTAAAAATTCTCTCTATTTTTCATTCAGAGCCTCTCGTATATCAACACACAAGTAACGTATATGAGGCATACTAAAAAAATTTTCTTACTAACTTTCATAACTCTAATCTATAATTATTTTTAAATACAACAAATGACCTTTCACTTTCACTATTTCCCATTTAGGTCCTCTGAGAAATACCAATCTAGAGAAGAATGAATGACTTACCAAAAACATTTTACTACCCTCCCTTGTGCTTAGGCACACTACAAAAAGTAGGAATTACTTCTAAAAAAACTCTTAAAAATATCCTCTGGGAAGCGATCCTGAAGTAATTCTCAAAAGTTTTTAGATTTAGTCTTTACCATGCACTGGGGCTGTGTTGTGTGTGTACTAAAACCACACAGTGGCTTCTCAGATTAGAAATCTTCATTACCTAAGGAATTAAAAAAATTTAAGTCAGGATACAATGCCATTAAACTGCTTCAAAATATTTGGAGTCCTAAAAACATAATAAAGGATACTTGTGGGGCTATTTTAGGCTTTACTAAATGGTTTATGGGAGGGCACTGTTTTACTTTATCCTTATTTTAAACATAGGTGGCAACAGGGTGATTTCATCACAGAGGGTCTAAAACGCCAGCCCAGCGTGTTTTCTTCACTGTACAGGTCTAGTGAGACCCACAAGTGAAACTGATACCCGAAGGACCGTTGCCCTATTTCCTAGACCAGCGCTGGATGGACTCTAGGGTATGAATTTGAGCAACTCCAACTTGTTGCATTTTCTCCAGGCAGAATGTTCTGCAAAGGCAGACATGGTATAACTGAACATGACACCAACTAGACTCCTAGTATTTCTGCAAGGAAATTCATCTACTCCTTCCACTCCACATCACATGTGTTAACTGCTACTTTCCCTCTGTGCAGGCCTTTACATGTACAGTATGGATTCTCACTGTTGAGAAAGGACTCCAGAAACTAAACACAAAACAAAAAACTGAATCTGCGCTGGAAAAGAGTAAGCTCATCCATGTAATGAGCTCTGTATATTCTCAAGCCAGAAAAACACACACCCAAAAGAATGACAGAGTGTAAGACAATGCTGCAAAAATTTTTGTTAACGATGATGACAATTTTGTTGAAATATATACAAAATGGCACTGTTGGGTGACTAAGCTTGATTGTACCACTAACTTGGAAGATTAAGCTGTAGGGAAGTTAGAGCCTAAGACAAGTGCCTTAGAACATTACAGTTGAGCACCCATCAACCAAGAGGATAGCCATGAATAATGAAGTTAGTCATTGTGCAGAGCAAAATTTCTCCCTATGTAGATTCAGTTACTGCCTCCAGACTAGTAAGTAGATTTTTACATGCTAAGGAATCATGAAACACAGAAAAAGCCAGGAGCAGAATGCACCAGGAGGGGAAGCACTATCTTAGCAAGTGCAAAGAAAATACCAGGAAAGATATCTTCTACCTTAAAATGACAGCAAGGCCTACAAACAAGCTAAATGAAGTTCTTACTAATGCAGTCTTAGATTTAAGGCTGGGACTATAATGCTGCATTTTGCCAAAAGTGAACCAAAATTTTTCATTGAACAGCCTATTTTATGTACATTTAACCAATCCTTTGAGCCTTAAAATTGATATCATCAACCATCCGTAAAAATTTCAGTCTTTTTAGAATGAAATGTGTCATACTACTCAAGGACAACATAGCTATTTTCTCAGTATGTTTAACATTTACTTCCCAGATAATTTCTCAGTAATGCTTAACTTTAAAATAATCAAGCACAGGCCACAACTGAGATAGATCAATAGTTGCATATTTAAGCAGCAGAGGGAAGAGAATAAAAAGGAAAATATATTTTTAAGCTAAGAAAATGTGAAGACATCCTTAGGCAAATGCTCAACAAATTGTAGGATGACTCAGTATTCTCTAGTCTTCTAGAAGTCTTGGCACTTTATTCAGCAAGAAATTTTTAGTTTTAAAATTAGAACATACAGGGGCGCCTGGGTGGCTCAGTGGGTTAAGCCGCTGTCTTCAGCTCAGGTCATGATCTCGGGGTCCCAGGATCGAGTCCCGCATTGGGCTCTCTGCTCAGCGGGGAGCCTGCTTCCTCCTCTCTCTCTCTCTGCCTCTCTGCCTACTTGTGATCTCTGTCAAATAAATAAATAAAATCTTTAAAAAAAAGTTAGAACATACATAAAAATAATTAATATATCCTCATTTGGTTTACTAAGTTAATAGACTTCTTGCTGAAAACCTAGTTTTGTCTGAAATGTCAAGGGTTGATAAGAATGTGATTAACCACAATTTGGAATAGGTGAAGTATTCATTTTGGTAGCAATTTGCCATCATTTTTTAAAGCTGAATTTTTTTTTTAATATTTTATTTATTTATTTGACAGACAGAGATCACAAGTAGGCAGAGAGGCAGGCAGAGAGAGAGAGAGAGAAGGAAGCAGGCTCCCCGCTGAGCAGAAAGCCCATGTGGGGCTCCATCCCAGGACCCTGATATCATGACCTGAGCCGAAGGCAGAGGCTTTAACCCCTGAGCCACCCAGGTGCCCGTAAAGTTGAATTTTTAATATCATAGGATCTAGCAAATTTCACAGCCCAGTATATATACCCTAGACTGGTTTTCAGTCCTCAGAGAGAAATGATTACTGAAATTAGTTCATTTATTGAGTTTACTGGATCTGTATTAGTTTTTTTTTAAATAGGCTGGATTTTATCAGAGCGATTGGAGAAAATATATCTTAAAGCTTTAAAGTAATACATAGAGAGAGAGAGAGATTGACATGTATGTCCTGTTGGGTTATAGTTAAAAACAAAACCATTTGAAAGTCACTATCCTAATGACACTACTGGACAAAATATAATATTCATAGCAGTATCATTCAAAGTAGCTAAAATGCAGAAACAACCCAAACGTCCACCAACTAAAGTATGGATGTATGAAATCTCACAGTGGAGTATTATATAATAATAAAAATATATTAACTACATGCACAAGGATTAATCTTAGACACATTATGTTAAATTTTAAAAGAAAGCATAGCCTAGAAGACTACACAGAACATGGAATCATCTTTCTAAAGTTTAAAAATAAAAGATATCATAGATATATATATGTGAAGAAATTATAGTTAAACTATCAGAGAAGTGAAAACACAAAATTCAAGCTATTAATACTTGAGGCAAAGGAGCAGCACAACAGGTAGATATAGCATTATTAATGTTGAATCTTATTATACTATCATATATTATTAAAATGTTCATAATTTTTATACATGTATCACATATTCTTTTGAAAGTATCAGGGCGCCGGGTGGCTTAGTTGGTTAAGCAACTGCCTTCAGCTCTGGTCATGATCCTGGAGTCCCGGGATCAAGTTCCGTAGTGGGCTCCCTGCTCAATGAGGAGCCTGCTTCCCACTCTGACCCTCCCCCTTCTCATGCTCTCTCTCTTATTCTCTCTCTCTCAAAAAAAAAAAAAAAAACCCTTAAAAAATGAAAGTATCAACTATTATATAATAAAATATTTAATAAATTTAAAACAAAATATCAGAGGACATGTATAACATGGTCCCTCTTGTTAATTAACATTATTCCTCAGCAGATCAAAATTTAAGAACCAAAGTCCAATCAAAGATTATGAAAAAGACCGTAATCTACAATCAGAAGAGCCTCAGAACAAGGAACAAAAAGGTTAAGAACGAGCCTCTCTTAAGCATCCACTAAACACAAGTTATAAACTTACAAGCCACCCATGGAACACTGAGTGAGCATCTAAGAATTAATTATGTTATGGATTACTAGCCCTTCCTGGCCCTCTGTCTTCATTCTCCCCTTTTGTACTTCCTGACCTCCATCTCCCCTCTTCAAAGTTCACTCCCACCCATAGATTCTTCCCGATTGCCTTTGTGAATGTGATCCCTACCATTGCTCATGATGCTACTCTGTACTTTCCATGTGCCCCTCACCCTGCATGGCCTCACGCTGATTCTGGTCCTGGCAGAGAACGTCACCTCCTCTGAGGTTGTTATCCCTTTCACCTCCCTGTGAAGTCTCCCTAGAAATCCTGAACCAACCCATTAAAAGAGGCATTGAGGGATGCCTGGGTGGCATTAAGTTGATTAAGTGTCCGAAATAAAAAGATGGCAGTAATCTAAGCCCTTGCTGATATATGTACCACCCCAAGAACACTCCTTGGCTGTGATGTATGATCAGTTTATTTACATCACTCTCTTTTTCACATTCTTTTCACATTCGTGGCAATGACGGCTGTCACCTTTCTCTGCCTGATCTGGTGGTGAGGGACTCTATAAATGGCCTAGCTGCCCCCCACCCCATCTCCTGCAGGCAGTTCCAGCCAGCACTAGTTGGCCTTAGGTCAGATTAATCAGCTAATCCCTCTATCACTCCATCAACCTTAAGCCCTCAAATCCATGTCTTTCTCAGTTTCCCAGGTCATCCTTTTTCTAATGAGTCCCGATGCTCTACATCCATATAGACTAACTATCCCTCTACTATAAACAACACTGTAATTATTTGGATCTATTCCTTACTAAGTTCCCCTGAGGGTCCTACACAGGTTTCTCATTCTCAGCACTACTGCATTTTCTCCCCTTGATTTTAATGATTTGGGGCTGTCCTGTCTGGCAGCAGCCCTGGTCTCTGTTCGCTATATGTGTCCGTAGTACCGCCCTCCACAAGCTGCGACAACTAAAAAGTTCTCCAGATATTGTCAGGTTTCCCTTGGGGGCAAAAATCACCCTCTGTGTCAAAAATCACCCCTGGTTTAACATAAATCATAATTCTGCTTTAAAATCTTTAAAAATTCAGGGGCGCCTGGGTGGCTCAGTGGGTTAAAGCCGCTGCCTTCAGCTCGGGTCATGATCCCAGGGTCCTTGGATCAAGCCCCGCATCGGGCTCTTTGCTCGGCAGGGAGCCTGCTTCCTCCTCTCTCTCTGCCTGCTTCTGCCTCTCTGCCTACTTGTGATCTCTGTCTGTCAAATAAATAAATAAAATCTAAAAAATAAAATAAAATAAAATAAAATCTTTAAAAATTCAGATTTAGATTAGTGTTAAATGAAAATGAAATGGAATTTCAGACAAAGATGTGTTTACCGTGGATTTAAATAATCAGAGGGAGAGAACTTGGTCTGCTAACAGCTGCACATTAAGTTTGGAAATCTGGGCATAGAAAATTTAGTGATTGATTGATTGATTGATTTTTTTTTTTTTTTTAAGTTACCCAGGGTAGTTGTTTAGGCTGAAGATAACAGAAGGCTCTAGATCATGGTTTCTGTACTCAGATATTAACCCATTGGAAAGAAACAGCATTTTCCTGGGCAGCTTGAGACTCTGTGATTTAGTGTTATTTTGAACCACCTTGGCAAAAGCCAAAGGGCTTAGACATGAGTTTTTGTCACAGAAAGAAGAATCACAGTTCTACCTACACCAAAGAGTAACAGTTACAAAATAGATTTGAAATGACTTGGTTTTAAATTGACAAATATAAAAAAGAAAACTGACCTCTCCCTCAGTCTCTCATTCCAATCCTACCCACTCTCTTACCAGTCCTGTGGACTGTTTACTTTCTAAACATCTTTCAAAAACCATCTCTTCCTCTCCATCTCTCCCAAACTTTCTACAAATCACCAGGTTTCCAATACACACCTCTACCAACACTGTCTTTTTTTTTTTTTTTTTTAAGATTTTATTCCTTTATTTGACCGAGAGAGAGACAGTCAAAAAGAGAACACAAGCATGGGGGAGAGGGAGAAGCAGGCTTCTCGCTGAGCACACAGCCTGATGTGGGGCTCGATCCAGGACCCCGAGATCATGACCTGACCCAAAGGCAGACACTTAACAACTGAGCCACCCAGGCGCCCCACTACTAACATTCTCATTTAAAAATGTACCAGAAATAAAAAATTATTAAAAAAACAAATGTACCAGAACTCTGTGTAGCATGTTTGTAAATGTTAAGAATTTCCTATCTTCTCTTACTTTCCCTGTCCTGTCTAGCCTTTCCTTCTTTTCTTTCTCACTTCCTTCTTTAATTGGGATAGAAAGGGAGTTTTTCCTCTCCTTGATTTAAAAAACAATTCATGGGACACCTGGGTGGCTCACTGAGTTAAGCGCTGCCTTCTGCTCAGGTCATGATCTCAGGGTCCTGGGATAGGCCTGCATCTGCCCAGCAGGGAGCCTGCTTCCTCTCTCTCTCTCTCTGCCTCTCTGCCTACTTGTGATCTCTCTCTGTCAAGTAAATAAATAAAATCTTTACAAAAAAATAAAAAATAAAAATAAATAAGTAAAAAGTAAAACACAATTCATGTTCATGAAAAAAAAAAAAACTGAAAATGAAAAAAAAACCCTCAAACAACCACTGTTCATCCACACAGAGAGAATAATCATTGTTAACATTTTTGTGAATTTTTAAATCTTTTTTATAAACAAAACATATTTTAAAAGAGCATTTGTTTATAGATATGTCTCACAGTCTGCCTATTTCAATGAATGATATATTGTAAGCATTTTTGTTATTAAATATTTTGTTTCTTAAAGGTTTTTGGTAGTCAGAGTAATATTTGACTTTTAATTTTAATTCTAAGTTGCATTTTTACTTCATTTGCAATACTTTCTTGTGCTGTAATTTGGAAAAACACAAAACAGATTTAGAGCACTCCCTATACAGAAAACTGGCTTTCTGGAGTTTCAGAGTAAATGCTAAAACAAAAACAAAAACAAAACCTAGATGCATTTTGTCTTTAGTCATATGTAAATCAGTCAAGTCACTTTACAGTTCTAACTACTTAAGTTTCATATCAAGCTACTATTCTTACAAAAATTAAAACATACACAAATGTTCTTTTAGTTAAATTTCATCTGATCAATCAAAATTCCCAAATTTTCATGTGCTTCTTGATATGACTATTACAAATTTGAACTTCTTCTTTGTTTTTTTAATATTTTATTTATTTATTTGACAGAGATCACAAGGAGTCAGAAAGGCAGGCAGAGAGAGAGGAGGAAGCAGACTCCCCACAGAGCAGAGAGCTGGATGTGGGACTCGATCCCAGGACCCTGGGATCATGACCTGAGCCAAAGGCAGAGGCTTTAAACCACTGAGCCACCCAGGCGCCCCTTTTCTTTCTTTTTTTTTTTTAAAGGGATTTATTTATTTAAAGATTCCTTTTTTTTTTTTTTTTTTAAAGATTTTCTTTATTTATTTGACAGAGATCACAAGCAGGCAGAGAGGCAGGTGGCTGGGGGGGGGCGGGAGGGGGTGCGGAGCAGACGCCCTGCTGAGCAGAGAGCCGGATGAAGGGCTCCATTCCAGAACCCTGAGATCATGACCTGAGCCGAAGGCAGAGTCTTAACCCACTGAGCCACCCAGGTGCCCCTCTCCAAATTATGTTAAAGTGAAGTTTACATTACATAAAATCATTCATTTTAAAGTGAACTATTCAGTGGCAGTTAGTACATTTACAATGTTGTACAACTACCTCTAATTCCAAATCAATCCCACCACCCCAAAGTAAAACCCTATAGCTATTATACAATTTCTCCTCATTTCCAGGTCCTACCCCTACCATCAGGCCCCTGACCCTGGTAATATTCTACTTGCGCTCTATTTCTATGGCTGAAACCTATTCTGCTTATTGCATATAAATGGAATCATGCAATACCTGGCCTTTGTATCTGGCTTCTTTCACTTAACATGTTTTCAGAGTTCATCCCCATGGTAGTAGATATCAGTATTTCATTCCTTTTTATGGCTAATATTTTTTCATTGAGTGTGTGTGTATGTGTGTATGCATATATAGAGAGCAATTTATTCATCAAGTCAACCATTAATTGACCTTTGAATTGTTTCTACTTTCAGACTATAATAAACAGTACTGCTATGAACATTTTTGTACTGGTATTTGTTTGAGCCCCTCTTCTCAATTCTTTTGGGTATAAACCTAGGAGAACTGCTGGATCACATGGTAATTTTATGCTTAACATTTTGAGAGACTGCCAAGCTATTTTCTACAGCAGATGAACCATTTTACATTCAATTTCCCTAATGGTTAATAGTGTTGAGCATGTTTTCACAAGCTTATTGGCCATTGGTATATCTTCTGAAATGTCGCTCAAGTCCCTTACGTCTTTTATCTATCTATTTATTTATTTATTTTTAGGGTGGGTTCCACAGCATAGAATGGAGCTCAACCAGGGCTAGAACTCACAACCCTGAGATCAAGATTCAGACGCTTAACCGACTAAGCCACCCAGGTCCCCCCCTTCCCCCATTTTTAAATTGTGTTTTTTTTTTTAATGTTGCTTTATAAGGTTTTTATTTTTTGAGGGTTTTTTTTTTGAGTTTTTAAAAAATACATTCTGGATATATAAATACTGAGATATATGATTTGCAAATATTACCCTCTTTCTATATGTTGCCTTTTTGCTCTCATGATAATGCTCCCTGAAGTGCAAAAGTTTTTAATTTTGATATCAAATGTATTCACTTTTTCTTTTGTTGCTTATGCTTTTAGTATCATATATAAGAATCCACTGCCAAATCCAAGGTCACAAAGATTAACCCCTCTGACTTCTTTAAAGAACTTTATAGTTTCAGCTCTTATATTTAGGTCATTCATCACTTTCAGTTAACTGGAAATAGTGTCAGGTAGGGGTCCAACTTCATTGCTTTGCATATCGCTATCCAGTTTTCCCAGTAACATTTGTTGGAGACTATTCTTTCACTACTGAATGGTTTTAACACCTTTGTCAAAAATCAGTTGGCCACAGATGCTTGGATTTCTGGACTTTAAATTCTATTCCATTGATCTCTATGCCTGTCCTTTGCCAATTCCACAGTTTTCATTACTGTACCTTTTTAAGATGTTTCAAACTAGGAAGTGTGAGCTTTCCAACTTTGTTCACCCTTTTTGAGACTGCTTTGCATTTTACTCATTTATATTGTTCATTGTCTCTTTTTCCTCCCCCTAACACAAACTCTATTAGGATGTGAATTTTTTGTCCACCTCTGCACCCCAGCACATAGAGTTAAAGCCTAGCATGTAGCAGGTGTTTAGTATTTGCTAAAGGAATGAATGGGCTCTTGAGAAGATAGAATCATTCACAGCTCCCAGAAAAGAGTGGGGGTGGGAGGAGGAGAGGTGAGGAGAGGAAGAGATAACCATGGTTGAGCAATTCTGGTCAAAGAAGAGTTGAAAGGGCAGGAAGGAGGGGCGACTTAAGGCCTCAGGCTCCAGTGCCAAGGGACCCTTTCAAAACCATACTGGCAGGAGGGCATGGGCAGCAGTAACCATTCTGGTGTATGAGTCAGTCGTCAGCAATTCAAATGTACTAAATCTAAAAATCATGTAGTTAATATCATGTTGAACATTTTATATTTTTTGAAGATAAGATGAAACAGAATGAATAACCATGAATTGTTTTCTGTGGACTGAAAGGACAAATAGCTTTTGCATCTTATCTCAAGAGTCTGTACAGCTTTTAGCATATGTAAATAAGTACTGTTGATAAGTTAATGTAATTTCACAATCATATCACACAACATTCCTTGAAATGTAAAAGTACCATACTGACCTTTAAAAAAAATTCTGAACAAAATCTTAAATAAATACATCTATCACATTTAGTCAAATGAAATAACTGGGTAGTGACATCAGCAAGTCTGAACACTATTGTTACTAATGGGACCCAAGCCAGTGAATAAAGAGCAGAGCTAGAGTACATGTAGAACAGCTCACGATAAATGCATTGGCAAATTTTCTTTGGTGTTTGTTACTTTTTTCAATTTGCAAAATTTTTAAAATGTAAATCATTAAGGAAGGATGAAGAGATCATTCCTCTTGAATATATATTATATAAACTGCCACTGAATAATTGCATTTTTCTTACATAATAGCAAATACTGCTGCCTTGAGATTAAACAATATATGCCACTCCACAAATAAAGCCATATGGTTCCATCTGTTTCTAGGTTCCATTACAGTACACCTACTGGTAAAAAAAAAAAAAAAAAAAAAAACTGTTAACCACATGATGCAAATATGCCTCTTATTTAACCTGTTAAAAATCAACAAAGTGTTATCAATATAATTTGGCAGAGTTTGACTTATTAGGGGATTTAGATATGCATCTCCTTATCCTCTTGGCGCTGCTGATGATTTAACACAATATGTGAAATATATAAACTAGCACTAAAACTGCATATCTCTGGGATTTGCCAGGTGCTAATTGCTCTACTCATGCCTCAGGGAAAATGCACAATTGCCCCAGGCAATCATCCTAGGTTTAATTACCATCCGGGAGTTTTATTCCCTGGACAGCAGTGACAGCCTGGAGAGAGTTTTGCCTCAACTTGGTCTTCATCTTAGCAATTAAGACCATGGGGCAGTTCACCACCACCCCTACAAAATCCACTCCAGTAGGCGAAATTGCTATTTCTCCTTCAAATGCAGCTCCGGTCTTGTAGGCCTCTGTGACTTCCCCAGACAGAATGCTCCTCTCAGTCAGTACCTTACACACATGACGATTTTCACTTTGGATCATAACTTGTCTGTTCAGATATCTCTCTTCTATTAAATGGCAGAGTCTTTAAGAACTTGACTGTCTTGTTCACCTGTGTAGCACCAATGTTTTGCCTAAGATTGGCACTTAATAAATATTTATTACTAATTATGTTAAATGACCTTTATTATGTTATATCACCTAGTGCCGATGCCTGGGAAATAGTAGATATTTAATAAATTTTAACTACCAGAAAATTTCTTCCTCTCCTGTACTCAAAATTTCGCTTTCTTCCCCCCCCCCCCCTTTTCATCACCATTCTGCTGTTAGAACTCAGCTCAGGCTCTCATCACCCTAGACTACTGGTTCTCTCTGAGGGATGACTTCACTCCCTGTGAGTCTCTTGGCCATGTCTGGAGACATTTCTGGCTCCACAAGTTGGCTGGAAAGAGAGAGTCCCACTGGCATCCAGGGCATACAGGCCAGAGACGCTGCTAAACATCTCAGAGAACAGCTCCCATAACAAAGAATTGTCCTGCCCCCAGTGCCAGGAGAAACTGCTAGATTTTTATTTCTGGTCATTCCCCTCTAATCCTGTTCTTTCTCTCCTCTAATCTATTCTTCCTATAATCTCCATTGATTGAGATATAATTGACATAAAGCATTATATTCATTTCAGATGTACAACACAGTAATTCAATATTGTATATATTACAAACTGATCACAGTAAGCACAGTTGACATCTGTCACCAGTTTTTTCTTGTGATGTAACTTTTAAGATCTACTCTCTTAGCAACATTCAAATATAGAATACAGTATTAACTATCTCACCATTCCGTTCCATTCCATGATTTATTTTACAACAGGAAGTTTGTACCTTTTGGGCCCCTTCACCCATTTTGACCACATCACATCCCCAGCCTCCAGCAACCACATATCTATTCTATAAACCCGGTTTTTGGGTTTTTTTTTAAGATTCTATTTATAAGTGAGACTAAAAATATCTATCATCCTTTTCTTGTTCAAAAGGTCTTAAATTTTTTTTAATGTCCTTAGTTTTTGGTTTAGTTGTTTCTGGAGTTTCAACACTATCAATATATCAATATGTCAAAAGTGGAACTAGAACCAAGGCTTAAAAATTCCTATTTCTCATGTAGGTGTTTTACAACTCTCATGAACATTTTTTTTTTTTAAAGATTATTTATTTATTTATTTATTTGACAGAGAGAGATCACAAGTAGGCAGAGAGGCAGGCAGAGAGAGGAGAGGAGGAAGCAGGCTCCCTGCTGAGCAGAGAGCCCGATGCGGGACTGGATCCCAGGACCCTGAGATCATGACCTGAGCCGAAGGCAGCGGCTTAACCCACTGAGCCACCCAGGCGCCCTCTCATGAACATTTTTAAATAAGGAGGACACTGAGGGGAAAAAAACAGACTCTAAAAGATGACAGCTAATTTTTCTTCAGTGATCCAAATTTCTAAACCTACCAAGGCCAAACCTCCCTTCTAATTTCATTTGCAGTTTAAATGCTGTTTCACTGGAAGTTATACCACACACTGAATTGTGATCTCTTATCCTGGCTAGATATCCTCTAATCTAACCTTGATTTGTTCAAAATTAATGTGATCTAAGGCTGGTAGGCTTTAAAAGCAAAGAATTTTTTAAAAAAATATGTGATTCCCTCCATTTATATGACCACATGTTGTGAATTAATTCTTAAATGTAAAAAATCACATACAGAAGTAGGTGGAAAATATATTTACAAGATGTTTTAGAAATTTTCCATTCAAGGGCGCCTGGGTGGCTCAGTGGGTTAAGCCGCTGCCTTTGGCTCAGGTCATGATCTCAGGGTCCTGGGATCGAGTCCCGCATCGGGCTCTCTGCTCAGCAGGGAGCCTGTTTCCTCCTCTCTCTCTCTCTGCCTGCCTCTCTGCCTGCTTGTGATCTCTCTCTGTCAAATAAATAAATAAAATCTTTAAAAAAAAATAAAAAAGAAATTTTCCATTCAAAATAACATTCCATGTAACTCATATAGCTGATAAGGATTTACATCCTGAATATATAAAGAACTCTTTTAACTCAACAACCAAAAAACAAACAGTATAATTCAAAAGTGGACAAAGCACTAGGAATAGACTTTTCTCCAAAGAAGATATATAAATGGTCAACAATATGATTGCATGATAACATCAATAGTCATTAGGGAAACGCAAATCTAAACCACAATGAGATACTACTTCATAATCATTAGGATAGCTATGATCAACAAAACAGAAACTTATTATAAGTCTTGGCAAGGATATGGAAAATGACAATCTTTGTGTATTGTTAGTGAGAATAAGAAATGGCTCAGACACTGTGTCAAACAGTTTGGCAGCTCCTCAAAAATTAAATGTAGGATTACCAAATGACCCAGTAATTGCACTCCTAGATATATACACACAAAATAACTGAAAACAGGTATTCAGATGCTTGTACACCAGTATTCACAGTAGTATTACTCACGACAGCCAAAAGGAGGGAAACAACCTAAGTGTCCATGAACAGATGACCGGATAAACAAAATGTGGTAGATATGCACCAAGCAATAATATTCAGCTTTAAAAAGGAAGGAAATTCTGATACAGGCTACATAATGAATAAAATTTGAAGAAGTTATACTAATAAAATGAGCTAGACACAAAAAAGCAAATTTTGTTTGACTCCACTTATATTAGGTAACTAGGATAGGCAGGTTTATGAAGATCTAAAGTAGAACAGAGGTTACTAGGAACTCGGAGAAAGGGGAATGGGGAGTTCTGTTTAATGGAGACAGAGTTACAGCATGGGAGGGTGAAAAGGTTCTGTAGAAGGCTGGTAGTGATAGCTGCACAATAATGCTATGAATTTAATGCTACTGATTTGTATACTTAAATGGTAAAAATGGTAAATTTTATGTATTTCTACCACAATAAAGAAAAGCCTTACTCCAAATGTTATAATAATTTGCTTCATCACTACCTTCAAGGGATTTTACAAATAATGTCTCCCTCTACAAAAATCTGAGGGTATTTTTTTTTAAATCTAATTTCGAGATGGAAAATAATGTGCCATTGGTACAAGGAATCCTTGAAAGAAATTAAAATCCCCCATAACATAAAATGCTAGGAAATCACACACACCCCAGGCCCAATTATATAGGATAATCTCCTTCCAAAGCCCATACTCAGTGAAAGACAAGCACAGTTTTGTACACTCTCTGGCATTCTGCCTGCCTTTCAGATCCTTTCTTCCACTTAATGCTGATTCATGTAAACATATCAATTTTCTTTGATGGCCATAGCTTAGGAGAGAAAGGAAGTACTATTTTTAAAGTATCATTTGCTTCTACCCTAAGAAAAAAGGGAAAATACGAACAATGTCCAGAAAGCTTATTTTTAAAATGAAGTATATTTTTTATCCCAGAACCAGCCAATACCAATTTTGCATAGTATCAATCAACATTATTGAGCTTTATTTTCTTGGAATTTATATTATTTTTGTAATATAAACTATAAAATTCCTTGAAAACAAATAATTGCGTTCAACAAACATCCACAGATTCAACTGTGAGCATTCTGAAAGAAAGCAGAAATCTAAATCTTTCCATGCACCAATACATCTGATGTGTATTTATTAAAGATTTTTTTTTTAAGATTTTATTTATCAGACAGAGAGAGAGGGAAAGAGAGCGAGCACAGGCAGACAGAGTGGCAGGCAGAGGCAGAGGGAGAAGCAGGCTCCCTGCTGAGCGAGGAGCCCGATGTGGGACTCGATTCCAGGACGCTGGGATCATGACCTGAGCCGAAGGCAGCTGCTTAACCAACTGAGCCACCCAGGCATCCCTAAAGATTTTCTTTTTATGAAAGATTTATTTATTTGAAAAAGAGAGAGCCTGAGTGTGGGGCGGGAATGGAGAAGGAGGGGAGGAGGTGAGTAAGGAGGTAGGGGAAGGGGAGACAAGCAGTTCTGCACTAAGCAGGCAGCCTGAGGCTTGATCTCAAGACCCTGAGATCAAGACCTGAGCCAAAATCAGGAGTCCAATGCTTAACCAACTGAGCCAGGTACCCCACACCTGACATTTAAAGTTGTAATAAAATCTACTAATAGTCCAAAATCTATATGACTTCAAATCCATTAGGAAGTCCACAGATTTTGAAATTCACTCTTTCATAAAACTTTACGATCCCTCCTGGAATAGAAATGTAACAGAATCTACTGCAAGAAAATATTATTGGGTTAATAAATTTATCCTATAATACACAACTAAGTACAAGAATATCTGAAGCTAATTTTTATCCTCATTTCTGGATTTGGATTAACTGTGGCCCAGAGTCACTACGTAATGACTGCAAGGGTCACATTCAATAAAAGCCCACGAATATATCAAAAACCTCATAATGCCTAACGCACACACGCAATCTCATTTTATTTTATTTTTATTTTTTAAAGATTTTATTTATTTGACAGAGAGAGACACAGCGAGAGAGGGAACACAAGTAGGGGGAGTGGGAAAGGGAGAATGTGAGACTCGATCCCGGGACCCCTGGATTACAACGTGATCCGAAGGCAGATGCTTAATGACTGAGCCACCCATGCGCCCTATGCAATCTCATTTTAAAACAGAAGTCCAAAAAACACTTTTTATGTTAATACTGAATTTCACATAAAACAAAAGTCCCTGACTAAAAATGATGTGTTCTGACTAAACCCAGACAGGGTTACCGTGGTAGGCAGGCTTGTACTCATGACAGGAAGTCCTGAGGTAAACTGGTGTCACCGGCATTTATACTTAATAAGCCACTGGGAAAGTTTTGATTTACATTCACCTAAATCCCTGGGATACGGTTCTCTCAACCACTCCTCTAGTTTGATTTTTCAGCTGGAATGTCAATGCTGACTGGACATCATTTCTTAAGTTTCAGTGGAAATTTAGAATTATTTTTTAAAATAAAGACTGGGGCATCTGGATGGCTCAATGGGTTAAAGCCTCTGCCTTCGGCTCAGGTCATGATCCCAGGGTCCTGGGATCAAGCACCGCATCGGGCTCTCTGCTCAGCAGGGAGCCTGCTGTCTCCTCTCTCTCTCTGCCTACCTCTCTGCCTACTTGTGATCTCTGTCTGTCAAATAAATAAATAAAATATTTTTAAAAATACATTTAAAAAATAAAAAATAGGGACGTCTGGGTGGCTCAGTTGGTTAAACAGCTGCCTTTGGCTTGGGTCATGATCCCAGCATCATGGGATCGAGTCCCACATCGGGCTCCTTGCTCCGCAGGGAGCCTGCTTCTCCCTCTGACTCTGCCTGCCACTCTGCCTGTGCTCGCTCTCACTCTCGCTCTCTCTGACAAATAAATAAAATCTTTAAAAATAAATAAATAAAAAATAAATAAAGAGAATTTTTTTATTGTTGCAGAGTACCACTTCTTTTGGAGACAGAATTATGATTCTTTTGCCTGTTTGATATTTTATTTATGACAAATGTCGTGAAAGGAAAGAGGAATAGACATTAGAGCAGCAAACAGGGGATCTAACAAACATGCCTAATCATTTGGGCCGCTTTTAAAGTAGATTCAGAATGCTATAATTTTTTTTTAAAGTAGTATTCTCAATATTTAGAACATGATTAAGGGCACCTGGGTGGCTCAATCATTAAGTGTCATGATCCCAGTGTCCTGGGATCGAGGCCCGCACTGAGCTCCCTGCTTAACCAGAGGCCTACTTCTCCCTGTCCTGCTCCCTCTGCTTGTATTTCCTCTCTCGCTATGTCTCTCTCCATCAAATAAATAAATAAAAGCCTAAAAAAAAAAAAAAAATTAAGGGTAAGTAACTCATAAGACTGTTGTAAGAGAACATCAACACTGTCTTGAAAAGGTTACTGCCTAAGTTTCTAGCATTCCACACTACGTTCTTCTTATTGTCAGCATATGTTTGGAGATAATATATACCACCCCACAAATGTGGTATTTTATTATTCAAGTTTAAAAGGGCCCACAAGGTAACTAGTGTCTCCAGGAACAGGATGCAACATGATATAATGAATATTTGGGCAAAGAAGACTTGAGTCTGAACGCTAGCTCCATCACTAAGTGTGACCGTTAAGTAATTAACCACTTTGATCCTGTTTCCTCTGCTGCAAAACTGGAACAAAAATTATTACTTTTCGTACTGAAAGGAAGCATGCAAAAACAGTCTGAAAACTGTAAATTAATGTAATGATAACTATTTTTTATTATTAACAAGTAGTTCTACTTCTGCTTATTCCTCCTACATGCCTTATTATAGAAGTAAAAGGTGCCAAAAAAGAAGAAAGGAAGAAAGATAAAGTAAAACAACCTCAAAGAAAGATCAGAGGCAAAAAAGGAAAAAAAGAGGATCAATGTTCACATAAAAAGAAAAACAGTATCTCAACATACTAGCATTGCATTAGGAATCAAACTTATTATTATTTTTTTAATGGCATCATTTTCTGCCTACTCAGGATGAAATGCTACTATTCACCCAGCAGGGCTAGGGGACAGATATTTCTGAGGCCATAATTTATACTTTCTATATAGTTCCGAGGGAGAAGGCGAGAAGATAAATAGACCCTGAGAGACATGAGGTGATCACTGTATAAAATCTGTCTATCCAGCAGTTCCACCTGTGCAAAACCTAACTGAGAACAAGCGACAAGCAAATGTCTACGTGCCAAAAGAGGTCTTATGGAGTCTGCACAGAAAAGCTCACACAGGACCTACTTGCAACTGCCTTTGGCTACATTTAAACAAGCATGTTTATATGATTTCCAAGTTTACAGCACATTAGAGCAGCACACTGGGAGAAGGATGAGGAGATGCTCCTGGGGGCACGTGACAGCAAAATGAAATCAAAGCTGGCAGCTGCACCCCAAGGGAAGGGACCAAAACAAGCCAAACCAAACCAAACTGACAAACAGAAGAACTACTGAAAAACAGACAGCAGGTCTCAGAAGTACAAGAGTTTGAGGTCACTGGATCTGGGAACGACCAGACCTTCCTTCCAGCTCCAGCCTTGCTTACCGAGCAATTTGTAAACGGTGTTCTTCAGAAATCTGGAGACCGCAGAGAGACTCGGTCAGACGCAGCAAGACAGCAGGGCAGAGCTGGACTCCAGGGGGAGGGCAAAGCTCTCGACTCTGTCCCTCTGCAGATGCCACCATCCACCAAAGCAGCCCTCTTCATTCAGCTTTACTTAATGAGGCTTCTTTGATAAAAAGGCCCTGTTGACTTAAAAAAAAAAATTTTTTTTTAATTAAAATTTGACCACCACTGACTTCTACACTCCAGGATCCTTAAATGCAATACATTCCAATGTAGTAATGAACTCCATGCCAAGACCTGGGGAGGGGAGGGATGGACAGGCAGAGCAGAGAGGACTTGAAGGGTAGTAAAACCATTCTGTATAACACTACACTTGCCCGAGCAAGAAAAAGACTCAGAAAACCCCCAGGGAAATCTTATTTCTCTTCTTCCTCAAGGCCACATTCAATAGGTCATTAAATCCCCTGGATGGACCCTCCCATATATTTCGTAGCTACGCTCCATCCATCCTGGACATCCCTCATGAGTATGTCCTTCTAGGCCTCCCCACATCCACTCACCCCCAAGAAAGTACCCTCCCTGTTGGGCCACTATTGTCCTGTCTTTCCAAGTCCAGAGCAGATCCTGTCACACTTTTTAGTGACGTACCTTGCTGTGAGACCGAAGCAGAATGGGACGGAAACTATTTCTAGGGCTTGGGATTAAAAGTGTTGTATTTGTGCTTTAGAATGTTTGTCACATACATGTAGGGGCACCTGGGTGGCTCAGTGGGTTAAAGCCTCTGTCTTCAGCTCAGGTCATGCTCCCAGGGTCCTGGGATTGAGCCCCACACCAGGCTCTCTGCTCAGAAGGGAGCCTGCTTCCCCGTCTCTCTGCCTTACTCTCTGCCTGCTTGTGATCTGTCTGTCAAATAAATAAATAAAATCTTTAAAAATAAAATAAAATGTTTGTCACATACATGTATATATAGATTTGTCCAATTTCTTTTTTTTTCTGAAGATTTTATTTTAAGTAATCTCTATACCCAATGTGGGGCCCCAACTCACAGCCCCAAAATCAAAAGAGTTGCATGCTCCACTGACTAAACCAGCCAGGCACTCTGTCTCCAAATTTCTACTATGCGCATGCATTTATATATTTTACATGGAAACCACCCATCCCCCCACCTCCAAAAAAAAAAACAAAAACAAAAAAACAGTATCCTGGGTAAGAGTTAGTACTTTTAACATCACTTTCAAACCAGGCTCTTCAAAATCTTTCTCCTCAAACTACATTCTCTGTCTCATCAATCCTCATTCCTTCTGTCTTCACTGCCTCCCCTCTGCCCTGGGGCCTGTGCATAGTGACATCCTGGAAACCTCCCCAGAGCCCCAGGCAGCAGCGTTAATCAGCTATCCGCAGCTCTCCTGGGCTTCCACAGCACCCGGCATATATATACCTTCTTGAAAGCACAGAGGACACTTGCTTCTTTATATTTGTTACTTGTTTTCCCCAGAGACACCCAGCTCCTAGGGAAAACCCCAGGCTATGCCACAGAATGGTCTGAATTGCCTAACGCTAGGTTTGGCATACAATAAATGCTGCATGAATGAAGGTAAAATCCAGTGTGATTATCAATAACAATATCTACTGTATTATTAAGGCCTATGTAATTAGGCTACCTTTCGACCTATAGCCCACTGCTTTGCTGATGTAAGATAACAAACTCCTGGGACAGGCAGAACCATATAATGCATTTCCTCCTTCCTGTGCATAGTCTTTCTACTTAAGGTGCTGTCATATTGCACACTGACCTGTATGGAAACACCTGCAAAGTGTGAAATGGCTATAAATAATATTTTAAATGTATTTTTTTAAATGGCGTGTGGGTAACTTTTAAAGTTTTATTGATGCATGTGTGTTGTGGGAGGTTGAGTTTCCTGACCAAGAGCTGCTTGAGTGGTGGAGATTATAAACAGAGGGAAAAGAATCACTGATAACTGTGTTCAAGATTGCTCTTTGGGAAAGTTCAGATTTTTAATTGCCAAAGACATTCATGCAGCAGTGCAGATGGTGTGTCAACCGCCATCTCACCAGCTCTGCTAGGTGTCCATGTGGCCATTTAGAAGCACCACGCCCCTTCCATTGGTCTCTAATCTCCTTCACACACAGATCTGATGATGTGATTCACCCGTTCAAATCCTTTGGGGATTTCTCTTTTGCCCACAGGTTAAAATTTAATAGTTTTCTCTTGCTTACAGAGTAAAATCCAAATGCCTAACCCTTCCTTCTGCCTTCTTCTATAGTATCTTAGGGAAGAGAGAGGACGGTGGTTGAAGGAAGAAATGAAATCGAGCAAGAATCAGCAATGAGCCAGACATCTATGCTAGATGCTGGCCCCTTCTCTTTCTGATAGTACAGTTGTAGAGACAGAAGTGGAGACAGAATCTAAACACATTAATGCCAGACAGGTGATAGATTACAACTGCTATTAAAAGGACCAGGGGTGACTTCCTGTAGGAGAGGCCATGCACGCTCACTCTTGAGCCAGTAGAGGTTAAGAGGGAAAACCAGAGAAGCAAAGGCTCTTGTCCCCACAGACACATTAGTACAATTCGAGGCCCAGGGATGTCTTCAGCATCCTTCACTTCTAAACAAGGACCTGGTGCAACAATCTCTATTCCCCTTACACTTTGTATTTCACTTTTATTTTGACTCCTAAAACCCCATATGGGACCACTATAATTATCCTTGTCATGGGTGATTCAAAATACACACACAGTAAAAATGGAATTCTAACCAGGAAAAATATACAGAAATCCAAATAGATTGCCCCCCTTTTTTTTGCATAAAGAAACTACTGGGTAAATATTTTGATATTTGCTTTCCTGATCTCTCTCTTTCTAATTAGGCTATGAAATCCTGATTTTATTTTCCTTTGGTACTTTATTTTGTTATATGGTCCTTAGGGTTAGGGGCCTTCTAGGCAGTGCAATTACTCAAGGCACAGAGTAAACAATGATTGAATGAATAAACCTATATAAGCTGCTCAGATTTTATCTAACTTTCTAGTGTAATGACTACATCAACAAAATCACATTTTAAAACCCTAAGCATAATCCATACAATGTCTTGAAAAAAAATGTGTATTTGCAGTCAGCTTAAATTAATGACAACAGAAAGGAAGTGCCACTCCTTTGAAGTAACACCTAGGCACTGACTTGCCATTGTTTGCAAACATAGCCCACACCTAATGACTGCTTTGTGTCAACACAATTAACCAAGAAGCCCTAAGGGAAGCATTTCTGTACACAAAGGTTTCTCTTTGACAAACACCTGATCTAATTTTTGCTCCCAGAAATGAATTTCTACTACCACCACATAACAAGGAAAGAATAATATCAATGCATCAGCAAGTTAAGGAAAACCACAGGAGAACTAAAATCTCTTTAGCTTCAACACATTTTCTCATCTTCCACATTCACTGGCTTCTAATAGTCACTCATATCATTAATCAAACCATTAATCATAACTAACAATAATCCCATATCATTCTTCATAACCATTAATCACCAGCAGTGCCATTTTGTGAACATGTTGTGCCAATTTCTGGGGAGTCATTTGGAAACTGGAATTCATTTTTCCAGACAAACAATGTTCTGAGTGCTGATTAGATTCCCTGGCCAGCCCACTGAGACCCTCTGAACTCCTAATTAGCCTCTAATACTGCTGACACCAGCCTAAATAAGCAATGTCAGTCTTTGGCAGGAGTAAGCTTGTCCAAGCTAAGGTGTCTCGAATCCTTACAACTACCCCAATGCACAAGATTTTCAATGAACGCTTTTTCCTACGCAGTCAAACTCCAGTTCTCTCCTGTGTGATTCCCCGCAAAGAAAAAAAGGAATATGGATTAATGGATTTAGAGTGAAGTGTGAAGAGAAGTCAAACATTCTACCATGAGATGGAAAACTCTGATGGAATCTGTGAATCCTTCTTGGAGTTATTTTCTGAAATGTGTAGCTCCCAAGTCAGTTAAATTTAGATACAAGAATTCAGAAAGCAACTCCCAGCACTTCAGTTGAATTTCACCATCCATCAAACTCTCCATTAAAAAAAAAAAAAAATCTGCAAATCTGCTCCAGACCTTCCACAACCCACAAGTACTTAAGTTAAAAATCTTTCACGCCTTCTGATAAATGGTCCCAAACGACAGTTCCACATCAATCTCTTACCCTACCCATGTCACAATGTCTGCATTTCATCAAATCAAATCAAAACATACAGTTACATGCACACTAACTAAAGCAACTCAACATTTGACCAGCTTCCGAGCAATTTAACAGATTAAAAAAGAAAAATATTAGGCTACATGGAAAATGATTCCTTGGGATAAAGCAGAGTTGGGATCAAGCGAGCTCATGGCCCAGCCTAGCTGGGGAAGCACCCTCAGAAGCAGTGAATGTTAGCTGTTGCTACTCAGTGTTCACACTTCCACTACTCCCAAAGCCTCCCTCTAGATTGTTCCTGAAGCAATCTCTAATGTCAAGCCATCTGGGTGGCCCCCAGAGCACACGCTCACTTTACAGATTATTTGTGCAGTGGTTGAAAACTGGAGTTTTCTCCAGGTCATTAGAGTTCTGGGATGAATGGTCATCCTTAGTGATGTCAGTGTTTATAAGTCCAAGACTACTTTTCACTAAACCCATTTCATGACTGAGGAATACATGTTTTCCATGTATAGTCCTTCAAAATTAAATTTGAAAAAGGGGAAGGGGAAGTGATCAAATATTAAATTTCCCTATGCGGAAATTCATATACTAAAGCAATGCCACCAGTGAGATCTGGTAATCAGAATAAAAAAGAGAGAAAAAATTTGACATTTAATACTACCCTCCCAAGAAAGAAATCAGAATTGTCTTTATAGGAAAAATCAGACTTTGTAGGACTCCTTTACATTTATTTTATGGGTTAAATTTTTATCTTTGAATTAAATAGGGTTAGAGAATGAAGGGGAAGAACCAAAATCTTTTCAATGTTTATGACTTCTAAAATGATACAGAACATACACATTTATACTTTGTTTCTTACTGTTTCTGTATTTCATCTTAAGTTATGAATTTAAATTTTATGTCAGAGTCTCTTTGAATCTCAGAAAATTGGTTTTGAGTTGATTAGACTTCCCAACTAAAACTGTAAAATTGAATGTATTATAGGGGCATGATATTTATACACAAATTATATTTTTATATTACACTATCTCTATTAATTCTGAGTCACTTAACAGAATATGACGTATTTTAAGAAATGATTTAGTATCGTTTATTAACACAATGAGCACGGAACAGAAAGGAGAGTCAGTTCTCTAACAAGGCTGATTGATAAGACTCTTTATACAACCAACCTGACCTAAACAGAAATTCATCTCAGTAGCGGTCTGCTTTTTCTTTTGTGACCATAGTTTGAAACATATACATTAAAAATGGTATCAGTTTTGGGGCGCCTGGGTGGCTCAGTGGATTAAGCCGCTGCCTTCGGCTCAGGTCATGATCTCAGGGTCTTGGGATCGAGTCCCGTATCGGGCTCTCTGCTCAGTGGGGAGCCTGCTTCCTCCTCTCTCTCTGCCTGCCTCTCTGCCTACTTGTTTTTTTTTGTTTTTTTTTTTTTTAATTTGACAGAGAGAAATTACAAGTACACTGAGAGGCAGGCAGAGAGAGAGAGGAGGAAGCAGGCTCCCTGCTGAGCAGAGAGCCCGATGCGGGACTGGATCCCAGGACCCTGAGATCATGACCTGAGCCGAAGGCAGCGGCTTAACCCACTGAGCCACCCAGGTGCCCCATCTGCCTACTTGTGACCTCTCTCTCTGTCAAATAAATAAATAAAATCTTTAAAAAAATAATAATAAAATAAAATAAAAAAATAAAAATGGTATCAATTTTTATGTGGCTATGGGGTTGAGGAGAGGGGTTAGCATATCCTGTTCACGATTTTCTGTGGAATTACATTAGAGTTTCATTGTGGTAGTCATATCACATCAAAATCTGGGGTTTTTGTTGTTGTTGTTGGTTTTTTTTTCCTAAATGGTTTCCATTGTGTCTTTAGTGAATCTGATATGGAAAATTGCTAATGCAATAAGAGTATCACATAAGCTTTCCTGACTGTAATGCTCAGCCACAATATTCAGAAGAGGCTTGACTGAACTGGAGGCTTTTCAGGGCCAGCTCTCCACAGCCTCTGAACAAAGTCCTCAGCTCAAGTTCAACACTGGTTTCTTGAAAGATGCACCGCTAAGACGTACTGTATGGGGGAAACTCTTTTACAGATTTTATTTCAGAAGAAAAAACAAACAAACATGGGTTCAGTGAAAGATGTGTCACTTAATTACTATTTATTGACTGAGCACTATGCTAGGCACTGTGGGCGGCATTAAGGGAAAGGAAAAGATGAAGCATGGTCCCTTCCTTCACAGATCTTGAGAGCACTGACTGACTAGCAGAAATAAATTAGCACATGAGTAACTTCATATAAGACGAGACGGAGCAAGAGTGGAAAATGCAAAGAGGCATAGCAGCTCCAAGGAGGAGACATCTGAGACCGGGACCATAAAAAAGTTCGTGCAGGCTGCACCTGGACAGAACCACAGAACATGAGGAAGATGCAGCCATCCCTTAGGATCTGAGGCTACGCTGGGAAGCAGGGGATGGCATTTTAGGCCTTAGCATGAGTACAGATGCAGAGAAGAAAAAAGACAGGGCATGACGGGAAATTATAATATTATAATTCATTATTATAATGAATTATAATAATTTAATGACAGCTTGAAATCTAGAAGGAGGGGTAAGAGCAACCTGGAAAAGTGGTCTGGGGCAGCTGGAGGCTGCCATCAAAGGAGAGTAGTACAGGGTGTTCAGGATGGTTTGGGGTGCAAGTGTCAGGATGCATTTCTTTGGGAAGATTAACACCCAGCTTGCACCGGTATAATGGCTTCTAATACTAACAGATATTGTGAAATCTTAACAACATTAGTTAGCACATGTTCCTTGAGACACAATTTACAGGAATATTTATTTTAAAAGGTTAGTTTATTGCTAAGGGATAACTGTTTATTTTTTGTTATGTGACCACTCACAACATGGACATTCATGAGCTTAACAGAAAAAAAAAATCTATAAAGCATACTCAAACTGTTATAACTACTCATGAATTCATTGTTTGCCTGTTTTGTTTTGTTTTGTTTGCATTAGAATAACTTTTCAACTCACTAGCAACAGTAACCAAGGAAATAAAAATCCAACAACCTAAAATTACAACTGTTTGAAGAGATTCATGCTTTCAATGTACTGCTATATTTATTCTTTTATTCTGGACACTTCCTTGTTTCTGAATTCCTCTCCAAATGTTAGAAACAATAACAAAATCTGCACTAAGGTTTGATAGAAGCTTAAAATGTAATTAGTATGTTTTGCAAATTTTAAGTCTTCATTTTCTGTAACATTTACCTTCCCTTAAAGCAAAATACATTCTTTGAATATGTATTATTTCTGACATAATAAAGCAGTAGATGATGAAATTGCTGTTTCCTTTATTGCAAAGGGAATGTTAGATATAAACTAGTTAGTTGCCTACATGCTATAGTGACCACTCCTGAGACATGAGCTCTCCAATTTGGCAAAGGAAATCGCACTCTCATTAATCAGAATTAAACTGTTTGTAACCCTGAAAGTGAATATTTTAATCTTTATGAAACAATTTCTTGACAGATTTTTTTTCTCCTCCAGCTGACCACATGGACAGAAAAGATAAATAATTTTGCCCGTTGTTTATTACTTATAGATATCTTTGGCAAGGTTTCATTTAAAAAAACAAAACAAAACAAGAAAACCTCTTCTTTCTCATTCCATGTCTTGGGCAATCAGGGATGCAGTAGTTGATATCTGTAAACATTCTCTGATTAGCCATTAACTGAAGATATAGAAGTAAAAGAAAAATATTTTAGAGGGAGAAAAGTCTAATAGTTCATGTTGACTCTAAGACACTGATGACAAAGGTGTGGGAATTACAAAGTACTTAGGGGTTTAACCTAAAATTTGTTTATACCCTTGATCTTCAGTAAACACTGTACTGATAAAAATGAGTTTGTTCAGGTCAAGAATATGTTGACATTCTCTTAAACATAACTTAAAACCACAGAGCTGAAGCATAAAACAACTCAGACAAAGATAGCCAGTCAAGCATAAAAATGGGAGTTGGTTGTGTCAGAAGAGATTAAGAGGCTCAAGGCTGTCTGCTGAAGACAGTTGTCCTGCCATCAATGAAGACAATTATTATCACTACAAGTTCCTTTTCTGATATATTTTAAACTTTTGTCATATTATATTTAAAATGCTCCTTATTTATAAACTATTACATCATTTTCTTATCTGCAGTGTCCTTCTTGGACAACCACAAATTTTGAAAACAGTCCAAAATCTTGTTCATGATTTCCTACAAGCATAGAAAGACTCACTTGCTGAATGTGGAGTTTGGAGAATGTGTTTGGGCTTTACTTTTACTTCCTTTTTAAATATAGATCGCTATTTTAAAAATATAAACATCCAATGGCATTCTCTCACACCGGCAGGACTCCTAAGACAGAAGATCTGTTTGTAGCATGAACATTTCACTCCCTCAGAAGGATGCCCTCAAAGCTGTGCTCAGTTACGGCCAAGGAGATAGCATTATTAAATGCCGTATGACTTGACAGTTATCCTCTATTATTCCTGCTAAACCACACTTCCAAAAGATCATCCGAGAAATCTGGCAAATCACTGTAATGACACTTGTAAATTGGATCCATTAAAAGCAATCCACAGTGTCCTGTGGGTGTGCATCCGACTGTTAATTACTGGGTAAATAATGTACATGCAATTTTATTCCGAAACTAGATATACATTATTCGTAGGCTATTTCTCAGAAGTACCAGTTCCAACCCAGAAACAAGTCAACGGAGGATTTCTAAATTATCCTTTGAAATTTCCACTGTCAAGGGTGGGGAGGAGGAAGGAATAGTAACGGGAAGAATTGTCAGCGATTAGCCATCCATAAAAATGTTTTCCCCGCGCTCCTCCTTCCGATCACAATGCTGGCGTCAGTTAGTCTCCTGTATCTGTTCCCCACCTCGCCCCCCTCCCCTCTGCGGAGAGCTGGCACCGAATGGCAGGCGAAGGAAAAGACAAACATCCCAGCTCCCAACACAATCCAAGCGCTAGCCCGGAGACACTTGAACATTCCTAACTTTTTTTTTTTCTTCCCACTTCGCGTGCCTCAAAGGTAAGCAGAGTGAAAAAGCCTACGAAACAGAAGGCCAGGGAGGCCAGCTGAGTCACAATTACTACCCCCACCCCGATTTCTCCCCTGCCCCCCCCCCCCCACTTTCGGCCACAACAAACGGTTACTCAGCTCTGAGTCTGGGTCTCCGCGGCGCCTGTCCTCGGTGCTCGACCCCCGCGCGGTGCCCAGTCCGGGCGCCGGAGAGCTAGCGCGCATCCCTGCCCACGCCCTGGGCCACAGCACCGCTCGGCCGGCGCCCCCGCCGCGGGACCAGCATCCTCCTACAGGTCCCAGGTGCCCGCTGCCCGGGCGGCTGCGGCGGCGGGGAGGGCGCGCGGCCAACTCTCCGGTGCTGTCCCCTCCGGCCCCACCCCACCCCAAACAGGCTTCGCCAAGAAATGCGGGGATGGAGAGTACAAAGAACCCAAGCCACACACCAAAGGGCCTCGGAGACTTCCCTCGGGGAAGAACAACTTAGCCGCACAAGCACACACACGCGCGCGCGCGCGCACTCGTCCAGCGCGCGCTGGGGAGGGCATCTCTTACCTGTCCCCACGATGCCACTCATCCCTCCCCCCACCCCAGGTCCGGCTCCCCACCCCACCCCCCGCCGTGGGACCCCAGCCGCCCGCTCCAAGCGCCGCGCACTCACTGCGTGGCTGCGCGCGCTCAGCGGCTGCAGGGCCCGGCGGCGGCGGGGACCGAGACAGCGGCTGCGGCGGCGGCGGCGGCGGCGGCGGCGGCGGCCCCAGCCGGCGTCAGTCAGACTGGAGCCGCGAAGCCTCATCGCCCGTATTAGTGCGCCGACCTGGAAAGCGGCCAGGAGCCCTGCGCACGGGTCCGCCCCCGCCCGCCGCCGCGCGCCCTGGCCGCTCCGGGAGCCCGCGAGACGGGGGGAGCGCGGCCACGTGCGCGGAAACTTGCGGCGGGGGCGCTTCGGCGCGGCCCTGCGCTGCCTCCCGGTCCTCCTGCGGGACCCCACGCCAGCTTCTGTGGGTGACTAAGCCCCGCTGGAGGGCCGCGGTGGGGAGGCTCCAGCCAGCCGGGTCACCTCGCGTCTCTCGCTCTTCTGCCACTCCTGAGATTTCTTGTGTCTGCCTGGAGCCTGAGGCCAAGGAGTGCTGTTACCAGAGCAAGAGATACAAGATCAACAAATCGGTTTGAACCGGCCCCCCGCCCCAGACTTATTTCTGACACGTTTCTGGGCCCTGATGGTTACTGTTACTTGCCATTTATTGCTTACTAGCTTTTCAGGCTAAAGGGATCCTTACATCCTTACACCAGTTGCGTTTGCACTGGCTTGGGCGGAAGAAAATCTACTCACTGTGAGTGGTGAGTGGTGGTAAAAACTAGTCATGTAATTATGTGGATTGTCACTTCTTTTTGTGTATTTATTTGCTTAACAGACTAGCATATAATACCTAGTATTATCTAATCTAATAAAGATAGAATCCTATGGGTGCTGAACAACGTTAGTGTACAAACTTCTTGCCTCAGATCCTGGCTACCCCCTAGATAACCTGCTTTTTTAGGTCACTGTGGACTCCTAGAACTCACTCAGAATACATTTAGGCAGTGCCACAAACATACTGATGGCCTTTGATTCCCCATCACCTAGTTCCTCTTCATGGAAAACGCATTTAACAGCAGAGGCAAAGGTAACATTAAGCGACAAGAAGACAGTATTCCCTTTGCTCCTGTGTATAGGAAAATTGGTCCTCCATGTAATGTAAATGCAAGGCTTTGAATTGACCTGCTTGTTTCTAGTTCTCAAAGCACTGCACTTTCTTCCCCCAGCAGATACTATTTTTGCATTACCATACTGTTGCGGTTGAGCAATGACCTTGTTTAAAACAGCGTTTGTGGTTGAACCTTAAACTGGAATTTAAGTCCTCATTCTACACCTGGCCCATTTACCTTTACCTCTGCTCCAGGTTGGGTGTTAAGTTTGAAAATGCTGAGGGTGTGCAACACCAGGAGACATTTGGACAGCTTAAAAACTACAGGTTACACTTGATGTGCACTTTACGGCAAGTAAACTAATTAGATCTCAGGACTAGTGACCTTGTGGCTCACGTTTTTTGTTTTGTTTTCAATGTTACTGAGAAAAGAAATGGCCCAGTCACTATTTCAGTTTCTGTATGTGCATTAAACAATGCAGAGGACACAATGCAGAGCAAGAAATTATAACCTCCGCAATGCTAGCTCATGCTTCTGGCATGGAGTCTTTTTTTTTTTTTTTTTTTTTAAAAGATTTTATTTATTCATTTGAGAGAGAGACAGTGAGAGAGGGAGCATGAGCGAGGAGAAGGTCAGAGGAAGAAGCAGACTCCCCATGGAGCTGGGAGCCCGATGCGGGACTCGATCCCGGGACTCCGGGATCATGATCTGAGCTGAAGGCAGTCGTCCAACCAACTGAGCCACCCAGGCGTCCCTGGCATGGAGTCTTTAAGTTCACAGAATTCTCTTGGCTCTTGGCAGAACTTGGATTTGCAGATTCTTTGAGTGTGTGTAGTCTGCTTTTTCTGTACATTTTCATTTACATACCAAGAAATTTTGGCCCTTAAAAGTTAGCCTGTCACTTATACAATTCCTATCATTTATTTCTGAAACCTAATATAGAAAGTTAATCTATAGGGCGCCCGGGTGGCTCAGTGGGTTGAGCCTCTGCCTTCAGCTGTGGTTGTGATCTCGGGGTCCTGGGGTTGAGCCCCGCATCGGGCTCTCTGCTCAGCGGGGAACCTGCTTCCCCCCTCCCCCCGCCTACTTGTGATCTCTCTCTGTCAAATAAATAAATAAATAAATAAAAAGAAAGTTAATCTATTATATACAAGAATAGTAAGATCTGGTGAGTTCCAAGGATAAAAGGCCCACTCCAGGAAAGAAGGCTCAGTGTTGGACACTCCATTTTTCAGAAGCTGACTATCCATGTAATTGAAAATCCAGACTCTGCTAGATTTTTTTCTTCTTCGTTTCTTGATTAGCTGCAATCTTAGGCTGACTAGAACTTACACCAGAAAACTATGTGATGGGAATCATAGGACGGGTGAGACTCAGTCACAGGTTGTGATTTAGTGGAATTTCCAGTAAAATATTGGTTCAAGACCTGAAAACCATGGTGAAACTAAGCTCCCCGCTTTCTGAACTGCAAGGACTTGATGCAACCTGAGCTCCCGCCACAGCCTCATTTCATGTGTTAAGATGCTCAGCGTAGGATGTGATTGTGACAAAGGTTGTAGTAATCCATGGATACAAAGATTCCACTTTGCTCATCTGCTGTACCTGATGTTTGATCTAGCACTGTGGTCCTACTCAGAGCCATAACTAGGAATTGTTGCCTACACACCCCTCCCACTTCTAGTTTCTTTTATACATTTCATTTGTAATTCTGTCTTAACCCTGCACTTTTTTGACTCCACTTTGAACTTTTTTTCAAGCCATTATTCAGTCCATAGCCAGTTTTTTTTTTTAAAGATTTTATTTATTTATTTGACAGAGATCACAAGTAGACATAGAGGCAGGCAGAGAGAGAGAGGAGGAGGAAGCAGGCTCCCCGCTGAGCAGAGAGCCCGATGCGGGACTCGATCCCAGGACCCTGAGATCATTACCTGAGCCGAAGGCAGCGGCTTAGCCCACTGAGCCACCCAGGCGCCCAGTCCATAGCCAGTTTTAAACACTTTCCTGAGCACAGGTGCCTGGACTAATCACATGAACGCAGAGCGCTGGTCCTAAGGAAACTAGGTCTCACTAGGAAAGACACACATATCAATGATTATCATACAGTAACCCTGTGTGTCATTTAGGGGTGAAGGCACAAGGGAGGTGTCAGGGAGTCTCCACAGAAATGAAATTTCAGCTACATCTGGAGAAGTGAATATGATTGACCACTAGCTCATAGTCAAAGAGCCCCCTATATGCATAGTCTGGGGGAATTCAGCTCTGTAGATGCTTTCTTTGCAGCAGAGTGCAGCTGCATTGGAAAGGCAGCCCAGAATGCCTACTATGTGCAAAATAGTAGGTCTACATATGAAAACCTCAGTGTTCCTAAGAGAATGGTCAAACTTGTTGGATAAATAGGAAAAACAATGTTAGTAGATCAGATGAGTTCAGGCAAGTCAAGGTGGTATGGCCGTAGACAGAATAATATTGTTAGGAATATCACCAAATAAGTATTTTGGGATACTTATTTGGGACAAGGGAGTCCTAAAGCATCTTAATTTGGTGGTGAAGAGTGAAAGCTATCTCCTGTTGTGATCTTCTCCCTGCAAGGACCAGGTTAGTCTTTATGCATGTCACCTTGTTTCCCCCTCATAACATCTCAGGATGAGAATTATTATCCCATTTTGCGGTTGAGGAAACTGAGGCATAACCAAATGTCCCCAAGTGTCTGACTCAGAATTCACGCTCCAGTCTGCCTGACTCCAAAGTCCACACATTTAACCACTACACCTCATGTCTTCCTGGTACTTGAAGTTGAATTGAAAAGTGATCTAATTCATCCATTCATTCAAGTTGTTGCTTAGTAACATGTTCTTTAGGGACTAGAAGAGACTGAATTTTTTTTTCTTTAAATCTTCTTAACCATTTTAAGAATACAGTTTAGTAGAGTTAAGTATATTCACACTGTTGTGCAACAGATCTTTAGAACTCTTCATTTTGCAAAATTGATCATTCATAACCATTAAGTACTATTTCCTCTCTTCAGCTTCCCCACCCAGCCCTTGGCAACCACTTTTCTACCTCCTATTTCTATAATTTTGACTATTTCAGATACTTCATAGAAGTGGTATTATATTGTGTTTGTCTTTCTGTGACTGGCTTATTCACTTAGCATAAGGTCCTCGAGGTTTATCCATGTTGTAGGACAGGTTTTCCTTCTGTAGGTCTCCATAATATTCCACTGTATAGATATACCACATCTTCTTTACCCGGTTTATCAGTCAGTGGCTTCCACCTCCTGGTTAATGTGAATAATGCTGCAGTGAACATGGGTGTGCAAATACCTCTTTTAAATCCCGTTTTGAATTCTTTGGATTCTTTTGGGTATATACCCAGACATGGGACTGCTGGATCATATGATAATTCTGTTTTTAATTTTTGAGGACCCTCCATATTGTTTTCCATTTGTCTGCACCATTTTACATTACCACCAACAATACACAAGAGTTTCAATTTCTCTGCATCCTTGCCAACACTTGTTACTTTCTTTTCTTTTAATAGTGGCAATCTTGGGATGCCTGGGTGGTTCAGTCGGCTAAGCGGCTGCTTTCAGCTCCAGTCATGATTCCAGTGTCCTGGGATCGAGTCCCAGAATGGGCTCCTTGCTTGACAGGGAGCCTGCTTCTCCTTCTGCTTCTGCCTGCCTGTGCGTGCTCTCTCTCTCTCTCTCTCTGACAAATAAATAAATTTTTATTTATTTGACAGACAGAGATCACAAGTAGGCAGAGAGGCAGACAGTGAGAAAGGAAGGGAAGCAGGCTCCCCACTGAGCAGAGAGCCCGATGTGAGCTCAATCCCAGGATCCTGGGATCATGACCTGAGCCGAAGGCAGAGGCTTTAACACCCTGAGCCACCCAGGTGCCCCAATAAATAAAATCTTAAAAAAAAAAAAATGACCATCTTAATGAGTATGATGTGATATCTTACTGGGATTTTGATTTGTCTTGCTCTTAATTTTAGTAATGTTCAGTATCTTTTCGTATGCTTGTTGGCCATTTGTGTATCTTCTTTGGAGAATCATTTATTCTTTTTTTTTTTTTTAAGATTTTATTTATTTATCAGAGAGAGAGAGGGAGCGAGCACAGGCAGACAGAATGGCAGGCAGAAGCAGAGGGAGAAACAGGCTCCCCGCTGAGCAAGGAGCCCAATGTGGGACTTGATCCCAGGACGCTGGGATCGTGACCCGAGCCGAAGGCAGCTGCCCAACCAATTGAGCCACCCAGGCGTCCCAGAATCATTTATTGTTTTGACCATTTTTTAAAAGCGCTATTTTTTTTCCCAATGGGTTGTGGGAGTTTCTTATATAATTTGCAAATATTTTCTCCCCTTCTGTAGTTTGACCTTGCACTCCTTTGATGAACAGAAATTTTTAAGTTTGATGATGTCACATTTTGCTTTTGTTGTCTGTATTTTCAGTGTCCATATGTTAGTCTCCACTGCTAGTATATATAAGTAAATTGATATTGATAATGATATGTTTATCTTATATCCTGTGACCTTGCTGAATTCACTTGTTAGTTCTGGGGTTTTTTTTTTTCTTTTTTTTTAAGATTCCTTGGGATTTTTTCATGTAAACAATGACTCATGTCATCTACAAATATGGACAGTTTTATTTTATTTAAACAATGACTCATGTCATCTACAAATATGGACAGTTTTATTTCCTACTTTCTCACCTATATCCTTTTCCCCTTTTTCTTGCCTTATTGCGTTGATTAGAACTTTCAGAACTATACTTAATAACAGTGATGAAAGTGGGCAGCCTTGCTTTTTCCTGACTTTAGAACAAAGCATTATTATTATTTTTTTGCTATTACATTTTATTTTTTAGATTTTACTTATTTGAGAGAAAGAGAGAGAGAGAGGGCAGAAGGGAGAGGGTCAGAGGGAGAAGCAGACTCCCTGCAAGGAGTCTGATACAGACTCCGTCCCGGGACTCCATACTGAAACTCCAGGATCATAACCTGAGCCTAAGGCAGTCGCTTAACAAACTGAGCCACCCAGGCGTCCCCACTATTACATTTAATGTTATCTGTAGATGTCAATTCACTTTATCAAATTGAGGAAGTTCCCTTCTAGTCCTGGTTTTCTGAGGGCTTTTATCATGAATGGATGTTGAACTTTACATTTTTTTCTGAAATAATTGATAAATAATTTTTCTTTTTCATGTATTATGATGTATTATAATTTTATTATACACAATGTATTACATTGATTGATTTTCAAATATTGATCCACTCTTGCATCCCTGTAATAAGCCACACTTGATCATGGTGTATAATTTTTTTTACATACAGAAGAATTTTATTAGGTAATATCTTACTAAGGATTTTTGTGTCTATATTGATAAAAGATATTGTTTTGTAGTTTTTTTTTGTACTTTCTTTGTCTGGTTTTGATATCAAGGAAATATTTCATGAAATGAATTGGGAAGTGTTTTCCTCTTCTTTATTTTCTAGAACAGAGTATGTAGAATTGGTGTTAATTATTTAAATGTTTGGTAGAAGTTTCCAGTGAAATTATCTAAGCTGAATATTTCTTTTTTAAATTTCTTATTCAATTTCTTTAATAACGTGGGGCTATAGCTATTCAAATTATCTGTCTCCTAGGCGCACTGTACAATGTGTTTTTCCAGGGAAGTAGTCTATTTAATCTAAGTTGCCAAATTTATGTGTATGTACTTGTAGTATTCCCTTATTATCTTTTTTTTTTTTTTTTTTAAAGATTTTATTTATTTTTTTGACAGACAGAGATTACAAATAGGCAGAGAGGCAGGCAGAGAGAGAGGAGGAAGCAGGCTCCCTGCTGAGCAGAGAGCCCGATGTGGGGCTGGATCCCAGGACTCTGAGATCATGACCTGAGCTGAAGGCAGAGGCTTTAACCCACTGAGCCACCCAGGCGCCCCCCCTTATTATCTTTTTAATGTCTGTTGGATCTGTAGTGATACCTTCTCTTTCACTCATGTTACTGATGACTGTGTCTTCTCTCTTCTCTGCATTGAGTGCTATAAATTAACCTCTCAGTTCTTCTTTGGCTATGTCTCACAAATATTTTATATTCTATTTTCATTTTCATTCATATATATATATATTCAGTCAAATATCCATCCGTCCCTTGGGACTTCCTCTTTGACCCTTGCATTATTTAGAATGGTGCTGTTTAGTTTCCAAGTGTTTAGGTGGAGATTTTCCTGTTCTGTTTCTGCTGTTAACTTTTAGTTTCATCTGTTGTATTGGAGAGTACACTCTGTGTGATTTTGGTTCTTTCATTTGTTGAAGTTTGTTTTACGGTAAAATATATGATCTATTTTGATATATGTTCCATCAGCATTTGAAGAGAATATATATTCTGCAGCTGCTGGGTGAAACTTTCTATAAATGTCTATTAGATCCTGTTAGTTGTTGGTGGTGTTTTCTATATTATTGCTGATTTTATGTGCAGTTTTTTTTTCTTTTTTTTTTTTTTTAAGATTTTATTTATTTATTTGACAGAGAGATCACAAGCAGGCAGAGAGGCAGGCAGAGAGAGAGAGAGAGAGAGAGAGAGAGAAGGAAGCAGGCTCCCCGCTGAACCGAGAGCTCAATGCGGGGCTCGATCCCAGGACCCTGGGACCATGACCCGAGCCGAAAGCAGAGGCTTTAACCCACTGAGCCACCCAGGTGCCCCTGTGCAGTTTTTTTTTTAATCATCTGTTGAGAGAAGAGTACTGAAGCCTCCTATTATAATTTGTCTATTTTCCCCTTTTAGTTCTATCAATTTTGGCTTCACATATGTTGTGACTCTGTTTTTTGGAGCATACACATTTAAGATTTCTATGCGTTCTTGGTGCATTGAATCTTTTTATGATTATTATATAATGTTCCTTTGTGTTTCTTGTAATTTTTTTCAAGCTAAAGACACTTTATCTGATACGATAGCCACTCCTGCTTTCGTCCTTGATTCAGGTTTATATGATATATATTTTTCTATTGTTTTAGTTTAGATATGTCTATGTTGTTATATTTGTAGTGAGTATCTTGTAGATACACTATATAGTTGTGTCATGTTTTTAAATCCTCTCTGCCAATCTTGTGTCTTATTTTTGTTGAATTTAGACCATCTCATTTAATGTAACATATTATTCATTTGTTGGAGCTTATCTGCTATTATATTTTTTGTTGTATGGTTGTTCTGTTTTTTGTTTCTCTGTTTTCTTTTTCTGCTGTTCTGTGGGTTACTTGGACAATTTTTAGAATTCCGTTTTGATTTATTTGTAGTCTCTTTGAATATATGTTTGATATAGCTTTTTAAGTGATTGATTTAGGTATCACATTATGTATACATAATTTATCACAGCCTACTGTTATTTTACCAGTTAGAAGGAAATAAAGAAACATAAGCTCTGTTCTTAGTCCTCTACTCTCTCTTATTTATAATTATATAATTGCGTTATATATTCCTCTACATACACTTACAACATCAGACAGTTATAATATTTGCTTTCACCTTCAAACATAATTTTAGAAGTCTAGGGGAATAGGAGAGTCTTTGTATTTACCAATATTTTGCTTATCATAAGCTTTCTTCCTTCTTAATGTTCCAAGGTTCTTTTAATGTTTTCTTTCCACTTAGAGAACTTTGTTTAGTTAATGCTTTGGTAAGGTCTGTGGGTGCTAAGTTCTTTAAGCTTTCTTTTGTCTTCATCTCAGATTGCCTTGATTTTCTCTTTCATACTTGAAGGATTTTTTTCCCCTAAGTGTAAAGATCTGTATTGAAAGTTCCTTTTTATTAGCATTCAAAAAATACTGTGCCACATCCTTCCGACCTCCATGGTGAATGATGGTAAATTCTGTAATTCTCATTGTTTTCTCACTACAGGTAACATGCTATTTTTTTTTCTGATGGCTTTCAAGATTTCAAGAGTTTCTGTCTATAGTTTTCAGAAGTTTAATTATGATGTGTCTTTGGGGAACTTATCCTATAAGGAATCTGAATCTGTAGGTTTATGTTTCTTGTAAGGTTTGCGTTTTTGGCCATTATTTCCTCAAGTACTTTTTTAGCCCTTGCAGGAACTTTGATGACACAAATGTTAGATCTTTCTATAGTTTCAAAGGTTCCTGAGGCTTTTTTCTTCCTTCCTTTCTTTCTTTCTTTCTTCTTCTTCTTCTTTTTTTTTTTTTTTTAGACCAGATTGAAAATTTCTATTTATCTTTCCGGTTTCTGACTCTTTCCTTCATCAGCTTCATTCTACTGTTGAGCCATCCACGAGATTTTTATTTTAGTTACTATGTTTTTCAACTCTGAAATTTCCATTTATTTTTTGAGATCTTCTTTTTCTTTATTGAGATTTTCTTTTGTTTTCTTTTCTTTCTTCTCTTTCTTTATTTTTTTCCCCCTAAGGCTTTTTGTTTTTTTCATTCATTTCAAGCATGCTTATAATTGCATTGTAGCATTTTTAGGATGGCTGCTTTAAAATCATTGTCAGATAATTCTCATATTTCTGTATTCTCAGTGTTGGTGTCTACTGATTGTTTTATTCAAGTTGAGATTCTTTTGGTTCTTGTTTTGACGTTTGATTCTATCTTGAAACCTGGACTTTTTTTTTTTTTTTTTTAAATTTTTTCTTAGACTCTGGATCTCATTTAACATTTAAACCTTTCATATTAAATAGCTTTTTCTGACACTACTCCAGCAAGGGAAGAGGGAGCATGTCTTTCTTATTATATTCTCAGGAGGAGGTGTAACTACAGATTCTGCACTTGGCCGTTATGGATACCAAAAGGAAAGGGAGGCTACTTATTACTGTTAGAAGGATGGGAGTTTTGGCTACATGGTCTTCATTGTGACTGTGGTAAAGGTGGCTTTGTTACTGGTAGGCTACCAGAGGAAATGAGGTCTCCTTTGACACCATCTCATTGTGGTGGTGGTGGTGGGAAGGTGAAACAACTTCTTACCCAGTAAGGAAGGGATGGGAGTGAAAGAGAGGATCCCGTGGTGTCTCCACTAATGTCCAGAAGCAGAGGACACATCACTGGCTGGTGGGAACGTAAGTCCTGCTCCCTACTTGGCCTTCTCTGACTCATCCTGCTAAGGGTGTTCAGGTGCCTTATTACAGCATCATGAAGGTACCAGTCTCAGCTCCCCGTTCAGCCTTTGCTATTGTCAGCAAGGGTGGGGCCACTATTTTTTTCTGTGGTGTTTGATTGGAATGGAGCTGTTACTGTCTGAAGGTTTTTTGTTTTGCTGATCTTGCTCCTTACATGAGAGAGATGCATTTTAGGGACTTTTTCTTTTTTTGTGCCCATCAGCATTTTTAGGTGACTGCTTCACCTACAAGTCTGGGATATATGAGACAGAAAGAAAAGCCAAAGAAGTCACCACCATGTCCTTCCATATGTCTCAAGGTCTCTAGACAGTCTACCTTCTTTTTGTGCCTTTCAGAGTTTACTTATGTTTCTTTATATAGTCCAAGGGTATTATCTGTACTTAGCAAGAGAGATAGATAAAGTAATTTACTCCACCTTTCCAGAAGTGGGAGTATTTATTTTAATTTTTTTTTGTCATGGAATAATTATCCTGATTTAAGTGGCTCTTCCACTAAAATTTTCAAAAAAATATTTCTTTAGATCTCAAGGAATACAGCAAAAATTGTGAGTAGGACTGCTATTGTAAGTTTATTTCAGAAGAATGACAAAGAGCAAAAGGAACTGAGAGGACATAAACTATCTTCCCAGGTGGAGGTATTTTTACTTCTGTCAAAGTTGTACATCGTGCATAGAAAGTCCCATAGAAATATAATAACTTAGGGAAAATTGTAGTTTTGAATGGCAAGGATTTAAGTTTTCCACGGAACATATCTGGCTCCTTGATTTTGCATTATTTGAATTGCTATTAAATGCTTCATATTTTCTTTCCAAGTTGACTATTTGAGGGTAGACAAATCTTAAATGTGGTACTGCAATTGATTTTCTCCTAATTGTATAATAAATCTGTCCAACACTTCTTAAAAGCAAGGCATTCAATATGTACGTCCTTACTGAGCAAATGATAGAATGAACAAGTGATTTATAAAAGATATATATATATATGTATATATATATATATTTTAAGATTTATGTCATTATTTGAGAGCGAGCACAGTGGGAGGGGCAGAGAGGAGAGGAGAGAATCCCACTCAGGCTCCCCACTGGTCCCAGGACCCTGAGATCATTACCCGAGCCAAAACCAAGAGCTAGATGCTCAACCAGCTGCGCCCCCTAGGCACCTCCAAAGTTCCTTTTTTCTGAAAACGTGACAGTTGTAAATATTGTTACTTTAAGGACTTGTACTTTCTCTTCATTTTTATTTTGGAGATTCAAATTTAAATTCATGCCACTGTTTGGTTGGGGCATGTTTGTGGGCACTATGTGTTTTTGGGCCTAGTTTTACTGTCCCTGTTCTCAGAGTGGAATGAGTTACGCTGACAATCACTTGCCCTCTACTTTCATCAGAGACACACACACACAGACACACACACGCACACGCAGGAACACATTATCTTGTTAGTGTCAACATTCATGGGTCAGAGAGGTAGTGTACATAACTTCATTTCCCAGGAGTATTTCTGAGGTGTATTGTGATACTTTTCAGATAAAGATCACTGCTGTCACTCTTGGTCCTTTCTCTGCCCTCTGTCCTTTATGGAGGACTGTCTACCTTATGATGTCATACTGTAAGCAGGCTTCTGCTGATTACCATGGGAGCCCTTGCTCATCAGACCCCCATCAGACCCTTGTAGGTGGGGGAAGTTGCCCACAGCCTCTGCAGAAGCTGCAGTGAGGTTTAAACCCGCTGCTGGGTGCCTGACTTTTCATTGTGATTCCTAGAGGCCGTGGGTCAAGATAATTCCCTGGCATTCCCACTTGGAAAATGAATAGTTTCTCCAAAGAAATGGCATTGCAAATCATGGTCAGGTATTACTACAGACTAGTACAGGGTAGTTCAGGTGTATTATAGACTTACATGTGCTTCAGTCCTGCTGTAAGGACTTAACCATACTTTTCTGATATGATTTTCATGGGAAACACCTATGGGTTCGAAACAACTGACTTTTAAGCTGGCTTGATTTTATGAGTTGAAGAAAGGGGAATGCTTTCAGGCATGGGGTTCTACAGGTCGGATTTGCAGGCATCATGCCCTTAAAATGCAAAGTCCTCAGAAGGCAAGGATAGGATCAGTTTTTCCTTGCAAGTATAGAACACTTGATCACTGTATCATTTGATACAGTTAAGAAAAACCCACCTATATATCAAATTTTTAAAAATTGAGTTAAACCCCTATATATCTATAATATCTATATCTATGTCTATATTATATAAAGAAAGAACGCTTAGATGGGATCAAATCTGTAAAGATACTGCTTTTTTGTGACCATCAAAATACTACCTAGAGTGGTTTTTTTTTTTTTAAGATTTTATTTATTTATTTGACAGAGAGAGATCACAAGTAAACAGAGCAGCAGGCAGAGAGAGAGGGGGAAGCAGTCTCCCTGTTGAGCAGAAAGCCCGATGAGGGGCTCGATCCCTGATATCATGACCTTAGCTGAAGGCAGAAGCTTAACACACTGAGCCACCCAGGTGCCCCACTACCTAGAGTTTTATTCAAAATCAGTGAATTACAAATGTATCACTTCATAGAGTCCTTTATTGGGTTAACATAATGAAATCATAAATTTGTAGATTTGATGGATTTCGAGATTGCACAAGAACAAAGCAGCCTACTAGGTGGCTACTTCAGGGGGTTTAGCTGACAATAAAGTGGATAAACTCATTTTTGTAATTTTTTTTTTGACAAGTGAATCGAAATGGTGGCATTATCTAACCATTTCAGGAAACTTTATTGAACAATCACAATTTAGGATGATCTGTGACGCACACATAAAAGAAAAGGCAAGGTTTCTGCTCTTAAGGAAATTATAACTGAATAAAGAAGATGGAAAATAGAAGTGAAGAATCAACCATGAATGGTGGAAGTACATAACAATGGAGAGACATAGAATTACTGGTTAAACAGTTCTAACTTCATGTCAAACTCCATATTAAACATTCTGTAAGAACAAGTCAGAAGGTAAAAAATAAATGGTTAAGTTGTCTGATTGTAATGAGCTTATCCTCTCAAGTTTTAATCATGATCATGTCCCATGATCCTTTATATTTTCTGTTTTTTATTTAGAAGTACAACTATTGGCTACTTGTGGGACCTTGGGCCCAGTCTATTTATTAATTTCTGAAATGTGGGTAATTATTCCTATAAGATAGATTTGTTTGATGAGACTAAGCTGATGCATGTAGAAAGTAGTTGATATTTTCACTTTTGCTATGGCTACCTGTTATTTTGTTAGCAGGCTCAAATCTACAAATTTATGATGTATGATGTCAACAAAAACTACATTTTCTCTTACAGAGTGCCTCAGAGTCTACACTATGCTGTTAACCTAGGTGAATATGGGCTTAGAAAGGTAAATTGGCATCAAGGATATCAGAACCCTTTCCTAATAGTGTTCGTGAATGAACTACCTAAGAGTATTGATGCTTCCCTCTCAAAATTTCTATGTGCTTTAAACACGCATTTTTATCACTAGCTTGCAAAAAGCAACACAAGCATATCTCAGCTATATCATGGATTTGGTTCCAAACCACTGCAATAAAGCAAATACTGCAATAAAAGGAGTCAAATGAATTTTATTGTTTCCTATTGTAATAGTTATGTTTACCTTATTCTGTAGTCTAAGTTTGTAACAGCATTATATCTAAAAAAAATACACACCTTAATTAAAAATTATTTCATTGTTAAGAAATGATAACCATCATCTGAGCTTTCAGTGAGTAATAATCCCTGATTACAGATCACCGAAACAAATAATGACAAATTTTGAAATATTATAATTACCAAAATGTGACAGGCATGGATTGAACAAATGCTGTTGAAAAAACGGCACTGAGACTTGCTCAACACAGGGTGACCAAAGCTTTCACTTGTAAAGAAAAAGCAAGGTATGCCTATAAATTATTTTATTTTTATTATAGTTTCATGAAAGATCTTATTTTTGGTTTAGGTTTGTACTTTAAACTCTTCTAAATGCTCATATCATTCTTCTCCTATTGGTTTTCTATCATTTCTACTTACATAAGGCTTGCTTTGTTCTTTTCATTTAGGGAGTTTAATGCTCTTAAAATCTGGTAGTAAGTGGAGTTTGTTTATCCACTTAATCAGCAGTCAGTGTCTTCTGTAGGCTAAGCACTGTGCTGGGGATACTAAGGTAAGAACTGGTTTCTGTTTTCAAGGAACTTAATGTCTCCTGCAGATGTGATCATAGCACTGTTGTTGAAACTTCTGGAGAGGAGACATTTTTCAGCTTATTTACTTTTTTACTCAACTCTTGTCTTTAGTTTATTTATTTATTTTTTAAAAATATTTATTTATTTGACAGAGATCACAAGTAGGCAGAGAGGCAGGCAGAGAGAAAGGGAAGCAGGCTCCCCGCTGAGCAGAGAGCCTGATTCGGGGCTGGATCCCAGGACCCTGGGACCATGACCTGAGCCGAAGGCAGAGGCTTTAACCCACTGAGCCACCCAGGCACCCCTACTTTAAAAGATTTTGTTTATTTGAGAGAGAATGAATGAGAGAGAGAGAGAGAGAGAAGAGAGAGAGCACAAGCTGTGGGAGACTGAGGGAGAGAGCCTGATGCGGGGCTCAATCCCAGGACCCTGGTATTATGACCTAAACCAAAGGCAGATACTTAATCGACTGAGCCACCCAGGCGCCCCTAAGTCTTGTCTTTAAAATGTTTTATTTAGTGTACTTCTGAAACTTTCTACTCCGATATCTCCAATTTTCAGTTTCAGAAACTGAAGTAACATAATCATTAGAGTGTAGGCTTGGGACCCAGACTACAGGAGCTAGAATTATGACTCCACTTTATTAGCTATGTGACCTTGGTAAGTAACCACTTTATGTCTGTTTCTTCTTCCATTATGAAAGTGAGTGAAGGGATGGACGCCTGGGTGGCTTAGTTGGTTAAGTGCCTGCCTTCAGCTCCAGTCATGATCCCAGGGTCCTAGGATCAAGTCTCACACTGGTCTCCTTGCTCAACAGGGAGCCTCCTTCTCCCTCTGCCTGCTGCTTCCCCTTCCTGTGCTTTCTCTCTCTCACTCTGACAAAAATTAGATAAAATCTTTAGCAAAAAATTAAAGTGAATCATTATATACCAAGTGCTTAGAACAGTAGCAGGCATATAGTAAGCATTCAATAAGTGCTAGATATTCAATAAATGCTAGATATTATTATTAGTTTCTCTGAAATATCAGAAAGTCTAATTCTGAATTTTAGGGGTAAATTACAATTGCTATTCATTAATCTTTGTAGTAACTCAAAAACACAGGCTTCTGATATTAAGTGTAAATATTTATTAATATTACAAAACTTTCTTTCTCTTAAGTAAGCTGTACACCAAGTATGGGGCTCAAACTCACAACCCCAAGATCAAGAATCATATGCTCTACTAATTGAACCAGTGAGGCACCTCCAAAACTTTCTCTTCTTAATAAAGAATTTCCAGTTTCTAATAACATGAACTCAAGAGCAAGGCACTGCCCAGAGGTAAGAGAATAAGTGCATCGGTCAGTAAAACTGGGAAGGAGAGAAATAAGACTATGTAAGGAAGTGGATGCTTTTGTGACAAAACCTGTATCCTTTCCTTAACATGTAATTTCCTAGAATTGAAGAAGTTGAAATATGGATTTAATACTGATAAACTCATATATATTTAAACATATGCTAATTTGATTTTTAAACCTCTGAGCACAGATACATGATTGTGGTTTATATTTACTTAAGTTCATGAGAATTATGCAGGTACTTCAGAGTAGGAATAACTGATTCTCTCTTCTGTTTAAAAGTTGCATTTCTCAGAATTATAACAATAATTGATCTGAATAAATAAAATTGCCAAAACAAAAAGAAAATCTGACTTCGTTACAAATACCTTTAATTTTTTTGGTCCAAAAGGGGTATAAGCATTTTTAGTTGTGGCAGTTAATTCTTTAAAATTACCAAAAGGCAGACAATGGCATACGTTTATTCCAGATTTATTTAAAATTTTAATTTCAAATGAAATGTGTTGACACTGATACATAAGAATACAAAGATGGGAAACAACCTAATTCATCTTCTTGGTTTGTTCAAGCCTCCAGGCACCAGTTAGATATCGAAGTCGTATAAAAAGTAGGTCCTTGCCCATTTGTAGCCAGCTCCAAAATGGAACTAATTTAGAACCTATGATTTAAAAATAATTAAAAATGAATTAACTTAAGTAAACTCTGGAGAAAATATATCACTTTAAAATTATATTTTAGAAGTGTGTCTACATGACATTTGTGACCTTCTAGTCACCTTATTTTTAAAATTATGTATGCATATATATTTACTTTCATTGGTATATTAAAAAATGATTTTTTAGGACAAATTTTCATGTTTTACATGCTACTTTTCAGTCTCATGTACTGCAGAGAAGCAGGTACATTTCCACATGTAATATAAATTAATAATCTGGGAAATCCTAGATAAAAACCCAGTTTTTATTCTAATTCTACCAAAGACTCTCAATCAGCTAAAACAAATACCATCTTAGCTAGGACATCTTCTTGTCCAGTGGTGGCCTAATGGCAGAGTGCCACGTGCAGCTGACTACAGGAGATCTGCCTCCTGGAGCATGTTTTAAAAGCTTACATGCCTTGATTTTATCCCATGGAACTGCTTTTTATATTAAGTCAAGAGGAGAGACGGCAGGTCACGGGAACTGGGGTGCTAGATGGTAGAGTCATGGCCAGTATCAAAATACTAATCACTGACAGTTTTCTAGATTTAAGCCCAAATACTCTAGCTTCTTCCTCTTCTTCTCCGCCCCCCAACTTTCTTGAGATATAATTGACAAATAAAATTGAAATATATTTAAAGTGCAGAATGTATGTATTTGATATATATATATACATATACATGTATAATGTATATGTATTTGTAAAATGATTACCATTGTCAAGTTAATTAACACATCTACCTTAATTTTATTTCAATCATTTACAAAAGAATTAAACATCTTCAAAGCTGAATTTAGTGGTTTCTCTAATAACAACAAAAACAAAACATCTTGGCAGTTAAATGAAACTGGAAAGGATCTAAATTGTGGAGATTTCAGATGGCTCACTTATAGGGACTGAGGGTATATGGCCAAGGATTCTGGGAATGACTAACATGGAACTACTTACTGAATGCCGGTTAATGAAAAGTAATACGCAACTATCTCTGAAATGCACATGAGCAAATGTTGTAAATATGAAACACATTTTTTACTTTTTCCTGCTTCAACTTACCACAGAGTCTATGCTGAGCATAGATCAACATAGATCAACATAGTAGATTCTTAAAAATCTGAGCAATCTTTTACTGGCTTTTTAATCACCTTTGATCCAGGCTGCTACTATGGAAGAGTAGTTAAATTTTTTAAGTTAACTTTGATTCAGCAAGACTCCAAGAGGTCTGAATTTGTTCTAGACTATATAGTTTGAATGATCTGTAGACCTTCTCCTAAACATCCATGCTTACAGAACAATAATGGCATATCAACAAGGACTTTCTACGGGGGCCATGCCCAGCAAGGGAGGGGTGACTATGAAAGTCTCCAGGTGATTGTTAACTGCTTCCACACTGTGAATTAATTTTGGAGCATTCTAAGGTAAGCGAAGGAGAAAACTAGAATATATTTTAAGCTCTACAAATTATAAGCAGTCTAACCTTCTTCAAACAGGAATTATTAAGAATTATGATAGATTTCTCATTATGAGAGATCTTAGAGATTTTCACATTTTTTGGATATATGTACAGGTACCAGTTAAAGACTGGCTCTGAATGGGTTGTGGACATTTCGAGTAAAAACAACTATAATTCCTTATCTAGCTCTGCATGGTGGCTTGTTGGTACTCAGTATCGACTGAGCAATGAAATAAGATAATATTAAATAAAAGGGGATGCAAACAAAATTTATCTTAAAGACTTCTCAACCTTGCTTCTAGCCTCAATTGCCATGATCCTGTCTGCTGTAGAAGTTTTACTGAATTTCCTGGGCTGGGTAGTAGGCCTACAGAAGACCCCAGGAAGAGACTGCAGGGAGAGAGAAGGCAGTAAGCCATTTGGAGGATGGAGGGGATTAGGAGAAGAATTTTCTATGGAACTGCCCCTTTCAGGTCAGCTGAGTAGGCCCTGTTGGGGGCAGCCAGCTAACTTTGCTGCACAACTGTATTGTTGCCTACTCCCCCCCCCCCCCCCCCCCCCCACTTAAGATCAGTGGTAACACCAACAACATACCTTCAATTTCAGTCCAGTTGACAGCAATTTCTGCTATTGGAATTTTAAAGAACTGTGCTATGTAAAGTAATTCTACATCAAATGCCCTGAAACAGAAAATATATTGATTTTTATTTTTAAAAAGACAAAGAGAGTGTAATTAAATCTCTACCTTGGCATGTTTTACAGAAATTTATAAGGCAGATATATAGCTTATAGAGTAAAACTGAAAGTTGGACTCATAGGTCATATAAAAGGTTAAGTAGTTCAGGAGCTTCAAGGTAAATAATTTAGTGTGTCACTGTATAACATCTAAATGAGAAATATGGTGTCTCTATCATAACTCAGAAACTCCTAGAGATAAAATTGGCCTGTTGGGCTCTAAGAGAAAATTTAATCATGCAAATTTTCAAGATTGATGGTTTTCAATCCCAGGCTTAACTAGCTCAAGGTACAGAATTGATAGCATTTTCAACTGATTCAGAGAGCTAATAAAACAGAACTCTGAGGATCTCTTGGAGAAAATGTTGTCAGCCACTTTAGAGTTGCTTGATTATATTTCTCTACCACCAAGGATCAAGGTTTATTTATTTGTTTGTTTATTTTAAAAAGATTTTTATTTACTTATTTGAGAGGGGGAGAGAGAACATGGAGAGGTAGAAGCCGACTCCCCTGCTGTGCAGGGAGCTAATGTGGGATTTGACCCAGGACTCCACCATCATGACCTGAGCCAAAGGCAGATGCTTAATCAACTGAGCCACCCAGGTGCCCCAAAGTTTCTTTTTGAAATACAGGGTTGCCTAGGGACTTGCCTTCTCCTTTTCCTTTCCCCGTGCCATTCTGGGCAAGATAGTACTGCCAGCTATTGCAATGAAAAGGCACTTTAGATTAGTCTGAAATACTCTTTGGTTTAAGGACATACATACACGGGAATTACATATATTATCTCATTTTAACTTACATTGTTAAAAATCATCTCTAGTCTGAATTACCAGTTCATCCTTCCTTCTCCCTATGAAAGGCTCTGAAAGCTCCTCCTCAGTTACCTCTTGGTTTAGGTGAAATCTGCTTACCCTAGAGTTTCTGAATCCTGATTAGAAGTTTTCCTGGATTCTGCTTACAGATTCTCTGAAACCAGTTTCTTCTTCTCACTGGCAGTGAGCTCAGGAAGAAGCACCACTGCCTGTGAAACCTTCTTCATGCTCTTGTAACCCAAAGTGCTGGAGGCCTTTACTGTTTGGCTTTCATCTTGTTCTGTTAAGCAAGCCCTTGCCCCGACTTTCTAGACTGCATGGAACACACTTCAGACTTCAGGGATTGGTTTTAAAAAATTAGCACAAACAAGAAAATACCTAAAACCCACTTCTGTTTGCTTTCCTGATCCCAGACAACTAGAATTTTGGAGCTTTGTCTTCTTGGCCACAAAAGCTTTGTCTACTGTCCATTCTGTGACTAGTTTAATCCCAAGTATTTGGATAATTCAATATGAAAACTATTTTTTTTAAAAAAAACACTTAATGCTTTTTCTTATCCTAATAAAATATTTACTTAAGATGATAAAACCATCTACAAAAGCGTTCTTTGTGTTAAGAAGACTGTGTAAAACTTCTGTTAACTAGCCTGGGACACTCAAGAAAGGAGGAAATTATTTGAATATTAAGCCTTGTTAACCCTTAATTCTCTCCTTTACCACAACACCAAAAAAATACCTAAAATGCTGAATTAGTTCCAATGATATTCAATAATCTGAATAAGATTATTAATTGTTCTAAGGATATCAGCATATAGTAACTTATCAAAGACATAAAACAACATAATGATGAGTAGAAAGGAGTGGAGAAAAAAGCACTGATTAATTGAATTTATATTTAAAAAATTGAAAGGGCTAGTCATCTTCTACTATTACTTTTACTCTATCCTTCTCTTTTTTTACCATTTTAAGAAATGAAGATGTTTACTTAAAAATATAGTTAAAAAAAAGTATAGTTCACATCACCATATTATAAGAGACCAATCTGTTACCAAAGAAAACATAACTAAAATACCAAGTATTTCTAGATAGAGCCTTATGCTATTGTACAGAAACAGTATAAGGGTTAGTTTCCAACTCAGATGCCTTCATGTGTTTTTGCAGATGTAGGGAGGGCAGAGCCACTGTTTTCTTTTGTTACTCAGTTCCTGGTATTTCTGTGAGCTCAGAGATATTTTCATGAAGAACAAAGAGCGTGTCGATAGTCTGTTAAACACTGCAGACACACACATACCCTACTGCTCCCTCCTGAAATCCCACTAAAATGAAAACAACAATCATGGAATAAACACAGAAGAGATGAAAGTAATAAAAAAATACCGGAAACTTGGAAAGTTGCTGGTAAACCGCTAAGTAGGAAACACAGATTGTGATTCGTCCTAGAACGGACGAGTGGCTACCGCAGAGCCCCCAAAGGATCAGGCATCATTGGCCTCGTTGCAGGTGATGTCTGTAAGTGGCGGTTGTGGCGGCGGGGTGGGGGGGGGTGTTCAAAAGGGAAGGCTCACAGAAAATCTCTAGGAGGTTCTCTTTTCCTCAAGTTCGTGCTGTGAATGCTGGCAGCCAGGCTTCTATATCGCAGGCAGGAAATCAAGAAACAAGAAACGTGAAAACAACCAGCCCAAAAGATAGTGACAGCTGGGAGTTTCCCACACCAAGTGGCTCTGTTACTTAGTCTGTAGTGACATCAACCAGTTGATCAGAGTTCTCTGCCAATGCACACAGCTTCTGATGAGCTTTTCAGGACCATACTAGAAAATGTGAGGACAGAGGTTCCACATCTGTTTTACAGGTGGGAAGAGAAAAAGGGTACAGGTTTGTAGAGCTGGAGCAGCTACCGCATGCTCAACAAGACACATGAAAAAGAGCCACATTAAGTCCTGGAAATCATGGTCTTTCAAAACACTGGAGAAAAAGCTTCCAAAAGGAGATGGGAACAACATGCATAGACAAAGAACTGAGATTCAGATTACTGTCAGAAGTGGACCTCTCCACAGAAACACTGGATGCCAAAGACAATAAAGCAATGCTTTCAAAATCCGGAGGAAAAATGATTTCCAACCTAGAATGCTTTCTCCAGCTATTAGGCAAATGTGAGGGGAGCCTAAAGGCAGGATCACATGCAGGGTCTCAAGGTTTCTTTCTCTTATGTTTAGGAAGTTTAACAGGATGTGCTCTACTGCAATCGTGGTGTGAAACAAGGAAAAGGAAGAACAGGAACTGTGCAGCAGGCCAGAGAACAGCTAGACAGGTGAGAGCCGACAGGATGTCTCCAAGAGAAAGGTGAAACTGATGCGTGACCTGCTGCAACGGGATCATATGGACATACTTCCTACTCCACGTGGAGTGTGAGCCTAAGTGACAGGTCCACAGTAAAGAGGCTGATAGAAACTCCAGATGTTTATTATCTTTAGGAAAACAGAAAGTACTACAGGACAGGTAATAAAATCATATCACACTTTGGCTCAAATACGAATTACCTTTACACAGCTATACCAACCAGTAGTGATCTAACCACAAATTATGTAGAAACTGCATTAGGAGGATACATGTGGAGGGTGTACGGGGGTTTAAGAGAACTACATACATATCTGTTGATTTATTTTGGGAAGTAATATCTAAAAGTGAAAAATGGAGACAGAGCTATGCAAACCCATTATTTTGAATAAAGCAAATACCACAAAGAAACAGCAGAGTTGAGAGTGAAATAGGGAGTAGGAATTGGAGACAGAGGGAGATCGGGTAAGGGAGAATGATTTTTTAGTATAAGCCTTATGAAATGGACTTTAAGTTATTAACATGCATAACATTGATTTAAAAAAGAAGTATTCCTCAGAAGAAAGTACATTGCAAGGAATCCATTTTATTACTATCCACTAAAACACCTTTATTTAAATGAAGGTTTTTTTTTTTTTTAAAGATTTTTATTTATTTATTTGACAGACAGAGATCATAAGCAGGTAGAGAGAGGAGGGGAAGCAGGCTCCCTGTTGAGCAGAGAGCCCAATGCAGGGCTCGATCCCAGGACCCTGAGATCATGACCTGAGCCAAAGGCAGAGGCTTTAACCCACTGAGCCACCCAGGTGCCCCAAGATTTTATTTATTTATGAGAGAGAGAGAGAGCACGCCTGGTGAGGGGGAGAGGCAGAGGCAGAGAGAATCTCAAGCCGACTCCCCGCTGAGCAGGGAGCCTGACGTGCGGCTCAGTCCCAGGACCCTGAGATCATGACCTAAGCTGAAGAGGGCAGATGCTTAACTGAATGAGCCACCAAGGCGCCCCACAGGTCTGTAATTTTGAATCAGAGATGCCTGCCCAGTCTATTTTTTTTTTTCTTTTAAAGATTTTATTTATTTGTTTTTGAGAGAGAGAGCACGAGTGGTGGGGAGGGACAGAGGGAGAAGCACACTCCCCACTGAGCAGGGAGCTCCATGCGGGGTTGGATCTCAGGACTCCAGGATCATGACCTGAGCTGAAGGCAGACAATCAACTGAGCCACCCAGGCACCTGCATGCCCAGCCTTATAAGTATACCTTGATGATCTGGTGTGGAGAGTGAGTGTTGGTTGTCCTAAGGAAGAACTGAAGAAGAAGTTGAGAAAGGAAGGGTCCCCATGGGGAGACAGATTATTCTGTACCTCTTAAGCCCACAGGAAGGCACTGAGAAGCCACTGAGGATTTTAAGCAAAAGAGGTGGATCTGATCACTTTTAAATTTGAAAGGACTCCTTGGGTTACAGTAACGGCAATAATGGCATCCTGCATGGTGGTAGAGAAGATGAAGAGAAGCAAAGGAGCATAAAAGCTAAAATCAACAGGCCGGGGCCATGGACTGGATATATGGAGGGGCTGTGGGGAATATCCGAGCAGACTGCAAGGCTTCAAGCTCCTGTGTATCCGTGTCATTCACTAAGCAGGCGGAGAGCTGAGGCGAGGTCTGGGATAACGACAAGCCGGATAACCAGGTTGTCAAGAGAGAGCATTGAGAAGTACAGACCACTGCTGATGGGTTAATTAAGACACTACATGGTCATATCAAACTTGACCACTGGATTTCATGACCGGAGGTCCCTAGATGCTGAGATGGAGGGATGGGAAAATCCGTACTGAGGTGGGATGAGGCATTAGTGGGAAGAGAGAAAACAGAAGCCACAGAGCACGCTTTCAAGAAAAGGCTGGCTGTGAAAGAGGGCTGGAGCTGGGGGGTGGTGTCAATGGAGAGTTTTTGTTTTTTGTGTTTTTAAGATTTTATTTATCTATTTGACAGACAGAGATCACAAGCAGGTAGAGAGGCAGGCAGAGAGAGAGGAGGAAGCAGGATCCCTTTGGAGCAGAGAGCCCGATGTGGGGCTCGATCCCAGGACTCTGGGATCATGACCTGAGCCAAAGGCAGAGACCTTAACCCACTGAGCCACCCAGGTGCCCCGAGAGTTTTTTTTTTTTTTTTTTAATAGCAAGATAAATTTAAACTTGTTTAGAAACTGATGGGAAAGATGCGGTTGACAGGAAAAGACAAGACAAATAAGCGAACAGGATGAAGTTCTTAAGAAGGTAGAGGGGATGCAGAGGTCGAAAGACTGGTTGGTCACAGGCAGGAGAGGGAACTTACTACTGAAAAGGAAAGAAGGAAATGAAAAAGGAGGGGCTCTCTTCCATTCTGGTACTTCTGAGCTTTCTTTCTCTTCAAAGGAAAATACGGAAGCCTAAAGAAACAGGATGTTTTCAGGACTTTTGATTTGTACTGTCCACAACTAAGGTGAATAAATTAACTTTATGCCATATGTGTAGTTTGAAATTTTGAAAATAAGATCTAACTCAGTAACAGAATAAAGATATGGATTAATTTTACACATACAGGTGTCAGTTCTGTTTAAAGCTCAGTGTTCATTCTCAGAATACAGGGCTGCTTCTCATGATGTGGAGGAGCTGCTATGTGAGACATGCCCTGTACATCTGGTCAGGAACTTACCATCGTTCAATGTGTAGAGACGAAAACGTCCGTGAAGCTGCTTCTCGAGTAAATAATTTGAATCCACACTGTGTGTCTCTGATTCCTTTGACACATAGGAACCACACCAGAAAGTGGAACCCATACATGAGCAGAGTACGGAAGTAAGAACGCTGAAACAAAGAGAAAATATAAAGGACTTTTCCATTAATTTATAAAGGACCATTGAAAACACCTGGTTATAGACAACTGTATTTTAATATTTAATTGGCTGGGTAGATCTTACTTAAGAACACCATTGTTTCATTAGCTTCACTGGTGAAGTACATTACAGAAACTTTGAGGGTGCCTACTGCTTAGAGCAGGGCAGAGGTACCAGGGAAATGGTTACTCCTTTCTCACAGGTTCAAGAAGAATCAGACAAGAATCACAGTACCTGTGAGAGGTCAGGGCTTTAATCTACCAGGAGCATACTATAACTGTTTTGGGCTGCTAGGAGCAAGGAGAGCATCTCATTCATCTATACATTTTATGCCTCTTTGCCCCAGATATATTTCAGTTTCAAAAAGGTGACAGATGGGGCGCCTGGGTGGCTCCGTCAGTTAAGCGGCTGCCTTCAACTCAGGTCATGATCTTTGGGTCCTGGGGTCGAGCCAGGGGTTGGGCTCCCTACTCAGCGGGGAGTCTGCTTCTCCCTCTCCCTCTGCACCCTGCCCCCTGGCTTATTATACTCACTTGCTCTCTCAAATAAATAAAATATTTTTTAAAAAGGTGACAGTTATTGGGATATCTTGGAGATATAAAACACTATGATTTAAACCTAAAGTTCTATGCCTAGTTAATGAGAATTGATCAAAGAAGTATAGCAGAGTGTCACAAAAGTCACAGCTTAAGAAGGAATCTAAGGTGACAGTTATTGGAATATCTTGGAGATATAAAACACTATGATTTAAACCTAAAGTTCTATGCCTAGTTAATGAGAATTGATCAAAGAAGTATAGCAGAGTGTCACAAAAGTCACAGCCTAAGAAGGAATAGTCTCTCCGGTTAGGTATGACACATATCTGATAAATAGATTTCAATGATTACGTTTCTTAATACTTTGGATATTCAACTTAAGTAGTCTTTAATCCTGAATATTCACATTATTAGTAATTAATTTTATTAGTAGTATGTAACATAATATTCCATTATTTATTAAGTACTGCAAACTTTAAAACATAAAAATAACAGATCATTAATTATCATTATATTCAAGACTCTTATATTTAGGATTAAAATAAAGGAGCTCTTAAAATTTTCTACAGCATAATAAATCCATGGAATGATAGCACTATATATGCACATTGGCAACCTACTGAGAGTCTATGTAGAACATTTACTATTTCAAACTATTTAATATTTCTCTTCCTCCTTTTGGTTTTTGCTTTTTAGAACTGCAATCTTTAGTATCATTCTTCATTTACTGGCTTTTTCTATCATCATCAAACAGAAACATGACTAAGTGATACCAGGACAAAGCAGAGAAAGCCACTGACCTGAGCAGATCTGTATTTGAACCATGGCTGCATTAATAATTAGGAGGGTGACCTTGAGCAAGTTACTTCAACTCTCTCCATCCCACTTTCCTCATCTATCAGATGGGAAAGAAAATGCCCACTTCACAAAGTAATTGTAAAGATTAAATGAGATAGGGGTGCCTGGGTGGCTTAGTTGTTAAGCATCTGCCTTCCGCTCAGGTCATGATCCCAGAGTACGGGGACTGAGCCCCACATCAGGTTCCTCACTCTGTGGGAAGCCTATTCTCTCTCTCCCACTCCCTCTGCTTGTATTCCCTCTCTTGCCGTTGCCTCACTCTCAAAAAATATATAAATAAAATCTTAAAAAAAAAAAGATTAAGTGAGATAACAGTCAAGCCTTTAGCCAATCGTTTGGAACAGACATTAACAGGAACTCAATAAATGTTTTTAATAAAGGAAGAAAGCTTGAGAGCTCACTTTTAACCTCTTGACCACAACTTCATTTGTGTATTACATAGGGCAGGTATGTGAAACAAATTTCTTTTTAAGTGTGTGTGTGTGTGTGTATACTTGTATGTGTTTTTATTATGTTTCATGTCAAAAAGGAAAAAGTCAAATAACACAGTGAAACAAAATATCTGCAGTACATGTAATTAAAAATGATTAGCATCCATTCTTTCTACATTAGAAAGCTAACATTTTAGAACTCTTTAGTAATAAAAAATAAAAAGTACAGTCATAAAGCAAATTGGACACAGTCTAAGAGCAGCTCACAGAAAAGGACCCAAAAGAGACTTGTAGACATATAAAACAATGGTCATTCTCATTAGTGACCAATAAGACCAAATTTTAACTACAGAATGATGCCATGTTACACCAGTCAAACTGGCAAAAGCTAAAAAGAATCAAAGCATTAAATCTTTTGTTAGGATATGGAGCAAAGGGAGTACTCCACTAGTGGGAATATAGATTGGTTACCAGTTTGGAAGAGCAATTAGACAAAATGTTTGTAAACTGTAAAATAAACTTTGTGAAAGGATCTAGCACTTCCCATTTATTACCTGGAATCGTTAGTTATGTTCTGATGTAAATAAGTCTTACCTCTCTAAGCAGATAGGGCAGAAACCTCATCTTAAAATACTTTGGTAATCTCACAACAGCTTGCTCAGTGCCTTCCATATAAAATATTTCCAATAAATACTTGTTGACTGATTAAACCACCAAAAGGGCACTTATGCTTAGGAAAGGAACAAATAGAAATTGAAAGATAGAAAAATTAAAATTAAAAGGTAGAAAAAATAATGCCTATAAACTATTCTCCTTGAATGATTTTTAATGTGATTTAGGTGAGCTTACTGGTTACCAAATGAAAATATCCCATGACTACTTTTGCTTGGATCTTAATAGATTTTTGTTTGCTTAAAGATAATGGGTTATTTTTTAAAAAACAGAAACACGTGGGGTTCACATGAAGACCTTATTTGACTTCTAACATATTTAAAACATAACAAGGTAAACTACAAACAAGAGCATCTCCCTTTAATTTTTATAACCTTGTAAAATATCTTACAAGACTTCTAAAAATATATTATGGAACAGAGTTAGTTCAATGAAACTAACAGTTGTAGAGTAACATTATAAAAACTTCTGAAGTAGACATTTAAAATATGAAGAGAAAGACACTCACTACTTTAATATTAACAATAATCTTTCTAATGTTAATGTAATGTAAACAAGGAATTCAGATGAAATTTAAAGCTGAATGATACTTAAATTATCTTAAATTAAAAGAAGTCCCAAGATTTAAGCCAAGACTCTTCAAAGAAAATTTAAAGATATCAAATAAACACTAACAGAGTCTATTTTGAATCCTTTAAAAACGATAAATCCAAGAATGCCAAGACAATGTAAACATCCCTGTTCTAACTATTATACAGAACACATGGGCATGTGGATACACTGAAGATGGTACAGACTCCAGTGGTGCTGTGTCATGTTTGTCTTCCAAGAGAGCAGCAGACAGATGGTAGGATTAACAGAGGATATGTCTAAAAGTATTCAGGAAAGAGAGATCTGAAAACTATACAATTAAGCTATTGAAGTTGCTGTTCACTATCTTGATTAATTCTTTTGTAATCTTCTCACTGTCCACAGACTGATCACCATATGCAAGGGTTCAGACTGTGTATAGCATCTTTAGAGAAAACTGGAGTGGCCCGGGAAGGGAAGGCCATACTGCACTTTCTCGCACGTGCGGCAGGTGGAAATGAACTTGTGTAAGGCAGGTAGGGTTCTACAATATACAGGATCTGAACTACAAGCCTACTGAGCAGCAGTGATGCATAACATCTGCAGTAGACTACTGCAGGTTTCTCGCCAGTGGATCAGTTTGTCCTTCTTTTCTACAGAGAAGCAGCTGATTCTGTGGGCTTCAAAGGTACGACATCAACCACTAGGTTTTAGAGATGGAGGAACAGATGAATGGATGACAAAATAAATGATAAATACATAGATCCTGGGATAGATCCCTTGAGGTCTGACTAAAAGCAGTACTAGATACAAAGGAGATTTAGACAATACCACAGTCGTATTTAAATATTATTGCCAGGAAAAATTCAGTTTTCAACTAATGGAAGTTCTAAATGAAAAGAATTTACACCATTAAAAACAAAACCAAAAACTTGGTTCCTTTCTCCTGCCACGAACAATAAATACAGGTCCCAGCTATCTCTTGCCTAGAGATTATTTCACTAGCTTCCTAATTGTTACTCTCTTGCTTCCTATTTTGCCGTATCTTTTTTAGCTTCACCAAAGGGATTATCCTTCTTTTCTCCTACATTTTTTAAAAAGGAAAAAAATTATACATTAAAACCATTAAATTAATAGTAGCATAGTCTTAAGTATTTTTGTTTGCACAGATATTGTTACATAAGTAATTATGCTGTATTTACAATACTATAATCTTTTTTTTAATACAATCTAGTATTTTGGATATTTTCCTGCGTTATTATGTAGTGTCCACTATCATGTCTTATGTGCTGCATGATATTCCATCCAGGAGAAATATCTGTAATATTTTCTATTGTTGGGATTTAGTATTTTGTAGTTTCTATTGTATAATTATAAAACAATGTAAACATCTTGGACATGTACTTTTCCTTTTCTTCTCCCTTGTGTATCAGTAAAGTGATGAAGCTGCACTAGCTAACCACTAACCATTCTTTCAATTTTAACTTCTAGTAGTAGGATACTCTTTATGGTTAACAGATTACCTTTTCCAAATACTATAGAGAGTCCATACAGACACAGAACATTGGATCAGATACTGAAGATACTAATTTATTTCTTAAGGAAAGAAGAATCTTGAGCATAATCCTTAAGAGGTTCTATGACGCTGCCATCAGTATATCCTGAAAAAAAATTATTATTTCTTTGTATCTTACTGCAGAATTGTTGAGGGAAAAATTTAGCCTTTTATTCCACTGGTTCTCAAACTCTGGTATGGATTAAGTTGACCTGGGAAAATGTTAAAAAATGCAGGTCCCTGGTCTATCCCTCTAGTCTGATTCAGTGTGTCTGGGATTGGCTCAGAAATATGCATGTTTAAAACAAAACAAAACAAAACTTCCCAGGCAATTCTGATCTTGCATTGAAAGATATTGTTTTATTCTTGATTTATTTGGGCACTCTAGTAGATGAAACATTAAGACTATAACAGACAGGGGCACCTGGGTGGCTCAGTGGGTTGAGCCTCTGCCTTCAGCTTGGGTCATGGTCTCGGGGTCCTGGGGTCGAGCCCCGCATTGGCCTCTCTGTTTGGCAGGGAGCCTGCTTCCCCCTCCTTCTCTGCCTACTTGTGATCTCTCTCTCTCTGTCGAATAAATAAATAAAATCTTAAAAAAAAATTGCACAGAATAATTCTTTAATATATTTCCCCTCCCAAGTTACTCCAGCTTTTCTAGCCTAATATACAAATTACAAAATGAAGAATTTAATGTCTTCATTGAAGGCAGTCACAACTTGTTAAATTTTAAGGTGCAGAAATTTTCTAAGAGGAATAAAGTTAAAAAAAAAAAAAGAAAACAAAAAACTTTAAATGAAATCCAAAATACAGTACTTAAAGTGTGCCAATATGAGAAAAACTAAAGGCAAGTTGAAAGGTTTAAAATGCATCATTTAGAAGTTTGCCTTATATTAGAACTGAATGGAAAATCTTGTATTGTAAAATAAAAAATAAAAAAGAGCTGCTTGCATCCTAAGTCAAAGTGACGTCCACATCCTTTTTGTACACTCATTAAAAAATAGTAACACAAAAATTTGATTCCTAAATGTGCTTTCACAAACCTTCTAATTATTAAAAATGTTTCTTCCTTTGAAAGCAAACTTATTTTTATGAGATTAAACATGAAAGCTTATTTTTTTGCTAAGGAATATGAAAAAAGAGAAAAGAAACTTGCTGATCATGGCTGTCAGTGAAAGCCTCACCTGAGCAATTGATTCTTTTTCCAAATGTGCTCGAGATCCACATGCAATAGCCATTTGTTCCTGAGGAAAAAGCAATAAAATGATTTTTCAGTAATTAAATATCATTACTAAAAATATTTATTTTCAATGAGATTATCTCATTTTAAGATACTGATTTTTTTAAAAAAGTAACATTAAATATCTTTTTTTTTCTTACATTTAATATCTTTAAAGGTTTACTTAGGTGTTCAGAATATATACAGCTTCAATAAGCCTAGTTATACTTACTAAGAGGACAACAGGGTAGATATTAGGGGCATGTATGACTTGAAAATTCTTATTTTTAAGTGATTCTTCTAATTAAAAATACTGTATTAACATAGTTAGAAGGAAAAATAGTGGTATTAGAAAAAAGGTATCTGTAAATGCTATGATTATACATAATCATTATACTCTGGGAAATCCAAGATTATCAACTGAAAAACTACTACACATATTAAGGGAATTTAAGAAGATGAGTGGGCACAGATCAAGATATATATATAATACTTTAGTCTGCATATGTACAATCAGAAAATAGAACAGAAGATGGTATTTGTAACATCAATAAGAAAGCAAACTCTGGAAATAAACTTTACAAAAAATGTGGCAATACCTAAATAAAGAACACATGTATAAGCTACCAAGGGAAATAAAAGAACCGAACACATAGAAAGGTATACCATAATCATGGATGAGCAGATGTGATAACAGTATCAAAAATCAATCCTCCTTAAAATTAATCTTTATTTTTTTTTTAAAGATTTTATTTATTTATTTGACAGAGAGAAATCACAAGCAGATGGAGAGGCAGGCAGAGAGAGAGAGAGAGAGGGAAGCAGGCTCCCTGCCGAGCAGAGAGCCCGATGTGGGACTCGATCCCAGGACCCTGAGATCATGACCTGAGCTGAAGGCAGCGGCTTAACCCACTGAGCCACCCAGGTGCCCTTAATCTTTATTTTTTAAAATTAATCTTTAAATTTAAGGTCATACCAATAGAAATATCAAAATAATTTCTCACTAAACTTGATAAGCTATTTTTATAGTTAATATTGTAAAATAAAGAACCAGAAGAGCCAGGAAAATTCTAATAATGAGGATTTAATATATATTATAAAGCTATAGTAATTAAAACAAAGGTATTAGAATGTGAACAGATAAATCCATGGACCAGAATGGAAAGGCCAGACACACACACACACACACACACACACACACAATATGGATACTTAGAATATGATAAAGATGACATTTTCAATCAGTAGGGAAAAGATGAACTGATAAATGCTGTGGGACATCTAGGTAGCTACTTGGACACCAAATTAAGCTGAACCTGAGCCTCATACTAAATAGTAGGATATATTTCAGATACATGAAAGATTTAAGTGTAAAATATCAGGAATAATTTTTTAAATGATCTCAAGGAAAGCATAAGTACACAAAATCTAGAAGAAAAATCAATTTGAGGAATGCCTGGGTGGCTCAGTTGGTTAAGCGGCTGCCTTCGGCTCAGGTCATGATCCCAGCGTCCTGGGATTGAATCCCACATTAAGATCCTTGCTTGGCAGGGATCTTCCTTCTCCCCCTGCCTTTGCCTGCCACTCTGCCTGCCTGTGTGCACTCTCTCTCTCTGACAAATAAAAAATATATATATTAAAAAAAGAAAGAAAGAAAGAAAGACAAAGCAATTTGACAATGAATTTTTAAAAAAATTGTACGGTAAAACAAAAATCCAAGCATATTCAAAATTAAAAGACACATAGGGGTGCCTGGGTGGCTCAGTTAGTTAAGCATCTGCCTTTGGCTCAGGTCTTGATCCCAGAGTCCTAGGATCAAGTCCCGTGTTGGGTTCCCTGCTCACCCGGAAGTCTGCTTCTCTGCCCCTCCCCTAGCTGGTGCTTTATTTCTCTGTCTCTGTCTCTGTCTCTCTCTCACTTGCTTATTCTCTCTGTCTCTCCCTCTCAAATAAATTAAATCTTTAAAACAATTAAAAGACACATAAATTGGGGGTAAATATTGGTAATTTATATTATAGACAAAAGGATCATTTCCAAAATGCTAAAGTGCCCCTATGAATTATTATAAAAGTAGCCTGATAACTCAGCTGGAAAAGAGGCAAAGGTTATGAATACAGTGTTCATAAAAGAGGAAGTGAAAATAGCTCTTAAACAACTGAAAACATCCTCAATCACATGTATCCCAAGAGCAATGCAAATACAACCTATCCGTGTTTACCATATGGTGTCTACACGCCCAACAGACAGGAATATGAAAATTATCAAGACTACAAATACACATATAATCTGATCCAGCAATTCCACAACTAAGAATTCTTCCTTTAAATAAACTTCTTATGTATGAAAGGACTTTCAAGTAGGGTTAATCATTTCAGTGTTGTTTGAAGCAGCAAACTTGCATGTCTATCCAAAGGCATTAGTTATGACACCGTAAAAGAATGAGGAAGGACTTAGCTGTATAAATATGGCTCAATCCCCAGGATACATTGTTAAGTGGAACAAGAGAACACTGAATAGTGTAACAGTTCACATTTTTAAATAAAGAAAACATATACATCTTCCAGACGGATATACAAGAAATTAACACGGGTTACTTCTTAGAGTAACTGAGTGGCTGAGAAATGAAGGACAGGCCTCCCTTCACTGTGTATCTTCTTGTGCCATTTGACTTTTGAACTATTCATCAAAATAAACAAAACTGAAATTGCATATTGTAGGGGGAAAAAAGGCAAGCATATAAATTTACCTATAATAAAACTTTATTATAAAGAGAAAATGTCATGTCTAATCTCACTACCTAAAAGCAGTCGTTTATAGTACTTTATTTATTTCCTAGTGTTTTCTCCCCCTCTGCATTTAAAACCATAGCTGAAATTTACCTACATATCAGTTTTATCATTCAAAATAACCTAAAAATTTCTTACATTCAACTCATTATTTTTCAATTTTTTATTATAAGTATTTTCAAACAATACACACAAGCAGAAAGACTAGGAAAATGAAGCCCCCATGTGCCCATAATCTGGCTAAACAATTATTAATACATGAAAAAAAAATACCAATGCATGGCCAATCTTGCTTCCTCTAAAGCTCCTCATCACTATCCCATCCAATTATAATGGCATCCCATTATAAATTGCTGTATATTTCAAACACAAATAGCACTATCCCAACTAAAACATTAATAATTCTTTAATACCACCAGGTACAGTTTTCAGATTTGTCGACTTATCTCATAAATATTTTCAGTTTATCTGAATCAAAAGCCAAATAAAATTTATACAAATTAGTTGATGTTTCTTTTACCCGTGTGTTCCCCCCACTTCGGTTTAATTTTCTTCTTATACTCTATTTGTTGAAGAAACTATGCAATTTGTAGAATTTCCCAGATGTTGGATTTTGTGGACTGTACTCACATTGCTGACATTTATTATGTTCCTCTGTCTCCTATATTTCCTGTAAACTGGTTGTTAGAAGCTTGATAAAATTCAAGTTTACTTTTCAAGAACTTTAGCAGAATTGCATGTCTGTCTTTCTTTTTTGTGTCAATGGTGAGGGCAATATTATATTTCACCATAATGATTCACCATATTTCCACTGTTGCCTATATGTTGACTATTTCTAATTTGCTTTTAGAAAGGTGACCAAAAGAACATCTTTGAATATAAAACTCAATTTGTATTTTGGATCTCCTCCTTTGGAAAAAGTGTCATAGTAGCAGAATACTACACTGAACATATGAACATTTAAAAAATGAATGTTTTGGATCTCCTACTTTGGAAAAAGTAATAGAAGCAGAATACTAAACTGAACATATGAATACTAAACTGAACATTAAATGTTTATGTGCCAAATTATTCTTTAAAAGGCTCTCTATATTACCACTAAATGGGTATGATATTGACTACTTCATCAAATCCTTGCCAGTTCTAAGTATTCTTATTTTAAATTTGTTAATTCTATAAGGGGAAAATATAACCACATGTGATCTAATTTTCTTTTCTTTATAATAAAAAGGTAAACTTGGGTGAAATTTTAGTGGCTATTGTATTTTTTATTGTATTGTATTGTAAAGTATGGTTACATACTTTGCCTACTAGTTAGTAGTAGGAATACTTTCTTCCCTTTTTCTGGCAGAGGTACTTTGCCAGGAAGGGAGAGAATGCTTTTCTTTCTTTCTTTCTCCCTCTCTCTTTCTCTCCTTTTTTTTTTTTTTCTTTGAAGATTGTGTTCATTTATTTGACAGAGAGACAGCACAAGCAGGCAGAGCAGCAGGCAGTGGGAGAGGGAGAAGCAGGCTCTCTGCTGAGCAGGGAGCCGGACACAGGGCTCTACCCAAGGCCCTGGAATCACGACCCGAGCTGAAGGCAGTGGCTTAACTGGCTGAGCCACCCAGGTAGGTGCCCCAGAGAATGCTTTTCTTAAGGAAGACAGTATATCGCAAATAAGCTTCAAAGTAAAATCCAAGAAGAGCAGCAATGTTACCGAGTATTAGATGGGGGAGGGGGCGGGAAAGGACATCTTCCTACCTTTCAGAGACTGAGTAGAATTAAAATGTCATTTAATTTAAAAAAATGCCATTTAATTAAACTAAAAACAAATTAAAACAACAAAGGTTTTCATTCAAAATTTTTTCTCTCAGTGTAAGTCTCTAAAAGCTTTTAGGAGAAGTTTGTATATCTGCGATTCTGATGTAAGAACTGAATCCCTGGTATTGACCTCTCCATCATAAGGAATTCATCTAAACAGCTTTAGAACAGTTAGCTGTTCTTCAGGAAAAGATAGTCTTGCTTTTAAAACTGCTCGTATTAGAAAATGTATGTAAACATGAAGTCTCTTTTAAGCCTCTTTCAGAGTATTGCTAATTTTTTTGTGGGTGTTGAAATGAATACTTCAGTTACTATGCCAGGTAGCTTTTAAAAGTGGTAAAAAGTGGTACCATATTGTCTTCTAGAAAGAAATGCTCCATCAGAATCTCTTACCTAGTACTTCTCCATTTAAGTATTTCCTCACAATTCACTGGAGAGAAGAAATAGACTAGAAGAACTAAATAGTATTAATTTATATCAATGATTATCAGTAGTAACATTAGAATTAGCTCTGAAAAATCAAACACAAAGACTATGTTAATAATTAGAGGTAATGGTTATTAAGTGCTCAACATATGCTAAACAATTAACCATAAATTTTTTAAAATTTTAATCATTACCTCAGGATTATGAACTTAGGGCTATTGTCCATTTGTCAGTGATAAGGAAATGAGGTAGGTGGATTAACTGGCCCAAAGTTATATGCAGTCTGAACCTAGGAGTATTTGAGCTCCACACCCACAATTAAGAAACATAAGAAGTGGGGGCGCCTGGGTGGCTCAGTGGGTTAAGCCTCTGCCTTCAGCTCAGGTCATGGTCTCAGGGTCCTCAGATCAAGTCCCACATCAGGCTCTCTGCTCAGCAGGGAGCCTGCTTCCCCCTCTCTCTCTGCCTGCCTCTCTGCCTGCTTGTGATCTCTGTCTGTCAAATAAATAAATAAAATCTTAAAAAGAAAGAAAGAAAGAAAGAAAGAAACATATGAAGTAGAAATGGGAATTGGCATAAGTACTCCAAAAGTAAATGTAACTCCAAATGAGGTGGATATACAGAAATAAAGTTGTGACAATTTAGAAATTAGTAAAAGAAAAGTCAGATAGTAAAATTAATCATATTCATCCAAGGTGGGCAGAAATGGAAAACTTAGCATATAAAGTGAAGTACTGAGTTAAGAAAAAGTTTTATTTATTAAAAAATTATGTTTTGATAAAAAAAATCCTATCCCTCTTTTTTCTCAAAAGCAGTAAATGTTCATTATTAAAAACAAAAAATAAGGGTGTCTGGCTGGGTTAATTGGAAAGAGCATGCAACTCTTGGTCTCGGAGTTGTGAATTTGAGCTCCATGTTGGGTACAGAAGTAACTTAAAATCAATCTGAAGAAAAATAAAACTTTGAAAAGATATCTCCACTCCCACTATCCAAAGACAACTGATATTAATACATTATTTATTAGATAGATAACTAGATAGGGCTACAGCTATCTCTATAGATACCAGATATTTAAAACTTATTTTTTCACTTAATAATATATGCTGAATAGCATTCTATATGACAATGAATTTAACTGTGTAAATGAATATTTAACACTTTAAATCATTTCTAATGTTTCCTCTAAGAAATTATATTAAATATATTTTTAAAATGAGGAAAAAAATCCTTGGAAATTTATTTTATACACATTCTTAATTATTTCCTTAAGGTAAACTTCTCAAAGCTGAGTCAAGGGATATGTATTATTGAATCAATGGATGTGAATTATTTAAACCTTTTGGTTCTTATTTTGAACTTGTTCTATAAAAATATTACATTAATCTGCACAGACTCACCTGATAAATTTGGCAACTTTATTCTTTTTTTTTTTTTTTTAAAGATTTTATTTATTTATTTGACAGAGACAGATCACAAGTAGGCAGAGAGGCAGGCAGAGAGAGAGAGAGGAGGAAGCAGGCTCCCTGCTGAGCAGAGAGCCCGATGCGGGACTCGATCCCAGGACCCTGAGATCATGACCTGAGCCGAAGGCAGCGGCTTAACCCACTGAGCCACCCAGGCGCCCTGGCAACTTTATTCTTGTTTTCTTTTTATTTGATGAAAGGTGCCTAATTATTTCCCTGAGTTTTTTTTTTTTTTAAAAGATTTTATTTATTTATTTGACAGACAGAGATCACAAGCAGGCAAAGAGGCAGGCAGAGAGAGAGAGAGGAGGAAGCAGGCTCCCCGCTAAGCAGAAAGCCCGATGCGGGGCTCGATCCCAGGACCTTGGGATCATGACCTGAGCCGAAGGCAGAGGCTTTAACCCACTGAGCCACCCAGGTGCCCCATTTCCCTGAGTTTTTAATTTATTTTTATTTTTAAAAGATTTATTTATTTATTTTGGGGGGGTGGGCAAGCAGGGGGAGGGCAGAGGGAGAGGAAAACAATCCTCAAGCAGGGAGCCTGGTGCGAGGCTGGATCCCACGACCCTGAGATCACAACCCCAGATGAAATTAAGAATCAGATGCTCAACCGACTGACCACCCAGCTGTCCTTTCCTGCCTTTTAAATTAAGAGAATTTTCTCTTGACAATCATGAGGACATTAAATTTATGAAAATCTTTGTGGTCAGCAAAAATTTTGGTTAACGTTAAGGTTTCAGTCTTCTGGAACAAGGTTGGTAACCTATGGCCTCTGGGCCAAAGCCGGCCTACTGCCTGCTTTTGCATGATCTATGAGCAAGAATGGTTTTTCAAGTGTTGTTAAAAAAAAAGAGTATTGCAACAGAGACCATATGTGATCTACAAAGCCTAAAATATTTACCCTCTGGCCCTTTAGAGAAAAAGTTTGCTTTCCCTGTTCTTAAGAGATACCCACTTTCAAACCAGGTTTGTTGGCATTATATACCTGCTTTGGTAGGAAGCTCGTGTCCTTCACTGTGTGATCTGCTGAGACAGACTGTCCTGAAAGTTCCACCGAGCAAAATCTACCTCTTCTTACATTTTCAAGACTATCTTTCTTAATTTTTGTGTTCTGCCTTGTTGGATTTTCACAACGATCTCAGCAAAATGCTTGTGTAACTGCCAGGTCTATAAAACAAATGATTTGGAAAGTTAAGGGATTTTTTTGGATGCTTGGCCATCTGAGAAGGTGACACAGATATACTTGGCTCTTAGACTTGCCCACGGTCCACAAAAAAAGAGGAGAAACAGTAATTGTCATATTCTCGTTTAAGGAAAAACCAAACCATGCATATATGTATGAAATGTTAGGGTCCCCAAACCAAACTTAACCCAGGACTACTATATTAAAGACAAAGGAACATTTAGGGACATTAGTTAGCAATCACTCCAGACTGAGAGGTATGTGTGTTGAAGGTGGGATGGTTAGTATCTTTTTCCTGTAGTTTTTCTCAGTGCAGTTTTACTCCTTATCTGTTATCTTTCATCATTTGTGGACTTCAAAACTTAAAAACTAAGTTTACTGGAACTATGACTAAATGGAAATCCAAGATCCAAGTCACAGCCTAAGGAATTACTCTATGGTTACGGAGTGCCCATTTCTTGTCATCTATTTTGCCTATCTAGGGAGTTTTAATTCTATTTTTATAGTTAAGCCACTAAACAAATGATCATCATATATTTTGCTTAGAAAAATTACTGTAAAACGAAGCATATTTTATTAAAAGAGGTAGCATAACTACTGGTTAAGAAATTGAAAAGCTGGGAGAAAAGCTTTGTACGTAAAGAAAAAAGGTAACAGATAAAATATTTGGAACCAAATCGAAATCCCTATTTTATTTGTGTATTATACAAAGCTCTATTTAAATTACAGGTTTAGTTTAAAACCTTAAAAGATCTTCTTTGGAGAAGAAATTGTAAGTAACTTTTCTAAATACATTAAGGATAATCTATCCAGCACTGTAAGTGGAAATACAAGCACAAAGTAGTAACAAATTTCTTTTTCTTGCAATTAAAAATAGTATCAGCTGAAAAAACATTAGAAGCCATTACATCTGGAGAGTCAACACACTAACACAGAAGATACTGAAGCTAACTACTGCCATCTAGTGAGTTAGTTATGTAGCCATTATAGGATTTGACTACTTTGGAACCCACGTTCTGGTTTCATTATTTCCAGAACTGTTCTAGTCAATTACTAGGTCTTAAGGGAACATATACGATTCATGCTTATCAAATTTGTGACTTAAATGAATTGAGAACAGAATGGGAATTACATTAAAGATAGGGAAAAAGTCCTACAGCCTGACAAATGCAAATTGAACATTTTTGATGCTAATGTTTAATGCAGTCACACTTCAATTCCTAAATAAAACAAGGCAAAACAAATACAACTTGAGGATACGTTTGTGCCAGTTTGAGGATGGGGAGACAAGGTGCAATGGCAATGCATACAGAAGAGTTGGCCATGTGAGGTGACTATGTAAATGTGGTAACCAGATCCACACGCGCTGAAGCAGCCTCAGTGGGTAATGATCAGGATGATGAAAGAAAGAAATATGCTGTTTTAAAACCTGAAAGAACTACTGACAGCCTAAAATAGAGAAGACCACACAGAAAACAGCTTTCTCTTTAAAGGGCTGTCACAAAGAAGTACAGGACACTAGTTTGTGTCACTCTGAAAAACAGAACCAACCAAAGGGGGTGATTAAAAGGAGGCATATTTGCATTTAATGTAAAGAGGAACTTTGTAACTCAGTTGAGACTGACGGGCTGCTTGGGCATCACTATAACTATGCAAGCAGAGACTGAAAGATCACTTGGTAGCTATAAAAAGTTTCCAATGTTGGATAAATGATTGAAGTAGACCAAGGGTTTGTAATGTATAGCCCGTGGCCCAAACCTGGCCTGCTGCTTGGTTTTGTGAATAAACTTTTCTTGGAACACGGACATGGTCATTCAGTTATGTATTATCTAGGTCTGCTTTTGTGCTACCGCCAGATTTGAGTAGTTGCAACAGAGACTATATGGCTTTAAAGCTGAAAATATTTACTCTATAGCCCTTTACAGAAAAAGTGTGCCAGGGGCACCTGGGTGGCTCAGTGGGTTAAAGCCTCTGCCTTCGGCTCAGGTCACCATCCCAGGGTCCTGGGATAGAGCCCTGCAATGCGCTCTCTGCTCACCCAGGAGCCTGCTTCCCTTCCCCTCTCTCCGCCTGCCTCTCTGCCTACTTGTGAGCTCTGTCTGTCAAATAAATAAATAAAATCTAATAAATAAATAAATAAAAATTTAAAAAGTGTGCCAACAACTGAATTAGATAATTAAGAAGATTCCTTCTAATTCCTCTATGAGTGTTAGCTTCAGAGTGCAAGTCTTCTGAGGGCAATGACTGGCTATTTATAAGCTTTATCAGAAGCATGAGTACACAGGGATCCCAATTAAAAAATAATTATTTTTTTTTAGAAAATTTTATTTATTTATTTGACAGACAGAGATCACAAGCAGGCAGAGAGGCAGGCAGAGAAAGAGAGAAGGAAGCAGGCTCCCTGCAGAGCAGAGAGCCCGATGCGGGGCTCGATCCCAGGACCCTGGGGTCATGACCTGAGCCGAAGGCAGAGACTTTAACCCAGTGAGCCATCCAGGCACCCCTCAAAAATAATTACTATTGAGTTGATCCACATACTTTGAAACCTTTCTTTTCCTTTTCAGAGTTGTAGAAAGGAAACTGGATTCACAGAAGGGCCAGATTTTTCTCATTCACTCTGTAACTTTGGCTACATCATTTAATTTTTCTTTGCGTTACTGTAGAATGACATAAAGTCATCTGCAAACAATTTGAAACCATCCAGCCTCCTTCCTACTCATGGCCCCCCCAAGCTGAAGTCATAATGCAGAAGAAACATTTACCAAATCTTTGTGGGTTCTCTAGGGAGAACCAGGAAATCAAACCTAACAACTGTACTAATTGGATATTCTTTTAGCTTATCATGATTCACTAAGAGGTGGAAGAAGAAATACTTTTTAAATAATAGTGAACATATAACATATCCAATAATAATTTCATATCATATGGCATAAAGCAGTAACGTGAAATAAAACTTCTGTGATGATGGAAACGCTCAAGATCTGTGTTAGCCAATAGCCACAAGTATATGAAATGTAGCCAGTGAGAACTAGAATTCAAAATTTAGTGAGGAACTATAATTTTATTTAATTATTTTAAATTTAAATAGCCACATGTAGCAGGTACCTACTCTTTTGAACAGCACAGATGAAAGGGATATTTTCAGAAATAATTTTTATGAATTGTATTAGTTAATGCATTTAATATCTTTTATTTTTTATTTTTATTTTTTAAAAGATTTTATTTATTTGTTTGACAGAGATCACAAGTAGGTAGAAAGCAGGCAGAGAGAGAGAGGGAAGCAGGCTCCCTGCTCTGGGGCTCGATCCCAGGGCCCTGAGATCATGACCTGAGCCAAAGGCAGAGGCTTTAGCCCACTAAGCCACCCAGGTGCCCCTCATTTAATATCTTTAAAGAAAAACTACTAGATAGAAAAGGGAAGTCAGTGATGGTGAAAGGAAATGCAATACTTGTGAAAAGCCATAAAATTAAATAAACATACTTATTTCTAGGAAGGATATGAGATTTTTTAACTATTAAATGTTCTGCTTTTGGGGTTTTACTTTTCTTATTGTTCAGTTTTTGTTATAATGAACAGGGATTATTTTAACAAATATATAATAATAATAATAAATTCTAAATTAGGTCTATTTCATTCATGGATAGTTCTATTTATTGACCTTAGTTCAGCCCTCTATTTGTTTCTTTACTTTTTGTAATTTATCTAATACCATTCTGTTGTTTTGCCATCTCTCCTTCCAATACCTAAGTTGCTGAATTCTTATTTTCATTATTTCTCCAGCAAAAATACTTTCATGCAATTTTATCCCTTTTCTTGGATTATACTGGCTTTCATTTGGAGTTTATCTTTCTATTGTATGAAACTTCAGTTCTTTTTCTATAGTAATATGTTGGTGCAGGTGACATTTCTTTCACTTTGTCATGACTAACAAGGGTAGCTCTTGGACAGTATAAGGGAACTATACCTGATAGACAGGTATCCCCTGGTTTTAAAAGCTCATGTCAGGTCATGGGGCTTTTATGAAAGACCAACATTAGTACCTGTTCTTGCTAACTGAAAGAAATATGAAGAGGCTTTTCACTATTACAGAAAAAAAGCAAAAAGCATAGTGTTTAGCATTTGTTTTGCGGCAAACTGAGCAGTTAGAGGGGCCCCGCCCAGCTCCTTCCCCAGCATCTCAGCATCCAGCCTCCATAGCTTTGAACCTTGTCTGTGAGCATCTCTGCTTTACCCTGATTTATTTTGTGTGTCTGTTAGCAAGATGTGTTTTAGGGTGTCAGAAAAGCCCAAGAGAGGTTATTCTTCGGTCTGGGAACATTAAAAACAATTGCTGTATAAATTCATGTTAATTCCTTCTTTGCTTTATGCCATTTGGCTTACGAATGAAAATTCTCTCCTTCTGGATAGCAGGGGTAACTTGTACTTTTTGGAGCACCTGTTTGTCCCCTCTGAACTAGAGCTTCAAGGCCTGAATATTGTATGCGTGGGAGGGAGGGAGCACCCCTAAAGCCCAATATAGCTTTGTTGGGTTATTTGGGTTCCTTTGTGTTGTGAGATTTTTTTTTTATGTCCTATATAAGGATACACTCCACTGAGGAACGGATTTAGTCACATGGATCTATGCCCTAAACTTAGCTTGAAGTCCTGAAAAGAGCAAGCCCTAGCAATTTTTCTTGCTTCTGTTGAAATTCTGAGATATTGTGTGATGGTAGGTAGGTGTGCTGTTTAATGTTGTCCAATGGTGCTTACTCATTGTCTCAGTCTGATTCTCTCCAGATTGAGATTATTTGGTAAAAAGCTTAGAATTTGGTAAATTCATTTCTTCTAAATGGCCTTTTAAAGGTGGAGATGGCATCAGAATTTTTCTTTCCTCAACTTCCACTTTTTTTTTTTAAACAAAATGTTGGTACTGCCTTATTCATAATTACCAAATGCTAGAGACAATGCAAACGTCCTTCAGCAGCTGAATGGATAAACAAACTGCCATAGTCCTATATAATGGAATATCGCTTAGCAATTAAAAGGAAAAATTATTGATAAAGATCAGTAATATGGATGGATCTCAAATGCATTATGCTGGTGAAAGTCGATCTCCACTTTTTGAAATATGGCAATGTAGTTGCACACAATCTTTTCTGAGTGGTTGCTCCTTGGGTTTGTTTTGTTTCATCAGGAATAAGAATTCTGTGATCCAGGGCGCCTGGGTGGCTCAGTGGGTTAAGCCGCTGCCTTCGGCTCAGGTCATGATCCCAGGGTCCTGGGATCGAGTCCCGCATCGGGCTCTCTGCTCAGCAGGGAGCCTGCTTCCACCTCTCTCTCTCTCTGCCTGCCTCTATGCCTACTTGTGTTGTGATCTCTCTCTGTCAAATAAATAATAAATAAAAAATCTTTAAAAAAAAAAAAGAATTCTGTGATCCAGGTTTGTTTCACATCTTTACTTGGGAGACTCAGCCTATGCTTTTAAATAAAAAGCTTGGCTGAATATGTATAATAAATATTAAAACTTTGGTAGCAGTGATTGAAAATTGACAGAGATGGCTAATTTATTAAATAAGTAATTGTCAAGTAATCTCAGCCATCAGTAATGTTTACAATAAAATGAGTAGCTTTTCTGTGAAGTTGTATATAGGAATTTCACACCAAAAGAAGCACAATTTTTTAACTTATATGTACATTCCACTTTAATGTTACTTTAGACTACCCGTTTTCTTGATTAAAGATCATTTAAATTATGTTCTTATACTCACAGGCCAAGGCTGTAGGTCATTCAGTCCTTTTTCCAATTTCTCAACATCTGGAAACTTTGTGGCTCCATCTGCATCTGCCATGAGAATTTTTTCTCCTCGAGAACTGAATATACCCTGCATATATAAACATTTCGATTAAAAGAACGTCGCTTAAAATTAAGGTTAAACTCAATGACATATCGGTCTGTTTTGCTTTACTTAAAATCACTAATATTGGATAGTCTAATATCTAATATTGGGTGTGAAAATGGCAGGAGGCCAAAGTTCCCTGAAAACATTCCATGGGTAAGATCCATCTAAATGTATCTAATGCTATTTAATGATTTTAAAAACTCTGTGAGATTATACCATTAATACCTTATAAAACATGGTAAGAAAATAGATTTGGACAAGTAAAAGATAACCTACATCAATAAAAACAAAAAAGTAAAATAGCTATCATATACATTATATATGTATTGTGTATGTATCTGGTCTACTTCAGGGCAGCATCTGAATAAAGTATTTACGGGTGTGTTGAACAAATGTAATATATACAAACTTGCTGTGAAACATATCCTAAGACAATAGATCTTTTGTATTCTTCATTATGGAATCTAAAGTGTTTTTTTTTTTTTTTTAAGATTTTATTTATTTGTGAGAGAGAGGGAGAGAGAGAGACAGAGAAGAGATCACAAGCAGGGGTAGTAGCAGAGGCAGAGGTAGTAGTAGTAGAGAAGCAGATTCCCTGCTGATCAGCGAGCCTGGCATAGGGCTCAATGCCAAGACCGGAAGATTATAACCTGAGCTGAAGGGAGATGCTTAACCGACCTTATTCCCCTGGAATCTAAATTAGTTTAAATTAATTACTGAATAAAGAAATATGGAATACCATTAAAATTTAGGAAATGTGGATATATGCAAACACTAGTTTATGTTATTTGAGGGGTCTGAGACTTAGCAAAATTATGCCTCTCAATATTGAATTGATTGTGGTGTTTTGTGTAAAATATGGCTCTATGGGTGTTTATTTCACATGGAAATAAATTATACATCAACTCTTAACTCATGGTCTACTTGACTGAATTTATTATTTGTGATACCACAACAGTTTAAGTAAGATAAATAAAAACGTAGACAAAATTTTAGTCATTTATTCTACAGGATAAACCCACTAATTAGTTTCTGTAATTTTTAAAAGATCATATCCATTAGGATATAGGTGAAAAAGTGGAATAAAAATGTTTTAACATCTAGACAAAAAAAGACAAAAAACCCCCACAAAAACCAAAAACCTCTCAAAGAACCAAAGGCTTATTTCAAAGATATACATTAAAGGTGAACTGGTGGTAATAATTTAGCATTATAGAAAAATGTCTTTGGCTTTCAATCTTGTCTAAGCCATTTTATTATTTTTAAAGGAGGGTTTTTTTTTTTTTTTAAAGATTTAATTTGACAGAGAGACAGCGAGAGAGGTAACACAAGCAGGGGAAGTGGGAGAAACAGGCTTCCTGCTGAGCAGGGGAGCCCCCAATGCAGGGGTGGATCCTAGGACCCTGGAATCATGACCTGAGCCGAAGGCAGACACTTAACAACTAGAGTCACCCAGGCACCCCTAAAGAGGGTTCTTTAATGACTGCTACTCCCCACTGTACCAACGATGGCTTTCACTTCACTGCCAAACTTGTTGAAAAAAGCAGTCTATGTTGTGCCTCGCATTCTTACCCATTCAATCCCACCCTATCTCCTCCCACAGCTCAGAGGCCTCAACATTACGTGCTTCATTTCCCCAAGGCTTGGTTTCTGGTTGTCCTTTTTCCTCGCCAACTTAATGGGTTCAACTATCATCTGATGCATGTGAATTACTCACTTACACTCTACCAGGCTATTCTGGATACCACTACTTGGTATCTCAAACTCCATGGCTCAAACTCAATTAAAGATACTGTCTTTTGGGGCACCTGGGTGGCTCAGTGGGTTAAAGCCTCTGCCTTCGGATCAGGTCGTGATCCCAGGACCCTGGGATCAAGCCCAGCATGGGGATCTCTGCTGCACGGAGAGCCTGCTTCCTCCTCCTCTCTCTGCTTGCCTCTCTACCTACTTGTATCTCTGTCAAATAAATAAATAAGGTCGTAAAAAAAAAAAAATAAAAAAAAAAAAAGATACTGTCTTTTAAACCAGCTCCTCCTCTGGTGTTTCATTCCTTCTATAAATGACATTCTCTTCCTCTGTCACCCAAGGCCACAGTTAAATTATTCCTTTCCCTGATCACATTATACAATTTTACCACCTCACCCTCACAACATTTGTCTTCTCCTCTTCTGCTGCTATGTCATCATCATGATACAAATAACGATTCTTTGTACCTCACTTACACTGCTGCGCTGGCTGCTGTCACTCTGTCAAAGGTGACAGCTTAAAGTCCCTAATCTAAAAGTTCAGGATCTGAACCCATCTGTCTCTCAGACCTTATCTGTATAAAGCCAACCCACATGTACTACTAGCGGCTCCTTATTGTGGCACTTTCTTTCATACCTTTGGTCATGTTGCTCCTCTGCAAGCCCCCTGCACCACCTTCTGCCTGGATAACTCCTAGTCCTTCTTAAAGATTCCATGCGGAAGTGACCTTGTATGGCAAGTCTTTGCTGCTGCTCCTTCCAGATGGAAGGTGGTGCCAACATTTGGTATACATTTCTACTACATTGTTTCTACTACTAAACTATGATATCCTTAAAAATACGATGGTTGTCTTTTTATTTTTTTTTTATTTTAGAGAGAGAGAGAACATGCACACTCAAGTGGGGATAGGGTCAGAGACAGTGGTAATCTTCAAGCAGACTTCTCACTGTGTGCAGAGCTCCCATGGAGGGCTTGACATGGGTCTCAATCCCAGACTCATGAGATCACAACCTGAGCCAAAATCAAGAGTCGAACACTCAACCAACTGAGCCACCTAGGTGCCTCTGGTTGTCCTTCATCTCAGTATCTCTACTAAAGCAGTAGACATGTAGTAGCACTCCAGTGTTGGCTGAATAAATAAGTGAATGGATAGATTTAAAGGCCCCCATGATATTGCATCCTCCTACTTTCTTTTTCTCCTTTTTGCATGTCCCATGGCCCAGTCAGAGCAAACTCACTGCTCCCAGTGTACATTTTAAGAGTCTGGTCTTCTGTCTTTTCTTACTTTGCTGACTGGCATGCTCTTCTCTCAACTCTTCCCACACACTATCAGAGAGGTTAGGTTAAGAGCATGGACTCTGGGGTACCTAATCTAAACCTTTATTCTACCTATTAATAACTATCTGACCCTGAGTAAGTTTCTTTACTTACTTATGTGTCACATCCCACATCTCCATAATTGAAATAATAGGACCTAACTCATGAGACAACATGAGGAGGATTAAATGTGATAATTATGCTAAAGTGGTTAATTTACTCAAAATAACCAATCAAGTGGAATAACGAAGTGGAATCTAGTGTTCACCACTGTTGGGAGACTTGGTTTTGGTGATATCTCCTTTGTCAAGTCTGCTTGACACATGTCCGAGACTGCCAGTTACCTACTCAATATCTATTTTTTCCTTCTTTTTAACTAGTAGATCTCTGATTAGGTCAGTAGAGAAAATGTTAGAAACACTGCTCAGCTTTCCTTGGAAATACGGGTGGCCTTGTGACACTGTTCTCGCCAATGAGAATTAAGTAAGTCATTGGGTGGAGCTTCTAGGAAAGCTCCCTAAAAGAGGGCAAACCAGCCAGTATGTATCTTCTGCCTTTGCCCTTCTCCGTCCTGTCTGGAATGTGGCTGTAATGGCTAGCCCTCCAGGAGTCACGGTGTGTGCACGAGGAAGAGGGAATGAAAAGTTAGGAGGCAGGGTTTCTGAGACACCATAATGAACAAGGCCTGGACTGCCTATACTTAAACTTCTCTTTATGGGGGAGCAGAAATAAAATAAACCCTCTAAATCATTTGAGGCACTCTTTATATTTTCTTTCACATATCTATCTTCACTTGTGGTCTTTCTTCAGAGTATCCTGACTCTGAAAGCAACTTATTCCTTTTGAAATTCCTATAGTACTTTATGTGTACCTCCCATAAGTACAGCAGACTGCAAATTTCATCAGGATAGACCCAAATAGGATTTTATAAACTGCAAAAAAAAGTCATTTAAAACTTATCATCCAGTAACTATATCAAAGACGCACAGAGGCACACGGCAACATTTTAAACTTTGATTAAGCTAAGCATATTCTCCTGAATTACCTAGTATGCTATAGATACGGCATGATTTTTAAGATTTGATCACATATATATACAAAATTATATGAAGTTCTTATTAAAACTAATTTGCCACTATCTTAGGAATGATGGTATTCAACTAGCTAGCTGTAGAATACAAATGTACTATAGTGCACAAAAGAAGTCATTAAAAACAGGTTTATATTTTAGATAAAAAATGTTGAAACGATGTATTACCATCCTAATAGCTCCGCCTTTCCCGCGATTCTTCACCAGTGTTATCACTCGTACCTTGTCACTTCCATATTTCTGGCAATATTTAAAAGCTACCTGTCAAATTATATAAAAGTCAGAATAATATTAACTTGGATTCTAAGACAGTAACATAAACTGCATTTATGAGTTTGGTTTAAATACTGCTCTTCCAGGTGCCTTCTTCTTGTGACTAGATTATACTCACTGTACGTTTTAGTGGCCCAGAATTCCCGATGCCAAGAACCAATAATGACCCACTAGACTGAAGTCACAATTCACTTTCCTGCAGAGGTACTACCAGAACAGGAAGCAACTCTCTCTTATTCTGACTCCTTTATTTACACTGAGCTGCTAGAGAAAATAAAATCCATGCACTGATTAACTGTTACACACTTGAGATTGCCATCCCCCCGCCCTTACTGGTTAACAACTCACTTGTCAGCAACTGATCTTACTCCCCAGAGAAGTTGCTCATATCCTGAACCATGTCCCCCCAGATCTTTTTACTTAATTAGAAACAATTCTTTTTTAAGATTTTATTTATTTATTTGACAGAGAGAGATCACAAGTAGGCAGAGAGGCAGATGGGGGAGGGGGGGAAGCAGGCTCCCTGCTGAGCAGAGAGCCCGATGCAGGGCTTGATCCCAGGGCCTTGAGGTCATGACCTGAGCTGAAGGCAGAGGCTTAACCCACTGAGCCACCCAGGCACCTCCCCCCCTTTCTAAGATTATTTATTTTGAGAGAGAGGGAGTGTGTGCGAGTGGGGGGAAGGGGCAAATGGAAAGAGGTCACACACTCCCCACTGAGTGTGTATCCCTCTGTGGGGCTTGATGTCGTAACCCTGAGATTATGACCTGAGATGAAACCAAGAGCTGAAAGCTTAACCCACAGAGCCACCCAGGTGTTCCTGCCATTACTTTCTGATTTATAATCGAAGCTATAAACAGTGATCTGTATTCGCTGTGCACATCTCTTCATCACTCAGTCATCAATCCACTATAGTATGGTCCATACCCTTTGCTTTTTCACATGGTTTTTCTATTTTATCTCTCTTTATCAATAGCACCCTCTCTCTTTATTTTATTTTATTTTTTAAGTAGGCTCCATGCCCAGTGTGGAGCCCAACGTGGGGCTTGAACTCACGTTCCAAGACTGAGACCTGAGCTGAGATCAAGAGTTAGACACTTAACCAACTGAGCCACCCAGGTGGCAACCCCCTTCCTTTTTATAGGTAGGGTCCACACCCACCATGCGTCTTAAACTCACAATTCCAAGATCAAGGGTTGCATGCTCTGACTGAGCCAGCCAGGTACCCCAATGCCCTCTCCCTTTGACCCTCATTTCTATGGGGAGTGTGAAGTTATTCTCACTCCTGGCAGACTAGCTTTTATTGTTTCTAGCAGCTCAGTAGCTATAGGTCTAAGAATGCGGGACTGTGAGGGGACCATACTCTAAGACACTTGTTACCTCCCATGGGTAAATCTGGATGGAAGTATGCCAAAGGACATAGCTGATACCCAGAGCCAGATGTGACTACATCTTTTTATTTGTATGACTGCTTTAGAAATTGTAAGGCAAAGTGGAGCATAAAGAAAAAAAAAAACTGTGCTTAGGAAAAAGGAACCATGTATCAGCCGGCAAAGAAGGCTCCCAGTGGCCATGATGAATTGTACATGTTTCCTCCCAACTTGGTGATCTTCAAAGCTTCCCTGGTCTATGGAGTGGTGGAATAGCAGGTTTATTTTCCAGCTTTCCATAGATGAAACCTCTCTGCCTTTCTGAGAACCCACACTGTTAACAATAGAGAGTGCTGGCTCAGTGTCCACGTTCTCTGATGAGTGGAAAAACTTTACATCTGCTAAATTATTCTATTTTTTCTACCTACTGGCAATTCTAAAAGCAAGTTTACTAACCTTTGAAGTCTGGTCTTTGCTGCCATCATCAACTACTATCACCTCATAAGTGAATGTAGGATCTTGCTTCTGTAAGAAACAAAAGTAAAATACCACAATTTGGCATAAATGCCATGAAGAGTTCTGATAAAATTGCAAGGAGTTTAAATAACAATTGTTTTAGTGTGATATGTATAAAAATGAATATAAATTAAGTGTACAAAAACCACATAAAATAAAAAAGCCAAGAACCAAAAAGGAGGAAAGATACTGGACAGGAACAGAAGGCAAACACTGACTGAACATCTGTGAGCCTGTCTCCCTCCTCCCCTGCAACCCACCCCACACCAAATCGGTGTGCAACCTGGTGCTTGTGGGGCTGAGCACTTCTGAGAGACGCTACAATCATGTATGAGAAAAAAGTCCGTGAGGTTAAAGGTTAGTGTAATTCTAACCTGGCTACACTTTTCTTACCCTTATGAACTTCTGACCTGTTTTCTCATTTAAAAAATTCCCAGGGGCACCTGGGTGGCTCAGTCATTAAGCGTCTGCTTTCAGCTCATGTTATGATCCCAGGGTCCTGGGATGGAGCCCTGCATCAGGATCCATGCTCAGCAGGAAGGCTGCTTCTCCCTCTCCCATTCCCTCTATGTCTCTTTCTGTCAAATAAATAAATAAATACAAACAAAATATTAGAAAAACCAAAAAACCCAACCCCTCCACCAAAAAAATTCCTTGTGGCTCCTGTGGTTCTTGTGAATACACATAACAGAAGCGTCAGGAGCCTCATATATAATAATAAAGGCTCCATTCCTTCCCTCTTTTATTTTTTCTTTTTAAAAGATTTTATTTTTAAGTAATCTTTACACCCAACATGGGCCTTCGACTCATAATCCCAAGAGTTTCATGCTCCACATACTAAGCCAGCCAGGTGCCCCTTTCTTTAAATGAATCTTCTATCTTCCTTTTACATGTAAAACCTAAAACCAAAGTAAATTAAAACAATGAATTTTCTAAAAAGAAAAAAAAAAAAAAGCCACAAAGCTCATTTGTTTCCTTAAACTCTCCAAGGAGAGTCCAACAGCAACTGATGATACGAAACAAGGACACATATTACTTTTCTTCTCTTTATGTGAGAAAAGAAGAGAAAATAAATGAGGGAAACGCCTCTGACTAATAAAGAAAAACAAGAGCCATTTCACTTTCATTATAAGTCTTTTTTAAATAAATGTCCTTTTAAAAAGTCACAGAAGTAAAAACAGTATCATGGGGCCACACAAAGTCTGTAGACGTACTCAATTTTAAATGTATCATCAGGCAAGAAGATAAAAAGTGGGTGGGAGGGTACATTAAAAATTTCAGCATTCTGTTTGTTCTGGGTTCATCCACCTGCTTCTGGAGGCAGGGAGTCACGTGTTGGGTTTGCTTGCTAACACCTGGGGGTAGGCAGCAAGCTGAACACGGGAGGCCTGGTGACCTTGATGGCTCGGCCATGGCAGGCACTGCCTCTCATAGCAGATCTGGCCTACGATCTTCAAGTTGGTGATCTAGTTTTATTTTTATTTTTTTAATTTTTTTTTTATTATTTATTTGACGGAGAGATCACCAGTAGGCAGAGAGGCAGGCAGAGAGAGAGGGAAGCAGGCTCCCTGCCAAGCAGAGAGCCTGATGCGGGGCTTGATCCCAGAAGCCGGAGATCATGACTCCAGCCGAAGGCAGAGGCCCAACCCACTGAGTCACCCAGGTGCCCCAATCTAGTCTAGTTTTAAATAGAGACATCATATTGAAAGGAAAAACACAATACCTGTCTCTCCTCTAGATAGCCCAGAGCTTCATCCATCATTACAGGCACTTAAAAAAAAAAGTATGAAAAATTAGTTTTGAAAACGATTTTCCACACCCCCAAACACGCAGTTTACGTTTGGAAAAAATCTGAATAGTCTAACAAGCTTCTCCCCCAATAGCTTTTCCCATCTGGAAGGACCGTTTTCCGTTCACATCTGGCTTATGGCTTCTCTAAAATATTTCAGTCCTATGACTTCATGATGTAGACCCAATCCTTTACAGCTACTCTTTGTTTCCCCTCTTATGAACTACAACTAACAACAATGCACTCACTACAGCCCACATCTATTAATGTTCTGGCAAAGAGTAAAGTCCATACTCTCAGTTTCCTTTTCTTCCCAATAAACTGTTACCCATTAAATGAAATCGGGCTTACACCGTTTTTCTTCATTGTATGAAGGCACAACAACAGAGAGCCGTTTTGTAGGTGAGTCCCATATGCTAGGCAATGCTTCCTTCTGTCCTCTGGCATTTAAGAAGAACTTCTCGTCTTCATGTTGATGGAGGTGTGGCATTTTTGTAGCAGTTATAAATGCAACAAAGGAAATCTAAAAGCAGGTATGTTAAATAAGAAATCATGCTATGCTGACTTTTTTTTAGACTTCTTATGTAAGAATACATCATTTACATGATTTTTTTTTCTTTTTTTTTGGTGGAATATTTGCTTTTTGCTTTTAGTCCATTAACTGGACTGGAGGTGACAACAAAATTCAAATCCCTTATTTATGAACTGTCCTTTCTTCCACTGGTAAGGAACTAATGACTTAGGAGACTCCCAATCTGTTCCTACCTGTCATCCCTAGGCTTCTATCATCTCAGATCTAATAGGGAAGTCACGATAGAAATGTAATCTATTTTAAGATGCCCTGAACCTCCAATCCCTGGCAAACACACAGTGAGGTCCCATTCCTACTTGGAGCCTATGTGTGCCAGAGGATTAAGTTCACAGTGCAGGTGGAATGTATGGATGAGGGAAGACCTCCCATGGAGGACTAGACTGACCTAGAATATATAGGGAAGACCCCTCTATCCCCTTAGTAGGGACCAGCAATGCTTAAGAACATATTCTTGACACTTATCCCAGATTTGAATTCAGAATACATTACTTTTTGAAGTATCAAACTTGTAGGCTCTGGCACCATACACTACTGACATTAGGTAGCTCCCTTCCATATTTATTTGTGAACTAGTGTTGGAAATAACCACTCTTTGGAACACTGTCTCTACTGGTACACTTTCTCCTTTTAAAACAGTCATACATTTTTGGAATGCTACTCATTTTTAATGTGGTGACCATTTTTAATATTCCATTGGGTACATACTGAAATTGAATTTGCTCTGATTAGTAGGAACATGGAGGCGGTATCCTGACTAGTGATTATGAGTTCCTTTTCTGCACCCCAGTGTTCAGATTGTGATTTCTAAATTTGGTTTCCTAGTAAAAGGAATCAGTGCTCTTTGTAAGATGCCAGATAATTATGTCATTATTTTGAAAACTTGCCTTTTATCTTACCTTTTATATATGAAAGATATTTCAGAGTAATTGAATAGCTGAGAATGAAACTTTTTTCATTATGGAATTTCAGATAATACATAAAAAAGGAATGATACAATTACAATATTGCAATTTGCAACTCCCAGAGAAATAATGGATTTAGGTTGACAAACTATAGAATTGGTGAGTCAGGCTAACAAAACTCCTGAACCCCTGGATCCATCTTAACACCGGAGAAAATCATATATTATGAGCCTTCTGATATGATACGAGACAAAGTATTCAGCATCAGTCACATACTTTTTTTTATTAAAAAACTCAAACATGCATTCGTTAAGTCTCTAAATGTTACTACCAGTTTATAGGAAATTCAGGAGACAAGACTAAGATGTTCAAAGTCACCAATGGGATGAAATCAATAAAACCCAGATTCTGAGAAATTCTACAGGACAAATGACCACTTATTAAAGACAAGAGGAAAAAAAAAAAAAGAAAAACAAGGTGTTACAGATTAAGAAACTTGAGACATCAACAGAGTGCTAAGTGTATGTAAATGCTTAATCGAAAAAAATGACTATACTAAAACATACATGAGGTATCTGAACTGACAGGACACTTAAAATCACTGAATAATGGTTAAAAATTTTTAAGACTCCATTATAACTTTATTATGGTTATATTTAAAAAGGGGGGGTCTTTAGAGATGAATGCTGTGGGTTTACAGATAGAATGTTTTGTCTTGGATTTGCTTCAGAATAATTCAGAAAGGAAGCGGGGTGAGGAAGACTATGTATGGAAAGTGTGGATATATATGAAACAGTTTTTTTTTTTTTTTTTTTAAAGATTTCACTTATTTATTTGACAGACAGAGATCACAAGTAGGCAGAGAGGCAGGCAGAGAGAGAGATAGAAAGAGGGAAGCAGGCTTCCTGCGGAGCAGAGAGCCCGATGCGGGGCTCGATCCCAGGACCCTGAGATCACGACCCGAGCTGAAGGCTGCAGCCCAAACCACTGAGCCACCCAGGCGCCCCTGTTGTTGTTTTTTTATAATGATTTCCTGCTGCAGCTTTTTAAATAAATGAAGTTCCACTAGCTGTCTGACATTTTCACACATAAGCTCTTCTCTCCAATCAGTCTCATCAAAAGAAGCTAATGATGATAACATTTATGAGAGCATTGCTTTAAAGATCACATGAGATAACCCCCTGTTAAACACTGAATACAACCCCCAGCATATTATAAATTCTTTGTAAATGGTAGCCCTTATAATCACTTCAAGCTAGTGGGATCAAATACTTGCAGTACACCCTCATAATGCACCCATTTAACTCCGTGCAACAGATAAGATTCAACAAGCAGATTCAATCCAGGCGTCTGTCAAAATTCTGCCCCATCAAAAAAAAAAAAAAGGTGACTTGCTCAAAAACCTGAATACCCCTGAAATCTTCATATACCGCTAAGGGAGAGAGAGGACTCCTTTCTCACCCAGGCACAAACAGGACACATTGCTTTTTCTCTATTGAATTGTTTCTACTCACTGAGTTTGCAAACCTGGCAAGATGGAAGAATGGCCTTCCTTAGCAGTGCTATCTGGGGACGAACTTGAGTGTCTAAGAAGCTGAAACCTCTCCATGTAGGAACTGGATGGCAGGCTCATTCCAAATTACATGGAATGTAATTTCTCGTAAGTGAGAAAGCTCACTCGGCAAACTGTTACTTATGTACGAGCAAGTGTTTACAACGTTTCTATTTCCAGAGTAATGGCAAAGAAAATGAGTCTGAATTCTCCTTTAGAGGCAGCGAATATAGGATGTTTAATTTTGGGTCATAACGACTCCCAGACATATGGTAACACTAGGCCTGTGTGTCTTGGTCTTACTGTGTCCCCTGTCCCCTGGTTGGTCTTCTTGATCCATTGATTTATTCCGATCTGTAACAGATGGCTCTCGTCAATGCTCTGTCACCACCTTCTATCTGCTTAACCACATCAGGAAAAGGTTGAGTCCAGGGAGCACGCACATCCCGGGAGCTCAAAACCTTCCCGGGTGGAACCAGAGCTGCATAGGCTGCAGATCCGGGAGAAGTCTTGGAGAGGTCGGGACTGACAGGGCGGGTGACCGAGGTCCGGGGACCGAGGGACGAGTAGAGACTGGGTGAGCACGTCCCATAGTGAACAAAAGTACAAGGTTCTGGGCACAGAGGGAGGTAAAGCTCCAAAATAAAAATAAAGAAGGGAAGAAAGGGGGTGTGAAATTCTAGGAGAGGAAATCCCGGGGTCAAGGCTTGGGAGAAGCGTGGTGAGAAGGGACACATCGAAGAGTGAGTGGGCTGTGCGGCGGAGAGGATGCGTTGCGGCCGAGTCTCCAAGACAGCAGGGAGCCTAGGCCCGCGTCGGTCCCCCATCCCTCTCCTCACCAGTATCAGGGCTGCGGCCGCCAGCGCCACGCCGAGCACCGCCAGCTGCAGCAGGAGCGAACTCATCCTCCATGCCCAGGTCGCCGCCCTACCCTACCCAGCACCTACACACACGCGGAAGCGCGGCCGCTCCGCCCCGCCTTCCGCCGGCAGAGGGTCCTCTCCCGCCCGGCGCCCGCCGCCCACAGCGCCCCTCGCGGCAAGGAGACAAATACGCAGCTCTTCGGAGCGAGGCTCTGCGGTGGAAAGGCAGGCGCCGCGTTCCACTGCAGGGTTGGCACAATCGGCAAGTAAAAATACAGAATGTCCACTTAATTTGAATTTTAGGTAAGCAATGGACAGTTTTTTGACAGCCTTGTTAAAATACAATTTACACACCATACAACCCATTCATTGAAAAGGTTTTGGTATATTACACGAGTTTTTAAAAAGTGTGATACAACAATAAATTTGCCAATTTAACCTAAATGTGCAATACAGAGTGGTACTAATTACATTCACAATTTTCTGCATCCATCACCATTATCTATTTCTAAAACATTCTTCACTGTTCCCAACCCCTGGTAATAACTAATTACATGTACTATTTGGCATATACTCATAGAAAAAAAAATCTTTTATTTGACATTCAAATTTAATTGTCTGTGTTGTACTGTGGCAACCCTACCTAGGAGGGAGGTGGAGGCTCTGAGCCACAGCACAGCCTACAATACAAGGCGCTCCTTTGGAGCCCGCTCCCGGGACCTGGCAAAGTGTAACTTGGTGCGGATAATGAGCACACAGAAAGTTTACATAATTCTTCAGTAACTTGGAAGGAGAGGCCCAGGGCCCAGGCCAAGACGGAGGCGGGAAAGGGACGCAGAAACTTTGAAATAATGCTCCCACACTCAATACTAAAATCTAGGAAATAAGGTCAGTTTTCTCTTAAACCCTTGAACTACCAGAGTGTTTCTAAAGAGCCACACTCGTCTCTTTCATAAGAGCAGATTCGTCACAAACGCATCCAAAGCAAAGAAGCCTGGAGGTGTGCGGAGCTAGAAACCAAGGGAGCAAAGGTGGGCGGGAAACCACCTTCCCCACGCCCAGCCCCCTGCGTCGGCGGCAAGCCGGCAAAGAGCGCAGGCGTCCCTGCCGAAAGTTTGGGGGCGGTGTAGACCCGCGGCCCCGAGGCCCCGAGTCGCCCGGCGCAGGCGCACGCGCGCGGGCGGGAAGATGGCGGCCGGGTTCAAGTGAGTGTTGGCGGCCCGCGGGCGCGTGTTTGTGCTTTGGCGGTTGGAGGTTTCCTTTAACCCTTCGCTGGGATATTTTTCACCTGGAGGCCACCCTGCTAGATTCCCATTTCTTTCCCCCACGGAAGTAGGCGACGGGCGGAAGGACCTGGAGGTGGTCGTTGTGAAAGGAAAGGGGGCTTTTTCTCTGCAGTGAGACGGGAGATGGAAGGGACTGTGTACAGAGTTCAGTACCCGCGACAAGCGCTTGTGGCTTGGTGTAGTGGATGTGCGGCCCCAGGGGACACCGCTGTAATCTTTTAAAATATGTTCTATCAGAACCACATGCCACCCTGTGCTTTGTTTCCTCCGTGGTTTATTTCTAAAAGGATTGTGCCTTGTTCCGAAGGTTTTACTTAAGCCTTTTTTTGTGCCACGCTGGTGAAGCCTGTAGATTTTTGTCCTCAGAGTTAAGTTTTTAAATGGATAAAATACATAAGATTCCAAAGGAAAACTATTGTATTGACGCAGCTATCTTCTATTTGTATAAATTCCTAGTTCTTGATATAGTGATATATACGTGCTCTTTTTAAAAATGCACATTCTTAAACAAGTTCTGCTGGGGAGTCTAGTAACATCTGGAATTCCAAAGTTTGCACATAAGCTTCGACAACTATAAAGTAAAAACGAAAACATTTAATCTCTGTGGTGGTTAAATTTGCAGGTACTAATGTATTACACAAAGGCTTATTGCCTGCAGTCAAAATTGGAGGATATGCTAAATTTCAGTTACAGGATAGTGAAAATAAAGATGTAACTTTTAAATGTTAAGAATCCCTGCTTCAGAGCGAAAGTGACATTATTTTAACAATTGGATTAATTCTTTTAAAGATGCCCAAAGGCTCTGGGCTCCAACCTGTAACTGTAAGATTAGAGTTAAGGACAGCAATTGAGTGTGATTACTACTGCAAGAGTACCTCTTTTTAATAGTTACATGTGGCAACAAAACATCAGAATTCGTGAAAGAAACTTCGTAACAAATTGGGAAGATTTATGCTGCATCATCACACTCCTAAAATCTTTGCCATTTTCTGGATTTATGTTAAGATCCATTAACTTACCTCAGATATAATTTTTAACATGTTTCAGAACTGTGGAACCTCTGGAGTATTACAGGAGATTTTTGGTAAGTAAAGATGGTTATGTACAGGTTGTACCTTTTGATAACAGTATCCTATGCTTCTTTTCAAATTATGTGAATTAATGAGGTTTATTGTGTTTTTCCTGGTGTGTATAAAATACATAGACGTAATTTACTTTATGTAAATTTATTTATTTAGAAAGAGAACTGCCGTCCCGATGGAAGAGAACTTGGTGAATTCAGAACCACAACTGTCAACATAGGTGAGGATATTTTGAATTCTAAAATAGAATGAAATTGCTACAGACTTTTTTTAATGTATTTTTACTTGTGATGTTTTTTAAACTATTGTTTCAATTGTTACATTCTCTTTAAATTTTGAAGTGACTGTAAAGTGTTTCCTCCCCTTTCTTCCTTCAAAACCTCCAAGACATCGTTTTCTTGTATCTTACACTTAACTTTCTGTTGTGAACACGGAATTTTCTAGTTTAACCTGTATGACATTCTTGAGTTTTAGACTGACCATTTAAACAATATTTGAGCCAAATTCTACCATATATAAGGGAACCCAGTGATTCTGTGTTGAGATCTTTATCTGCAGAACAGTTCTATGACCGAATGAAAATGATTCGCTCAAATTCAAGAACAGGTGAATAATTTCTAAAACACTAGTACTTTAAAATAGTCACATCATTTACAAAAGACTTGAGCTAGGAATAAATTTACACAAGCAACTGAGATATATAGCAAGATAAAATTATATGTAGAAAATGAACACTTTCCATGGACTTTTTCATTTTATTATCTTTTCAGGTTCAATTAGTACTGCAGATGGTTCTGCTTTAGTGAAGCTGGGAAATACTACAGTAATTTGTGGAATTAAGGCGGTAGGTTTAATATGTCTTACTGGGATATGAATTACCAAATTAGCTTCAAGTTATTAGATTGTAATTTTTACACCTATATTTCTGTTGACTCGGCAGTTTTTTAGTATGTTTCATTTCTTAAGAGCTTTCATCTTTAAGTAGATTAATACTCAAAGTGGATTAAAAATAACCCAAGTCCAGGGACTTAATTTATGAACGTGCATCAAATAGGCTGAAATGAAACCATTTCAAAAATCCTCACTACCTTTAATTCTTTAAGAATTTAATTGTTATTGAGGAGATTTTTGGTGACATCCCTTTATCCAGTGATAGCATTTAATCTGTGCAAATGATGTAGAAAATTGGGCCTACTCCAAAGAAAGCTTGAGGGAGTAACTGTTTACTGAATACCTTTTATGTACCAGGTACCTTAAATTAGGTGCTTTAATACAGAATTACCAGTTTTTTTTTTTTTTTAATTTTATTTATTTATCAGAGAGAGAGAGGGGGAGAGAGCAAGCACAGGCAGACAGAATGGCAGGCAGAGGCAGAGGGAGAAGCAGGCTCCCCGCTGAGCAAGGAGCCCGATGTGGGACTCGATCCCAGGACGCTGGGATCATGACCTGAGCCAAAGGCAGCTGCTTAACCAACTGAGCCACCCAGGCGTCCCCAGAATTACCAGTTTAATCATGAGAACAGTCATTTGAAGTATAATTTGTCTTCTGTTTTACATGAGGTTCAGTAACTTATCCAGGAACAAAACTAGAACTGTAACTTTGACTCCAAAGGTTGTGCTTTTTTCACTGTGTTGCACTGTGAATTACTTAACCTTCAGATTTTTCCTCAGGGTGGTAAAGCTGGGGTGGTATCTAACAGTATGATCTGAGCACTTAATTGTTGCCAGCTTTTATGCTGGGGACATAACATTATCTCATTTGACCCTCACTGAGAATCTCTAAAAGTAGGTCATCATTAACTTCTCATTTTGCATATGAGAAAGTTGAATGGTAAGAGGTTATACAATTTGACTAAAATCTCTCAGCCAAAAAGTATGGGTCTGACATTTGAACCAGGCTGAGTTGCAGACTTTTGCTCTTAATCACTTTATCACTTCCTATATTTGGCTGAGTTGCAGACTTTTGCTCTTAATCACTTTATCACTTCCTATATTTGGCT
>NC_081571.1:18332770-18364611 GCF_022355385.1 Mustela nigripes
TTGTAAGGGATCACTTTGGGTTTAAATTTAGATTCTTTGCTACTAAATGAAAGAAAACAAATTAACGTATTTTTTTTTTTTTTGAAAGAGCCCCATTTTATTTTGGTTTGTAGCACTAGAATCTAGAGAGCTAAGCTATGCTGCCTTTTTAATCTTGCAGACCTAATATGAGGATTTGTGACAATGTCCATATAGCCTGATAGGACTCCCTGATAAGCATAGTAGATGGTCTTGATGTAGTTAACTAGCTAAGATGGTCTTTGCTAAAGGTTTTTATAACTGATTGCTGTCTTCACAATTATTAAGTAGCTTCTTTCATAGGAAGTTATTTGTTTGCTTCTTTAGGAATTTGCAGCACCACCAACAGATGCCCCTGATAAAGGATATGTTGGTAAGTTAAATGGTTTTGTAATTTTAATACAAAAACTTTAACACATTTAATGGTAATATTATAGGTCAGTCCTAGTAGCTGAGTTGAAGATAATATAGAAGATTCAGAAATACATAGGAATGGGGCAGACAGTCCTGAAAAGTTTAATTAGAAGATAGCCTAATAGCAAGATACAGAATTTTTGTAAAATTTTCAGCTTTGCATACATTCAGATGTCATCAACCAAGAAAGTAGAATCTCTTAGGAAAGGGTCATAATTGCAAACTTTTATGTTCCCTTAAGTATTCGTCATTTATACCACTATGCAACTTTCTTCTTGCTTTGGACCATCTCTTCTTTATGGTAGGTACCAGCATTTTAAAAATGCAGGCACTTGGGTAGGAGTGTAGAGGCTATCTGCTGTTACAGAATGAGGTATTTTGGAAGAAATCTTATTTTTCGGAAGGATTTAGGATTGAAGCCTTCCTTAACATCCTTTTATATTTTTGGTATTTGTCTTGGGGCAAAAAAAAAGTTGGAAGTAGATTTTATCTAAGCCTGAGAATATTAAAAAGATCAAAAAGAAATAACTGATGTGTTATGCTTTCCACTTGGCAAATTTATCTATGGCTATAGTCCCATTTGCAGTGGATTGAGAATACCTTTAACACTTCCATAAACCAGAGGTAAAGTTTAGTTCATAGCTCCAGAGTGTTTCTTTCAGTTCCTAATGTGGATCTACCACCTCTGTGTTCATCGAGATTTCGGTCTGGACCTCCTGGAGAAGAGGCCCAAGTGGCTAGCCAGTTCATTGCAGATGTCATTGAAAAGTAAGATTATTCTGAACATTTGACTGTCATTCATTTTCAGATGTTTTTTGACCTTTCATTTATTGTGCTTATTATTAAATCCAAGTTCACAGATAATTCAGAAAGAAGACTTATGCATTTCTCCAGGAAAGGTAAGATGAATAAAAAAGCTATAAGGTTTTATTAATTCTGAATTGTTTTTAGAGAAAGAGCAGGGAAATTAAAATAATAAGCCAGTGGCCTTAAATATGAATGTCCTAAGATGGAATTTGGTTAGCTTACTCTGTAACTATCTAAATAAACCATGTAGTTCTTAAAGAAAAAAAAAAAAAAAGTTTTGAGTAATTTATTACCTAACTGGGAGCTACTTTTTAAGCTGAGGTAACTTTTTTTCCCTTTTGCAACAAATAATTCAGTCACTTGTTTATTCCATATAGATTAGTATCTGATCAGCTGATGTGTTTAGAGTAAATCTGCACTATACATTTCAAGTCTTTAATTTCAAGTCTAAGACTTAGAACAAAATCGACTATAACTTAGAGGCTTTTCCTCTTCAATTATATACAGATTTATTAGCATTGTAAAGCCTAGCCATTTCATATGTTAAGGTTTCTAGGGGAAAGTATGTTTTGGACTTCATTTAGGACTTCCAAAAGCATTTCTTTTATCTGGTAACTTAGCAGCAAAAATAGAAATTCTTCCTACATCTGTAGCTTTCAGTGGAAATCTAGATGTTACTTGTCAGTTCGGTAGTTAAAAGCCAGTTTTGTTTTGTGTTTTTTTTTTTTTAAACCAAACCGGTCTACTTTGTTGGTAATATACTTTGTAGAGTTTGTTTGTTTTTAAGTTTTTGAGCCTTAAAGGTTATCATGCTTGTCTAACCAAGGATTCTGTGGTTTGTAACTTAAAACAAATACCATGTTCTACCCCCACTTCGTATAAATTCTGTTTTAGCTTTCTTGGGTTCTGTACTGTGATATCATTTGCCTCGACTATGATGGGAACATCTTGGATGCCTGTACATTTGCTTTGTTAGCAGCCTTAAAAAATGGTAAGCAACCTTAATAAAAGACACAATTCCTTCTTGGTGTCAGAATATTATTTTGTTAAACTTTTATCAGTAAACTTTTTAAAGTTTTTGTTAATGTTTAGTGATTGATCATTCACGAGAAACCATGTATATATCCACTAAATTTGCCTTAATTATCCTAATTAAAAAAATACTTCTGGGGCGCCTGGGTGGCTCAGTGGGTTAAGCCGCTGCCTTCGGCTCAGGTCATGATCTCAGGGTCCTGGGATCGAGTCCCGCATCGGGCTCTCTGCTCGGCAGGGAGCCTGCTTCCCTCTCTCTCTATCTGCCTGCCTCTCCATCTACTTGTGATTTCTTTCTGTCAAATAAATAAATAAAATCTTTTTAAAAAAAAAATACTTCTAAGTTTTTAAGGAGGGAAGAATGACTAAAGCATAGAAACCTGTATTTCTTAGAGTGAGAGACTTACTTCATGTATTTGCCTTTTTCTAGTACAGCTGCCAGAAGTTACTATAAATGAAGAAACTGGTTTAGCAGAAGTTAATTTAAAGAAAAAAAGTTATTTGAATGTTAGAACTCATCCAGTTGCAACTTCCTTTGCTGTATTTGATGAGTAAGTTAATCAGATGTATAAAATATTATGTAATTAAGGTAATGGATTGTTACTCAGCATTCTGACTTTTTAGGAAATAACCTAAGGTGACCATACATTCTAGTTTGCCCTGAACATCTAGGTTTATAACTGTTGTCCCTGCAGAATTATTATTAGCTTTGCCTTATACTTTGAAAACCATTCTGATTTGAATTTTGTGTTCTGTTTCTTGGTTTTCTTATTCCTGTGTAATATTAATCTTCTTAATTCTTTCACAGAAGATTTACCTTAGACTACCTTCTGTATTTGTGAAGGACTTTATTAGTATATTTATAAATTGAAACAAAGATTCTTACATGTAGTATAATGTTAGGTTGCTATTAACATTTCTGGTTTCCCACCAGGTCTATTTCAGTGCTTAAATCAGATATCAGTTCCTAAGCTAAAAGGCTGGAAGTTCATTTTATTCTTTGTATATAAAATTTGTTCTATGGATCAGTAATTTATATTTTTCTTGTATTATAAATAGCACTCTGCTCATAGTTGACCCTACTGGAGAGGAGGAACATCTGGCAACTGGAACCTTAACAGTAGTAATGGATGAGGAAGGCAAGCTATGTTGTCTTCACAAACCAGGCATGTTCCTTCCATTTCAAACCTAAACATGTAAAATAAAAAGTCAGTGTGAGCTTCTCTGTATTAGGGGGCACCAAATGGAATATGAGAGGTTTTATTGTTTACTGCAGTTTCTTTGTTATCTCAAATTCCTTAATCTATTTTTGTCTGTCAGTGGTTCTTAAAACTTATGGTATGCATCAGAATCACTTGCAAGTCTTGTTAAAACACAATCTGCAAATCTTGGAATAGTCTCACTGGCTTACATTATTGAATTTTTTGTCTTGATACTTGATGTTGATTTTTTTTTTTACACAAAAGTATCAACATCAAATGATGCATGTGATGTAAAATGATAGACACTGAAAGTGTTGTTACAATAATTTTTCAGGTGGAAGTGGGCTGACTGGAGCTAAACTTCAGGACTGTATGAGTCGAGCAGTTACCAGACACAAAGAAGTAAAAAAACTGATGGATGAAGTAATTAAGAGTATGAAACCCAAATAAACAACCACCACATTTCCAAAACAGATTTGTAAAAACTGTATTTGTTACACTGTGCACAAACCTTTTATACTAAATAAATATCAAACTACATTCTTCAGAAAGATGTTTCTAGTATTTCTTAGGTCACTTCCGTATGTAGTATGTACAGTGAAACCATTTTTAAAAAGCAATGACTTAGGCAAACTAACCCTAATGGTTCATTAAACCATTCCCATTTTTAATTAAAAATCATAGGGTTGTGCTTCTGTATAAAGTTTGTACATCTAGCAGTGTAAAATACTGACACATTTGAATAAACAAAACAAAAAATGGAAGTAGAAACTCAGAATCTTTTGATTCAATGCTCTTATGGTTTTAAAAAAGAGAGAGAGAGAAAGAAAAGCGAGACTCAGAATTTTGGAGTGGTTGGTGTGCCTCTCTTCATTTTACTTTTTGACTGGCTGCCTGTATGCCGATGATGATGTAGCTGAGCTGTTTGTGCTGCTGCTGCTGCCATAGCCATTTGATGCTGTAAGAATCGCAACTGCTGCAAAAGGGAGGGGAAAAAAAAGTCAAGTTATGTTAAATGCAGGCAGGTATGGAAAGGTGCTTTTCATGAGAGATGAAAACAACAAAACTGAAAGGGAGAAAGCACCAAGATAACAAAAAGGGACTATACCACACTGAGACAATGCACAGTCAAACAGCACCAGTGGCACAGAAGCCTGCTGAGGGCTTTAAAAATGGGTTCTTGGTAAACTTCAAAAATATTTCTGTTACTTTGCCCTGTCAGTCTGTATTGTAGTAACTCAGCAACTTCAGTTACTATTTTGTTGTATGATAGTTTATAGCAATATAAAACCACCCTGCATTATCAGAGATAGTCAACTATAATATGCGAACTTCCTACAATCATGGAGTAACATTTTTCTAAAACAGGTATGACATTTACTAATAGGAACACTGGTATACTTGCCTTTTTCTGCAGTACAATATAAAAAAGTTAACCATTGGCACTTACAAATGTCTGTTTCAAAAAATACTGCAAACTACAAAATGTATGTTGATGTGCCACCAGCACTTCATGAAAGATTTTAAATCAGGAAGAGTATGGCTTAAATGTACAAGATATGTTCAGTGCTCCAAGATGACTGGCTAAAATGTCAGACTTTTAAGTAAAATTTGCTAAATTATTTACCTACTACTGTATAGTCTTAAAAGACAGTAAAATAAAACTAGAGTAAGGTATGTTGAAGTACTTTTGGAGCAGAGTATCTTTAAAATGTAATCAGAGTGAAGTTGCTGGATTACTTGTATCTGTTGCTGCTGCTGTTGAAAGGCAGAGGAGAGCTGGAATCTCTGCTGAGGAAGGCTTTGCTCAGGTCTGTTCTCGGCAGAGCCAAGCTGAGACAACACTACAGAGAGGAGAAGGGGAAAGCAGGCCAGTCAAAAAGTTTGAAGGCTACCAGGGTTAGAAAAGGACAACACAGAAAATGAAATTATAGAAAAGTTATCAGTATGATTAATCTTAAGTATCAAATCACAGACATTTGAGAATAAATTTAGTATAGTCTCCTGTTAGTTGAGGGTACCACTGATTATAGAATCTCCTGGATATGAAAGGGAAGGGAGTGCCAAAGCACTATATCCCTTTCCCTGCATCACAATGAAATTTGATACTAGTGCTATTTTGTTGAGAAGGCTTTCTTGCAAAAACATAAAATACAGTATGTTGTTTTAAAATCTAATCAATGAGGTAGGAAAGGAGTGGGAGAAGTCCAATCTACCATAATGATAAAACTAGTGGATAAAAGCTTTAAACAAAAGATGCTGCAATCAGTTTCAGACTACATTACTAGCCAACAACGGTACTGAACTGAGACTGCAATATTTTCTTTCTTTTCAAGTTGAGGGGTAGTGTGGGCAGAGTATTCAGTTTAACCCCCTCAATGTACAGATGAAAAAACCCCAGGTCAAGATGGTCTAAGTGACTCACTCAAAAGTAATTACTGGCAGGTCTAGTGCTAGAAACGTTCTCATGATTTTTCAGCCTAGAATTCTTTCCACTAAAATATACAACAGCCATTTTAGGAAATTTATAACTTGGGTGCTAAAGGTTTATGATCACAAATTTCCATCTGGAAATTCACAAGCTCAAAATAGGGCATTATGTAAGATCCTGCTTATTCTAAATTCAGACACTGGGAGTTGTAGAGATAGGACAGTTATGCCCAGTGATCATTCAAAATGTTGACATGTTTGTTCACTCAATCCTCAAACTCTATCATAGCTTACTTATACATATGGCTTAGTAACTTAAATGTAAAGTTATAATTACTGTCATTAAGTGACAAGGTATCTTCATTAAAGGTAAATCTTTGGTTCACCATTTACTGCTGGAAGTGGTGAACAGTCATTTTAGTATAATCTCATTTTTTTAAACAAATGATAAAAGTGGCTTATAAAACTTATGCTGAACATTAAGTCTTGATTCACGTAATTGGCAAGCTACCAGAATGAAACCAAAGATTATGCAATCAAGAAAAATGCAGTCTCAATAACCCAGGAGAACTGAAGATTTAACAGTTTTGGTAGCTTCCTAGTAAGTTGGATAATTGGATAAAATTTTACCAACTGTAATGTGAAGAAACTCCAACTGCTATTAATGTATGTAGGTAAAAACACTTTTAATCAACTGTCATATTAACAAAAAAACTGAGAGCACCATCAATCAACTTAACAGTTCATGCATTAAATAGAACCGTATTTTTTCTGTCATTACTGCTTGTAAGAGAAGGAAAAGAAATAATTAAAATATTCAGATCCCTATGTGATCAGTTATTTTTAGTAAATTCAACATATAAAGGTATAACGATACCAACCAGCTGCCTGTGACTGCATGAAACTTCCTACTCCAGCAAGGTTAATAACAGCAGCATGCTGAGCAGATAAGGCCTGTTCTTGACTAGTTGAACCTTGTTCAGAACCCTGAATAAAAAAATAATACGTGATTGTACAAAAAGAAAAACAATTTTGAGTTGGTAAATTTTTTTTTCCCCCGATATGGTGAAAAATACCAACATTAGGTCTTGTAAAAAGAGTACCAAAGTGTTCACAGACTGGCAATTCACATAGTAAAGATGGTACAGTCACTTTCAAACTGACCTACATGTTCAACTCAATTCCTTTAAAAATCCCAACACGTGCTTTTTTTCTCTGTATCTAGACAAGATAATACTAAAATTTAGATTGGAAAAAAAAAGATCTAGAAAAGCAGTTTTGAAAAATAAAATGGGAGGAACCACACTGCCTGATTTTAAGACTTACTATATAGTCTATACTAATCAAGACAGTGTGGTACCAACACAGAGATAGATGGAAGAGAATAGAGAACACAGAGAGCCTTGAAATTATTATCTTAACACAAAGATGCAAAGGTAATTCAACTAAGGATAGCTTTTTCAACAACTAGTGGTATAGCAATTGGACAATGATCCCTTTCACCCTCTAACCTAAATCTTACACCTTAAATAAAAATTAACTGGAATAGATCACAGATGTAAATGCAAAGTCATAGAACTGTTAGAAAACAACAAAGAGAAAATCTCTGGGCCACAGGGCTAGGTGAGGCATTCCTAAAACATAAGGCATGATAAACTGGTAACTCAGACTTCATCAAAACTAAAAACTTTTGCTCTGAAAAAGACAACCTTTGCTACAACCTACAACTGTGACTGAAATATCATTTTAGTAAATAACATTAAGTCAAACATTTAAAAAGTTATAAGACATTTATCTGGAGAGGATTTACCTGGATATTGATTTAAAAAGGAGCAAAAGGACCTTAGCAGACATTTCTCCAAATAAGATATATGAACAACCAGCAAGTATATGAAAAGATGTTAAAAGACATTAATCATTAGGAAAACACAAATCACAATGAGCTATTACCTTACATTTATTAGGATGGTTAGTTACTATTAAAAAAAAGCCCCCAGAAAATAACAAGTGTCAAAACTTGTGAGGATATGGAGAAACAGAAACCCTTGTGCACTGTTGGGGAGAATGTAAAACAGTATAGTCATATGGAACAGTATGCAGGTCCCTCAAAAAATAAAAAATCCCACCTCTGGGTATTATCCAAAAGAACTGAAAAGCAGGGACTTAAAGAAAAAAAAAAAAAAATAAAAAAATAAAAAAGGCAGGGACTTAGCTCTTTGTACACCCATTTTCACAGCAGCATCATTCACCACAGCCAAAAGATGGAAGCAATCTAAATGTCTATTGAAAAATGAATGAATAAACAAAACGTGGTATATATATACAATGGAACATTATTCAGCCTTTAAAAGTAAGGAAATTCTGACACACATCTACAATATTGAATAACTTTGGGCACATTATGCTAAGTGAAGTAAACCAGTCACAGAAAGACAAATACTATCTAGAGTAGTCAAATGCAGAGAAAACAGAAAGGAGAATGACAGCTGTCAGGGCTAGTAGGAGAGGGAAATAGGAAATTATTATTTAATGGGTACAGAGTTTCAATTTTGCAAGAGGAAAATGCTGTAGAGATTGGTTGCCTAACAATATGAATATACTTAACATGCATATTTAAAATGATGAAAATGGCAAATTATATATTACGTGTATTTTACTGAAGATGGCAAATTATTACATGTATTTTACGATAATTTTAAAAAGTGCAAATCAATTTTATATCCAGCCAAGTAATCCTTCATGTGTTGAAGAATAATGAAAAATTGTTTTGAATGTACCCTTCCTGAGAATCTACTAGAGGATGAGCTTAACCCAGCCAAGACTTAACTGGGGAATCTTTGTGAACTAAGAGAGACTCTGGGGGTGATGGAACCCAAGAATCAGTACTTTTAGTTCCCTGATGATTCCAAAGTGTAGTGAGGGTTCACAAAAACTTGTAGTTCCTTCTCCTTTAATTTACTGCAGTTCTTACTCAATTTCGTTCTGTTTAACAATATACAAATATTTATTTAAGTCTATCTTTCCTTTGCCCTAAGCTTCATGATAATATGGACATTTCTATTCCAACAGAGACAAAACACTGCAAACAGAAGTATGATTACTGGGCAAAAAATGTATGGGCTACAGGGGCAGAAAAAGAATTTGAAATAGGTACCCAATAACTGACCACTGCTACTGATAATAAAAGCAGAACAAGAATTGTCTGTCTGAACTAAAACCATGTCAAATATGGTTGGAATTAAAAAAAAAAAAAAGTTACAATTCTGTAATACAAAGAAATAAAGGGCTGGAAAGCACATACCTGCTCCCCTGGCTGTTGAGGACTAGAAGTTGTAGGTTGCTGAGGCTGCTGTGGTGTAAACTGAGAGAGCTGCTGTTGCTGCTGCTGCAGAGTGTTAAAAATGAGTGAACCACCTGGAAGCTTTAAAGAAGAACCAATTAGCTCATTTCACATTTTTTTTTTAAGGTTTTTTTTTTGTGTGTGTGAAATTTTTAAATTTCACAGAGAGAGACTGTGAGAGAGGGAATACAAGCAGGGTAGTGGGAGAGGGAGAAGCAGGCCTCCTGTGGAACAGGAAGCCTGATGTGGGGCTTGATCCCAGGACTCTGGGATCATGACCCGAGCTGAAGGCAGACGCTGAATCGACTGAGCCACCCAGGCACCCAAAACTTTATTTCATAAACACTTTCAGAAGATTCACTATGTATCAGGCATTCTTCTGTGGATTGAGGAAACAGATGAACAAAAACCAAACCAAACCAATACCCCTTCCCTTTAAAAAAATGTATTTAAAAGCAATTTTTAATCACTATTACTTTAGACTCTCACACAGGTAAGTAATCTCAAACACCTATGATTTTGCTTAATAATTAGCTATCCAAATATACATACTGCTTTTACTCTTCTTACACATCAATATAAAACAGCATTAAATGCATTACAAAGTATAAACAAGAAACTAGTGATATGTATATGTATATTAATGTATATATGTGTATATGTATATTAATATATGTATATGTATAAAGAAAACTTCTCTAGTTTGTTCTAGCTTAACCAAAACCCACATATGCATTAATTTTTATATAACACAGTAAGGAATTCTAAAGCTGTAATGGAAGTACATTAGATAGCCATATTTTTAGTTTAGAGGTATTAACTTGCTGTTTTGTCATTCTGTACCTAAACTGCTACAAAAAAAAACCCCAAACAAAAAACCCAAATACTTTTTTAAAGCATCCAGAAAACTCCATGTTAAATATTGAAACTATGGTTTTCAAATGTGTTAGGAAGTAAATGGTCTTCCCTTTATTCTATAAGGGTTATACCCTTATAGAGGGTTTATAGAGGTTAAACCCGTACAGAATAAAGGGAAGACCATTTACTTCCTAATGCATTTAAGCTATAGTAATCTCCCTTCATCATGGTTTTGCTTTCCCTGGTTTCAGTTACTACAGTCAAACGAAGTCCAGAAGCAGGATGATCTTCCTGACATGGTCAGGTCAAGAGGAGCCTAACACTACATCACAACACCTATGTCATTCACCTCACTTCATATCAACTAGGAATTTTATCATCTCACAGTACAAGAAGGGTAAGGATAGTACCCTGTACTTGAGAAACCGTAGTTACAAAACTTCTATTACAGTATACTTATTATCACTGTTCTATTTTATTATTGTTAATCTCTTACTATGTCTAATTCACAAATAAACTTCACTGAAGGTATTGTGAAAAACAGAAATGACTGATTAGAGTCAGGAAGCTCAATATCAATTATACGAAATCTGTCAATTACAGATCCTAACAAAAGAATCCTCAACAGGAGAAAAAATCTTAAGTGACAGGCCCTGGCAGGGAAAGAGGTACACTGCATTTCCAACAAGAAATCAGCCATCCCTATGAGAAGCTGTCATCAGCTTCTCATCACCTGAACTCTTGCTTTTCTCCAAAGCACTTCATTCAAAATAACCTTCTCCACTTCTTCCTCCTCCATCATAAAATAACATTCCCCTCTTTCGTTTGTTGAACTTCCCTATGGTTTTGCTACAGCTTATTTGGCCCAAAAAGCAATTCTCTGTTATTCCCAAATAAAACCATTTTGCTGGTAAAATAACTTGAGTTTTATTTTTAAGGTTAACAGTATGTATGTAGAGGAAAAAACAGTATATACAGGGTTTTGGTTCTATCCATGTTTTAGGCATCTGGGGGTCTTGAAAATGCATCTTCCTGGGATAATAGGGGACTACTGTAGAAGCACTTTGAAGTCATTAAGAAGTCCAAGCAAATAAAAATAAATACCCAACTACAGAACTCTTAGATCTGCATAGCCAAAAAAAAAAAAAAAGGGTGTCCTCAAGTCACTATCTCTAAACCTCATTGTAGGAAAATTTGGATTTAGCATAGGTCAACTGTTCCTTCCTCAATCAGTTAAGATAATAAATGCAGCAAAATGTAAGTAACTTAAATGTAGCCTTACTCATTATAATTAGTGCTATTAAAGAGCAATATGCAAAGAAGTTGGCTAAATAAACCAGTATGATCTGTGGTCTGCTGATACTACAAGTAGACTGTGCTGTGATTACATTCCATAAATACATAAATACTATTTGCATTTTGTGTAAGAAATGTTTTTTTTTTTTTTTAAGTTTTGGCTTGAAATATACTTCCTGATTTGTTATTCCTAAAAACCAGGTTGAGTTGATTTGTCTGGTACTGTTCCTTTTTAAAATTTTACTTATTTGACAGAGAAAGCATGCACACAAGCAGGGGGAGCAGTAGGCAGAGGGGAAGGGAAAAGCAGGTTCCCTGCTGAGCAGGTCTGAAATGGAGCTAGATCTCTGGACGCAGGAATCATAGCCTGGGCCTAAAACAGATGCTTAACGGACTGAGCTACCCAGGTGCTCCTGTCTGATACTGTTATATCCTAATAATCCAAAGCTCTGCCATTTTGTGTCCAGACATTCATGTCTACCTTTTCTAAAAGTTCTCTGTAGACAAACCCATCCATTTTCCAATGTGGTAGCTTTATACTGGAACTCATCCTTAAATTAAAGGACCTAGCATAACACCCTGAATATTTTAAGTTCACAACGTGTACTAAATTCTCCATTTTCAATCTCTTTTTATATCCTGACACTGCTAACATGTAAGTATGCCTCATCATTAGACACAGACTGTAATCTGACAAACATTGTATGAGTGACTGTTAGGTGCTTGGAATAGTGCTATGAAATCATATTCTGCTTTGGAAAAGAACACTTAACTATTTTTAAAATCTTTCTATAATCAACAGTAATACGTATAATACATACATAAAATGTCTACTGAAAGAGGAATTATTTTCTAAGTATATCTCTTATTTCTATTGTAGGCAAGTGTAGTCCTTGGTAGTTGTTAATTCTCCCCACTGAACAGCTAGTGCTTGATTAGGCAGGGTGCTAGAGCCAGTGAGTGTGATATGCAGGATACAGATTCTTTCTCTTTTGTCCACTTTCCTCGTGATCACACAAAGCAATAATTAACCACACCCTTAGAAGATTTCAAACAGACTTTAACATTTCAAATGCTTATATGATCAGATATACACCATTAAAAAAAGATATCAAGCATAAAAACTTCAATCATATTTACCTGGAGTAGATTTAAGGGCCTGAGATTTGAAGTATTTTTTAAACCAAATGGAACACCTGTTAAATAAAACTCATGGTTACAAGTGAGAATTAAAATGTTATTACACTTCAAAATATTTTATACTTTAGTATCTATAAATATGTTTTAAGTACTTTCTACACAGATGCAGTTATTTTTTCTATACTTTTAGAAAAAAACAAAAAAAAAATCATCAATACCTATTAACACTAAGATCTTATTCAAAGATAAGGAGCACCAGATACACATTTTATAAGCATAACTCAAAAATACTGCGGGTACCATTCCAGACCACCACAATAAAGTGAGTACTGCAAAAAAGCAAGTCAAATGAATTCTGACTTCCCAGAGAATATGTTTATACTATACTGCAGTGTATTAAATGTGCAATAGCATTATGTCTGAAAACACAATGTACAAACCTTAATTAAAATATTTTGTTAAAAAATACATGAACTGAATTTTCAATGTGTCACAATCACTGATCACAGAGGACTATGAAAAATGAATATGAAAAAATCGGAAATAGTTCAAGAATTACCAAAATGTGATACAGAGATAATGAAAGGAGGAAAAGCTACTGCAAAAATGTCAACCAAGAGCCTTGCTTGATGCAGGATTGCTACAAACCTTCAATTTGTAGAAGAACATGCACTATCTTCGAAGTGCAATAAAGCCTGTATTATATTATTTCAGAAATGATTATCTCTTTTACCGCTATTTTGACTGTGGCTAGAGAAAGTAATCAGGAAGTATGCAGACACCATGAATATAATAAAACTGACACTCTTGCGCAAATGCATTTCAGGTATGGACATCTATTTAAATTTCTCAGTGCTAAGTAGTATATACAATAATCCCATCTCTGAGAACCCATGTGCTGTTTGCTATTTTTTCAAGTACTAATAGTAATAATAATAATGTTAACACTGAATTTTGTCAGAACCGATCAGGAAACAATGCTGTTATTTCTGAACTTAATCCCCCAAATCTGTGATGCAACACAGAGCACATAAAGCATGGACTGGCCTTGTGGGCCACACATGGCCTCTGTGGCATGTTCTTCCTCTCCACTGTTTTTTAAACAAATTTATTATTTTATTTTTTTAAAAGATTTTATTTATTTGACAGAGAGAGATCACAAGTAGGCAGAGAGGCAGGCAGGGGGGGGGGGGGGGAAGCAGGCTCCCTGCTGAGCAGAGAGCCCGATGCGATGCGAGGCAAGGCTCCATCCCAGGACCCTGGGATCATGACCGGAGCTGCAGGAAACCTTTAAACATATAACCATTCACGTAGTTTGCGGACCATGGTTTCAAAATATGTGCATATTTTGCCAACAAAATATACCAATTTGAGCACTAATTAAAATGTATTTAGTCCTCTCAGCAGGTCATTGCATTATAAAAAGATAAAAGGCAGAACATTCACAGGTTACATATCAAAGCCTTATAATAAGAAACTGAAGAAGCATAATCACATTAAAATATTATAGTATTGATATATCCCCATCAGGAAAAATTCTCATGAAAAGATATGACATTACTTCCTTTACTCATTTATTTATTTTTAAAGACTTTGACAGAGAGACAGAGAGAGAGAACAAGGTGGGGGAGGGGGAGAGGGAGAGGCAGATTCCCCACTGAGCAGGGAGGATCCCAGGACCCTCAGATCATGGCCTGAGCAGAAGGCAGACACTTAACCAACTGAACTACCCAGGCACCCCCAAAATTCTTTTAAAAATTAATGTCATCTATCAAATGCTTATTGCTTATCAAAGGCACTTTCAAATCACTTCACTAACATCTCCTAAGTGCCATCTGAAATTAGATATTTTTTTTTTTTAAAGATTTTATTTATTAATTTGACAGAGAGAAATCACAAGTAGACGGAGAGGCAGGCAGAGAGAGAGAGAGAGGGAAGCAGGCTCTCTGCTGAGCAGAGAGCCCGATGCGGGACTCGATCCCAGGACTCTGAGATCATGACCTGAGCCGAAGGCAGCGGCTTAACCCACTGAGCCACCCAGGTGCCCCGAAATTAGATATTTTTATTCCCATTTTAGAACAAATGAAACTGAGGTCAAGGGAGAAATATTATGTGACTTCTTTTAGGCCCCACAGTGACCATCTGTAGCCACATGTAACTAATTGGTAGAGGTAAATATAAGCATCCTAAATTCAACACATGATTCCATTTTGAGAGTTTCTGCCACTAACATTTATGAACATTAAAATGAGATCACAGCAATATGTTACTTGTTTAAATTATACTCTTTGGGTTTGACTTCTTATAACTCAGAAATTTTTTGATAAATATTTCTTACTTTGTCAAGTTTGCTTTTCCCTATGTTTTTTTCTCAGCAATCTAAGAAATTGGATTATTCCAAGATATTAAAAAAACATTATTTTAAACAGCATTAAAAAATAGCACACATTGTTAGAACTGTTTTCCAGTACATGTAACAGTAATTCCTATTGCACTAAAACTATTATTGTTTATGATGAGGACAGTAAATTTTTTTGAATGCTTATTACATCTCAGGCAGTTTAAAGTACATGATCTGTATTTACTCATTCAACCTTCACAGCTATGAGGCAAAGCATTATTCTCCCTCATTTTATTAACAAAGAAAGTGAGGTGACTTTCCTGTGATTATTCAGTAGTTGTACAACTACGATTCAAACTTAGGCAGTCCGGTTCCAGAGCCCAGGCTTTTTACTGCCATTCTATGTTGCCTTTCTCACACAACCTATGTTTCCAAAATGTATTTCTTTTACCTGGAATTGGAGGACTACACTGACAGCAAGGCTATCAAAATTATTATTTTGGAAGGCAGATATAAGTTGCAGAAACTTACCAAGTTTCTTCATAAAATTGCTAAATGGTTTTTAAGTACCAGAACTTCAAGGGCTTTTTAAATGAAATACCTAGGACATAATGCTTCAAGAAATAAGAATGTTAAATGTACATAATATGCTTAAAATGACATTTTTATATTAGCATGTACTTTAATTTTTTAGAGATTATTATTTCCAATATTCTGACCTGCTTGAGAAGCTGCCTGCATTGCACTGGGCAATGCATTTGGTAGCAGACCGCCTGAGGGGAGAAGGCCACTCAGGTTTATTCCTGCAGGAGTTATGGCACCAGTGTTACAGCCCAGCATAGGATTTGAACCACTCATCAAAGCCTGAGCTCCACTGTGGGAGAATAAGACAAAGCATTAATACTTGCACTACGAGAGAAAATTTCAGTCACATATTAATTCCCTGGACTAAAAAACAAACAGAAATATTAATTCCCTGGACTAACCATACATAATTAAGTATTTCAGTCTTAAATCAGTTTTGGGGGCTCTGTTTCATTTTTATGCTAGACAGTAAGATTACCTAAAATTAATTACTGTATATTTATCAATGTTTAAAATATAATTTGAAAAAGAGTAAAAGCATTAATGAAGGGATTAAAAGATGGTAACACTGAGGATAAACAAGAAAATCTATACTGCTGTCAATGTGAAATAGTATCAGGTTAGTGCATATAATACATATAGTACCTAAAATTAAACATAAATTAAAAGATATTTGAGATAGTTTCTATCCATATCTGAACTATTTTTCAGTTTCAGAAATATGCAATTTATTAATTTCACAAGTAAAAATTTATTTGAGAATATCTTAAAACACACACATACAGACCGCCCCCCCCAAAAAAACAAAACAAAACAAACCACCAAAATCAGGGCATCAATGCAAACTTACCAAACAGAGCCCACAACATTGATGAAGTTAAGTCCAGCAGAGTTTGCCATGACCTGGGTGGCCGTGGTTCCTGTAGTTATGGATGTTACCATGGTGGAAAGAGGAATGGTCGTTACAGGCATTGCCTGGCTCAGAGACCTTTGCTGCTGAGCAAATTGAGTTAACAAAGTGGGCTGAGGGGTGAAGCCTGAATCTTGGGGAGTAGGGGTGGCTGAAGGGGTAATAGGAGTTGAGCTCTGAGCATCAGGAGGGTGTGGGGTCGATGAAGGGGTTGGTGTAGGAGTAGATGGCTTAGGAGTTCCAGATCCTGCTCATTGAGAAAAATAAAAATTGCTAGTTTGTTATAAATGGCCAGTCCTTTTTAAAATAAGGTTAATGGAATCTTACTTAGCACTGACAATTTGTTCCAGTTTTTTTTTAAGCAGTTAACTGCAAGTGTTAATTTCTACACATGATACATGAGTGTTGCTACACTCAATTACAATTAAGGATGCAGTATATCACCTAAAAATTCCATCAGATATGCTATTACAGTAACAGTAAAAATATACATTTGTATACTACCACAATACCCATTTAAAAGTTAATTTCCTACATGCTACCTTTGGCCTAAAAAGTTTAAGAGGAATTCAAATTAATTTTCGTTATTTACGATTTCACTAATTTAGAACTTCATTTAAAAATATTGCTTATTTTCTCTAACAGTCTGAGATAAACTCTGAACATAGTTAATAAATTACATATGGTTAACAATCATATTTGGCACCTAAATGTACATGTTTAATTCCTAACACATCAAGTTTATCCTGACAAACAAATTTACAAAACACAATAATAAAGCAAATATTTGATAGATAATACTGCATCTTTAACAGTAACTGTGTACTTCTGTTTAAATGTAAGAATGTATAGAAAATCTGTTGTGAATGAAGTATGCACAGTTTATCAACTTTTTAAAAAAAAACAAAAACAAAAAACAAAAAAATAAAACCAAAAGCTCTTGAGGTGTTTTCTTTTTTAGCTTTCATGTCCTGCAGAAAGAAAGGAAAGAAATGTGAATGTCCAGAAGCTGTCACTCAACCCTTACTTAAAGTAACAACTGTGTGCAGTAGATTAACATAATCCATACCCACAACATAAGAAGTGTGAATAAGACTTCCAGGAAATTTATAAATTTTTCTTTGTGCAAAACAAGAAGGCAGAAAAATTACACCTTTTGAGCTATCAAGATGAAGATGTTTATATCTAAGGCAAAGACCACCCTATCACTGTGCAGTGTACTAAAACTTTCAGCACACTTTAGTTATCTATAAAAAAATCTAAAAAACTGGAATGCTTTTTTGCAAATTGATACCTAAATATCTCAGAAAACTCTAATTTGAAGAAATTCTTCCAAATGAATGCTAGAGTTCTTGCATAAGTTTTCTTGATGTTAAAAAAAATATTCAGTAGTAAAAATTACATTTTAATATTTTCAGAATAATGCCTTATGATTATTACCACATTTTAGTAACTGGTTACAATTTTTAAGAGTGTAGGAGTGTTTTTGAAAGATCGGCTTTCAGTTTATTTTATCACCACCTTGGAATTAGTTGGTTTCTTACATATATACAAAGATAGGACTGCAGCAACAACTCTTATATGACATTTTTTTTCTTATCAGCTACATAGTTTACATAAAATGTAACATGATCCCTAGTGAACACTGGAATAAAAAATATTTTGGAATCTTATTGTCATATTTAACAAGATTATTTAAGGAGATGTGTAGGTTGTAAATCTACAAGGTATACACACAGTGCATACATAGATACAGAAAAACAAATACAATTACAATAAACACATAATACATACAATTAACAAGAGATTCCCCTGAAGCTTCTCAAAAGTTATACATTTTGGGTACATAGTACATTCAGATTTCAGTATTTCACTGGTCAAAAGAAAATAGCTGTTTTAAGAAACACTAATGCAAAAAGCTAATGAAAAGCTAATGAAGAATTTAAGTTATAACTCACTTTGTGATGAGCTGGCAGGTGACAGGGCAGCTGGAGAAAGCATGCTAACTTGATTGAGATCCACAGATGACTTCCGAGAAAGACTTGGCGGCTTGGAAGCAGGTGGAGGAGTTGGAGATTTAAGAAAGCTGCTAGCCTGCTGTGGTGTAAAATAGTTACCTAGAAGAATATAAAAAAGTTATTTCCTACACTTATAATTCCAAATTCTGTGAATTAAGTAAGCCATAATATTTGTATAGTTTTAAAAATAGATTATGACTGTACCATGTATTTTACTCCAAATGACAGAAACCAAAGTGTACCTGAAGAACTATTTCCTGAGCTTGAGGGAAGTTTGATGGGTGGAGGTCGATGTTTTACTCCCTTTCCCAATACTGAAGACTGAACTGACACAGTCTCCGGTTGCTAAGAAACAGGGACATTAAACATGCTTATTAAAATTAAGCTCAAATTAAAAACTCATAAATTAGTACCACTATAGCATCTAGATGAGAACATGGGACTTTAAAACTCTGAAAAGTACTCTTAGTGTGATAGGCTGGGTGTTACAGATGTTCAAAAAATATGTAATTTCACCTAAGAAGATTCATGACATTATAGTATATATAAAGCATGAAGGAAAGATTTCTAAGTAACAGGGTGGGGAGAAAGTTTGACAGAAAAGAGCAAAAAGGTAAACTGAAGGCAAAGCTTCTACTCTTAAATCTTTCCAGGGAAAAGAATAAACTGTTGAAGCCAGGTGATTAGTATACACAGGTGTTCATTATACTTTACTTTCTACCTTTGTGTAGAGAGAAACTTGAAAATTTCCATTACAGAAAGTTAAATATTAAACAATACCCCCATCCCTCAAAAAACAATCTTTAACATTTCTTAGATTCCTTAAGAAACAATTAGGCAAAAAAAAGTAATCAAACACACTTCTGTTTCTTTTCCTGGAGAAAGCTGACTCAAGCTGGCTGAGCCACTGGAGCTGTGTGACATTTTGACTGGACATTTGGCTTCATTCTGGACCAATTCCTGGTACTGATTGACTACCCTAGAATATTAGGAGTAAGTGAGTAAGGATTAGGTAACTGTTCTAAACATAAATTTATAGAAAATAAATAATAACAGTTAATAAAAGAATTTCCATCAAAATTAACACAAAAATTCAAACTAAATAATTTAGGTTCATGCCAATTCTTCTAATCTTTTCAATGACAAACTAATGCTCAAAACATTTTGCTAATAAACAATCTAAAGATAAACATAAAGTATCCTCCCTTTAATACAGAAATTACAGGGATTATTTAACTTACATTCTGATTAAAGTACTACTTAGAGATTGTCTTCCTTAGCTACCATAGATGTATGTATGCTTTCTTATTTAAAATACACTGTATTTTAAACCATTATTCTTGTGTTATATTCTCAATTCTATAAAAAACACTAGTAATATTTAAAGTATAACTAAAATCAAAGTTGTGACTCTTAGTGGAGTACTCTCTATCCTATAAAAGTGAAGTTTTACATATTCATCCCGATTAAAGATAAAGACACAAGTATTTTTACCTCTCAGCATCAGTCTTTGATCCAATAATAAACCTGAAATGTTTAAAAGAGAGAAAAGTATTATGTTAAGAGTTATCTTAAGGAGTGCTGGGATTACTTTTGAAGGTTTCCATATTTTAGTGACTGCAGTTTTATAAAATAAGTCAAACTACAAAGATATTGTAAAAAAAACTTTTAAAAATACATTTAAACTTATGAAGCAGTGACCAAGTTTTGCATGCATTATAAAATATCCTGTGAATAATTTGGCTGATTTAATTTAAGGGAGATGTATTTTGGCATAAAACTTATGTATCAAAACAAAATCTGGGCTCAGAGTTACCAAGTACTATACATCCTTACAAGTGTCTGCCCTACAGCAAAACTCACTGAACTACTGTGTGCAAGGCCTTTGGCCTTCCTCTCACTTTAATCTTTGATTTTTGAAGTCATTAATAATGTCTACAGAGTAGATCTTAGAATATATTTTAGACAAGGAAGGTAGTTTATTGCCAATTCAATAAAATGGCTTTACCAAGTCTTTTTAAAGAATTTGACATTTATATGATTTCTTAACAGATTAAAATAGTGAATTTGTTTATTTTTTAATTACCAATTTGAATGATCATCTGTGGAGGAGCTGAAATATAAAATGTAAAAAAAGAAAAAACTTGGTTAATGCAGCTCAAACTTTAACTTCAAAGTTATTAACTCAAGTAATTTATGAATATGGAAGAATGACTGGAAGTAACAAAACATGCAGCATTTTTGCAGCAAGTCCCTGATGTAAAGGCAAAAAATTCAATTCTCTTGTTAGATCTTATCAGTTGGCTTTTGAACTGGTTTTTTTTTTTTTAATGAGAAAAAAAACCCATATATTATCTTATGTTTGAGAAAGGTTCATAATTTAAAATAACCAACATATGTCTTAAGGGGAAGATTTTTAAAGACACAGGTAATCAAAACATCTCATCTATGTAGTATTCAACAATAGAAATTCCTAATGTAAAAAAAATTACCTAATGATTCTTTGACTGAAACTATTTCTTCCCATTGACTTTTACTTAGATATTGGTGAGGCTGGTCTTTAAAAATCCATTTCTACTATTGTTTCACTTAGTATCATGTTAAGGAAAGACTTTATAAAAAATTTAACACAGTCCTGGCCCCTGCTTTTTTTGTTGAGGTCCTCTTTGTAGTTTCTTCTTTTTGAAACACCATCAACTTGATTGAAGAACAAAACAAATAATCAAACAATAAAAACAAAACTAAATACTGTTACCTTGTAGTAACTTATAGTCTGTAAGTTTTAGAAGATCAAATATGTGTGTATGTGTATTTTCTTTTAGAGCCAGTAATTATATTATGCACTGAGTCTTTATTCTTAAATGCAGTGCTGTAATACCAAGCACCTTTAACAGTTTCATTTATAGTAAACTTGCTATCTCAGAAACACTTCAAGTTCCTGCTCACAGGTTGAAGTCAAAAGTGTCAACACATATAACAAGAAGGATATATCCTTCAAAATAGGTATGAAAATAATTATACCTTAGGTTTTTAAAAAGATTATTTTAACTCCTGGACAACATGGAAACTGTAATTTACTTTTGTCTGCTGACAAATCTAATTAGAGTCCTTAAATAACAAATGAATCCCCAAAGGGAAATTTTTATTTACTAATGGTTCATCAGTAGCTGCTAGATAAATTCTGATGCCTAATTTTCTCAATTACATGTGTTTAACAAAACTCACTGGGATGGAGACATCTGGCTGTCATTTTCTTCATCTTCTTTACATGGCTGTATTTTACCATAGTATAGTGGATCACCAAGTGACTGCAAAATGGTGAGCTTTGTTTTCTGATACTGATTACCAGCTTCACATTCAAATACATAATCATCTTTTACATCCTATAAAAGAACACCCAGATAAATATCTTTTTCAGTAAATAATCAAAGTTAACAAACAACACACTAACTTGCTTCTGGCAACAGAAGACACATTACATTTTGACTACAGACCTGTTTAAAACCATCAAAGAGAATAAAGCCCAGGATTCTCTTTTATATAGCAGTATAAGAATGAGGGTCCAATGAGGTAGTTAACCAAGCCCAAGTGAAATGTGGCCCAATATTTCACAATTTGTGGCCAAACTGGATATACTGGACATATGAATATAAATACTAAATATTAAAGGGGTAAAACTTTTGAAGACAGATCTACTTCTATTTATCACATACAAGAAATATTACTGCACTTAGAGAAAACTTATATATAACATTTCAAATCATCTTTAGAATAACTTACTAATTAGAAACAGAAAACCAATCAGAACCACCAATATGCAACTGAAACAGAAGTAAAAATTCAGTTACATATTACGAATGCCCTAAACCATACTTTATGAAAAACAAAACTAAACAACTGTTTTTTAATTCACTAAACCCCCAGGATATCCTTTAAATTAAAAAAAAAAAATCCTAAAAGTAAAGTCACTTTATGTTTAATAAATTCAGAAACAGTCTCATCAGAAAGAAGACTGCAAGGATGGACTTACATGGGCTGGCCAGACTGTTGGTTGTGAGTCATCAGATTTGATGGATTTTTCCACTTTAGCATATTTCTCTACCTAAGCAATCAAATCAAGAGACAGCAGATGTAATGGAATCAATACTGTGACCAAAGAGAAAAGCCCAAGTAACTCAACAATACAATATAGCTTCAAGCACAAAAATTATCGAATTGCTAAAATCACCAACTATGCTTAATATAAAAGTCTCCTGATACAATCATCTGACCAATTGGCTTTAAAAACAAAATTAGGGGCGCCTGGGTGGCTCAGTGGGTTAAGCCGCTGCCTTTGGCTCAGGTCATGATCTCAGGGTCCTGGGATCAAGTCCCGCATCGGGCTCTCTGCTCAGCAGGGAGCCTGCTTCCTCCTCTCTCTCTCTGCCTGCCTCTCTGCCTACTTGTAATCTGTCAAATAAATAAAAAAAAAAAAAATCTTAAAAAAAAAATAAAAACAAAATAAAAACAAAATTAGAATCCCTTTTGTCATTAAAAATGTTAATAAACAGCTGTTTTTGTTGTTGTTGTTGTTTAAACAGCTGTTTTTTTTTTTTTTGACAGTGCCTCTTCTTTATGTCCCATAAGTTGATACTACATTTGTCCTTTGGGAAAGTTTGAATGTCACAGACATCATCAGGACCAAAATCTTCTCCTTTGGCTGGGTTTTTAAACCACTTATTTATTTGCTTATTTGAGAGAGAGAGAGGAAGAAGAGGGAGAAGCAGGCTCCCCACAGAGCTGGGATCCTGTTGTGGAGCTCAATCCCAAGATCCCAGGATCATGACTGGAGCTGAAGGCAGATGCTTCACCAACCGAGCCACCCTGACGCTCCCTATGGCTGGGTTTCAGTGGAACAAAAGTTCTCTTGTGATAGGTGGGACAAAACTGGTACTGGGGTCCACAGCCTACATTTGAGAAGCAAAATACTAATACAAAGTTTCTCAGTCTGAGTTGATCAGAAGAAGAATCTAGAATGCCAAGTAAATGTAGAGAAAATTGGAAAAAGACTAGGTAAGTTATATTAAAGTTGACAAAATTTTTATGAACTTTTTCCATTTTCTAATCAGACATGGATTATATATTTTGTATTATCTCTTACCAGCCTGTGTGAATCAAGTATTCTCATCTTCCTGGTAACCATGACCTTAAGATAAATCACGCTCACCTGGGAACTGGGTAAAAATTCAGATTACCATGTCTTTTCCCTGGAGAGCTGACTAAATTAGAAGGTCTGAAGTGGGACGTGAAATCTACATTTACCTGGTATTCTAGATTCTTCTGATCTACTCAGACTGAGAAACTTTATATCAGCATTTTGCTACTCAAATGTAGGCTATGGACCCCAGAACCATGCAACCTGAGAACCTGGAAAAATTATAGCATCTCAGGTTCTAGCTCAGACTTGCTGAATTAGAACTTCTGCAAACCAAAGTAATTAGGATATACATTAAAGTTTGAGAAGCACTGCTTTAGATACCCAGTCACCATCCAAAGCTAAATCCCACCCTTTGATATTTACACTAACATCTCTTCTCAAGCTGCATTCCTCTGGAAACATGTAAGTTATCAAAAAATAATGTGGCTTATACTCCTTTTAAGTCATATATATAGTGTACTTCTGAAGGCTTTGGTTTTGTGCTTTTCAGAAACTTTTAATCTCAGGAAATAAGAATAGTACATGTGCTAGCCTAGTACATGTGCTAGCCCATGTGCTAGCTATCCAAGGATGCAGAAGAAAAGCAAACATCTGTTAAAATAACTAACCAATTATAAAAACTTGAGTGAAAAACAGAAAGGAACACAGGAGAAATAGGAAAGTAAAAGAAATATGGAACAAGTCATCAAAGTATCTCTTTTATTTATTTATTTAAAAGATTTTTACTTATTTATTTGACAGACAGAGATCACTAGTAGGCAGAGAGGCAGGCAGGGGGTGGGGGGGGATGCAGGCTCCCTGCTGAGCAGAGAGCCCGATGCGATGCAGGGGCTCAATCCCAGGACCCTGGGATCATGCCCCTGAGCTGAAGGCAGAGGCTTTAACCCACTGAGCCACCCAGGCGTCCCCTCTTTTATGTTTCTGATTGTTTGTATCTCATGAATATTATGGATGAGCAGAAAACAAAATCTGAAGTTCTTAATCCTGGCCACTGCTCCACTATTGTGAATTTTTACATTTAACTAATTTCAGAAAAGAATTACCAGGAAGTTATAATGATATATTATGAAAAAAAGAACACATTCTATACATATTATGTAATAATGTACCATCTTTTTCCATTTCAAAATTCTTTTATTGTTCCTAAACACAGACCTTTTATAGCAATATACAGAGGTATTAAAGTGTTGTAATTTTATACAAGTTAATGTGAAAGAATGTTTTAAAATATTTTAAAAATAAGCAATTGATTTTAAAAAAAACTGTTTTTAAAACAAGTGAGTCTTTGTTTTCCCTGAATATAAGCTGTTATTAGTTAAATTTAGGAACTTTGTACGAAAATAAAAATTCATGCAATTCATGAACTGACTTACATCCACTTCAGAAGGTATGGCCAAGTTACAGGGACTTCGCTTCCACATATCTACACACTGAAAATTAAAATCAGTATTAATATGCTGAAAATTCAAAATGAGCCAAGTTTTTGGCATAATAATAAGCTTCATTTAAAAAACACATACTTACATTTCCTGCTTTAGATATCTTGAGGTCATAATGTTGACCTGCTTTTCTTTCCTTCCTTTTTTGTAAGAAATCAAGTAATTTTAGCTGTGGAGGAGGTGGACAGTGAGAAAGATCCTGTTGCCGATTCAGAGAGGACCTGGAATACCTCTTGAAACATCTGAAATATTAAGAGAGTGAACTAAACAAAAGAAACTCAGAATAAATCTTGATTCAGTCAGTAAACATTATATATGTCAATCACAAATATCTGTAGAACACCACCGCTTGCCAAGCAAAGTCCCATGGACTGAAAAAACAAAAATGAACAAGACAAACAAAATTCCTATTACTTGGAGCTGATAGTCAAGAAGGGAAAACAGGCATTCACAAGTAAACAGGTAAGATCATTTCAAAGAGCACTGATTAGTAGGAGAAAAAACAAAACAAAACAAAACAGGGTACTGTGGTGAGTCAGTGATAGGGCAGAATTAGGTAAAAGGAAGGAAGGACTGGACTCTGAAGAAATGCTGTGTGAGCTGAGCAATGAACGGCATGAAAGAAGTGGCTATGAGATCAGGGAGGGTGCCTGGGTGCTCCAGTGGTTGGGCATCTGCCTTTGGCTTGGGTCATGATCTCAGGGTCGTAGGATCAAGCCCCAAGTTGGGCTTCCTACTTGGTGAGGAATCTGCTTTTTCCTCCCCCTTTGCCCCCTACCCCTCATGCTCTCTCTCAAATAAATAAATAAAATCTTAAAAAAAAAAAAAAAGAGAGAGAGAGAAAAGAAAAGAAAGATCAGGGAATGAATATTTGAAGCACAGAGAAGAATTTAAAATTAAGAATTAAAAACTTAAAATTTGTTTTTAGAAACAGAAAATAGGTGTGATTAGAGCACAAGGGTCCACATAATAGATGAGGTCAGAGAGTAAGAAAGGAGCTTTACAGATTAATGGTAATGTGTTCAGATTTAATGTAAAATAGGGGGAAGCCTTAGGGAAATTTAAGCAAGTAGTGGCATAGTCTCCTTTGACATTTTTAAAAGATTTTTCCAGTTTGCTTATGTAGCAAATAGATCAAAAGGGAGCAAACACAGCAGCAGGAAGATCAAACAGGAATTTACAAAAGAAGTCAAGATGAAGATGATGATGACTTTAACAATGATTTAGCAGTGGGCATGGAGATGTGGAGAGATACAAAGAGATTTTATAGGGCTGCTGACAGATCTTATATGAACTTACTTCACTATTTCCGAAACTGTGCCTTTTCCTCAGCATATATTGTTTACATAGTAAATTGAGGAATTTAGAAAAATGGATAGGTTTTTAAACTCCTCCAAACTTGACAATTATCCAAAGTGGGCCATTAAAACAATTATGTCAAAAGTACTTAATGATGAACCAACTATAACTGTAGTCCAAGTTAATATGAAGCAAAAGAGAGAGCAAAAACATTTAAAGACGACTTCCCATGTTATAAAAGGCATCTGGTTATAAACTGACTTGTCAGACTGTGATATTTTATTAGATTTCAAAAATAAACTATAAATTGTTTCTTTAAAAGCAGTATTAACAAAACAAACAGGTTATTGGTTATTAGTAATTAATCAGGATTATTCTTTTTGTTTATTCTTGTCTCTTCTCAGACTCTTTTTAGTAAACAGACTCTAAACTTTAGGAAGTTTCTTCTTTCACAAAATGCAGAGAATGCACCACTTCAATATAAAGCACAGTATTAAAAATCCATAATACACAAATAAAGTAATATAAGGCCATTTAAATCCTTTTTTTTCCCAGATTATTTGTTTATTTATTTGACAAGAGATCACAAGTAGTCAAAGAGGCAGGCAGAGAGAGAAGGGGGAAGCAGGCTCCCTGCGGAGCAGAGAGTCTGATGTGGGGCTTGATCCCAGGACCTTGGGATCATGACCTGAGCCGAAGACAGAGGCTTAACCCGCTGAGTCACCCAGGTGCCCCTAAAATCCTGTTTTTATTTTATTTTATTTTATTTTTTAAAGATTTTATTTATTTATTTGACAGACAGATCACAAGTAGGCAGAGAGGCAGGCAGAGAGAGAGAGAGGAGGAAGCAGGCTCCCTGCTGAGCAGAGAGCCCGATGCGGGGCTCCATCCCAGGACCCTGAGACCATGACCTGAGCCGAAAGCAGAGGCCTTAACCCACTGAGCCACCCAGGCGCCCCTAAAATCCTGTTTTTAAAAAGTCAGAGCACTTTTATACTTTGGAAGGGAAAGATACCACAAATAGCAAAATTTAAAACTACTTGCCTAGGAACATCTTTTGGTTTACCTATCTACAAAGGCAATTACCGTTTCATTGGGCGTGTGTTCATCTTTTGCTTGTTATAAAGGAGTCTGTTTGCAGTGCAGGTTACTGCTATAGAAGGATCAAGACACAGTGGTTCAGCTGTAGCTAGGATCAGTTGGCTCTCAAGCAGAAGTTTATCTTCCTGAAATGTATAAGAGCACATGTCCGTAACGATTTAAGTTTTTCAAATCACACCTCTTACGTATCTCTTAATCTAGAAATATTCCTTGGAACTGTTACATACTAACATAAAACACAGTATTTCAAGTTCCAACCTTTTTGTAAACGTCAAAAACTTGACAGCATAATGAAAGTATTAATGGAAATTCAGTTATCTAACAGTGTTCAAATGGTCAAGTTGTAAGAGTGCCTATTCATTAATCCATTCATTAATTCAACAAATATTTGCCAAGCACTGTTCTTTGGCCCTGTTCTAAGAGCTGAGGATTAAGTAGTGAACAAAACAGATAAAATCATCTGCTTCCACAAAGCTTACAAATAAATGTTGGATCATAGCACTTTCAATAACACAGAGATTAACAGTCCCATTCTATACTCAGCTTAACTTCATTACAAGACTAAAAATGATCACACAAATACTGTGTAAGCTCTATATACCCAATTCCAAAATATACACAGGTGTTTTACTGATATTACATAAGGAATACTGCATTCCTTTATTTTTTTTTGAATTACTGAAATATTTTAATAGCAACAATTAAATTTTTTTAAAGTCAAATGAGTCAATACTATTGCTGAGTAAGATTTTTTGCAAACAAACACTGCTTCTTTCAATACTTCAACTTTTTATTATGGGCATTTTCAAACATAAAAGCAGAAGCGTAGTGACCCCATGTACCAATACTTAATTTCATTCAATAACTCCCTCTGTAACTTATATGTTTTTGTTTTGCTAGAGTATTTTAAAATAATCTATTACAGCATGCATTGCTAACTGATAAGGAGTTCTAACATCCAGTCTGGCTTTAAATTTCCCGTTATCTCAAGAGTGTAGTTTTAGTTGGTTTGTTTGAATTTGAACTCAAACAAGGCCTATGGTATCTGGTTTGTATCTGTTTCAAACTCCTTTTTTTAAATTCTGTTATGTGATCACCTTCTTCTCCCAACTTTTTTTTCCCTTTTCTCAAGCAATTAATTGGTTTGTTGGATTTGAGCAACTACTTCCTTGTGGACTTTAACTGGATATGACTAGTTGCTTCCTCACTGTGTCGTTTAATAATCTTTTTTATGTCCTGAATTTCTTGTAAACTGTTACATCTAGAAGCTTAATTTAATTCTGGTTCTGTTTTTTTAGATGAGAATTCTTTATTGGTACTATTGCGTACTGCGTACTTTCTCTTGCATCACATCAGGAGGAACACAATGTCCGAGTGTTCCATTTTTACATCAGTGGGGTTAGTCAGATCTCTGCATTATAAATATTCCTATGGACCTATGATCTAATGGTTTTTATATCTAAGAATTACAGTTGTCTAGATGAATTCATTAAGACTTCCAAAATTGTGGGGCGCCTGGGTGGCTCAGTGGGTTAAGCCTCTGTCTTCGGCTCAGGTCATGATCCCAAGGTCCTGGGATCAAGCCCCGCATCAGGCTCTCTGCTCAGCAGGGAGCCTGCTTCCTCCTCTCTCTCTGCCTGCCTCTCTGCCTACTTGTGACCTCTGTCTGTCTAATAAATAAATAAAATCTTTAAAAAAAAAAAAGACTTCCAAAATTGATGTTTCAAAAAAATCCATCATTTCTTTTGTACCTATTAGCTGGAATTATTCCTATATATGTGCTAAATAGTTGGAAGCGCACCTTTCAATTCTGTTAAGATTACCCATCAGGCAGGAATGCTATGGAGCCTACATCAACATTTAATGGTATAAAATTTAATGGTATAACATTAAATGGTATAAAATTTAAAGGAAATTAAGTTGAGATGCTATTAGTATCTGTAATACGTGAAATTACAACTAAAAATTTCTGCTATTTGGAATCATTACTTACAAAAGCACCATTTATATGCACCTCACCCAAAGAAATTCAAATTCTCACTAATATCAGAAATGTTAAATGGTTTTCTACACGCTAAATTGTCTTCTACAAATTCTAAACTGTCTAAATGCCTAAATGTCTTTCTATACTTCCTGATTCTTACAGGAACCTTCTTAAATAAATTACTGAAAACAACTGAAACAATTATTGAAACATCTGAATGTGTTATACTCTGAAAAAGTTAACTCTAAGTCCCATGTTTTTATGAAAGAAAATTAAGAAAATAAACTGCTGTATAAAGATACAGGTGGCAATTTTCAAAAAATGCAGGTATTTTTCAAAGATAGAAACTACACATCTGCTTATAAGAAATATCCTCTACCAACAATTACTTTGTACCAGGATAATTGTTTTTTTCTTCCTCTTTTCTACTGAGGTATAACTGACATATTAATTTAAAGGTACACAAGTGATTTGATATTTGTACACACTGCAAAATGGCTATCACAGTAAGTCCAGTTACCCACAGCAACAAAAATTTTTTTTCTTGTCATGAGAACTTTTAAGATCTAATTTTTCTGAATATTCCCCTACTTACTATTTGGCTATCTATCATACAGTTCACACAGAAAAAGCAGAATAAAATGTTACGATCTCTCCCTTTATTCATCAACATTCAGAATAAGAAACTGACACCCTAATAACCTCTTAGGGCGACCAATGAGGTTTTTTTTTTTTTTTGGTTTTAAATATTCTTTCAACAGCTTTTAACCTTGCAGGCAAAAAGATTATAGCCCAAACTGAAACCCAACATTTGACAGTTACTGATGATGGCATCTTATTCATAACTACATCTTGCAGATAATTTTATCAGTATTTTCTTTAGTTTAGTTACTGTTCCTCTCTACAGTAGCAGAGAAGTCCAACCACCCTCTTGTGAGTGGGCACCAAATACATATTGAGCCAGCACCAGAGAGTTAACTGGCTAGTCTCAAGGTTCAAGTCTACAACTGGGGTGAATGGCAATAGGACAGGCTAGATGTGCTTTAGAATCCTAGATTATAGAAAAGCAGTTATCTATTTGTATCGATGGTATAAAAACAAATAATTTTTCTTCTATTTGAGAGGAAATTAAAAAACGAAGTTTCACACATTGGACAGATCAGGTCAGCCTGACCCTGTTTCACCATGGTCCTAAAGCAAATGGGATGGAACTGCTTAGTTCTTTGAGTGATTACTGCATGGATAAAGAGACCCCTGATTTCTAAAGCTCATAAAGGAATTGCAAAATTTACATTTTAATAAAACTACAAATAAAATATCTTTTGCTTAACTTAATGTTAAGTATTGTTCCTTTATTTTGTCTCTTTCGGATTTAAAAACAAACTAACCTGGGTCCATTTATGATTATCGCTTGTTATTGAATGTACATCACAGACCAAAGTCTACAAAAAATAAAAACAACAAAAAAAACCCATTAATATAAAGACATGCTAACATATGAAGATATTTCATGAATAAAACTCTAAATAAAACCCAACATTCTTTTATTTTTTAAGATTTTATTTTTAAGTAATCTCTACTTCCAATCTGAACTTTTAATTTTGAGATCAAGAGATACCCACTCCACCAACTGAACCAGTGAGGAGCCCCTAAAATATTTAAACATTCCTTACCTGCATCGTTGGCCGTAAGAGAATATGCCTACTTTGGTAACCAGGAGATTTCATATTACTGGACTGCCTGTAGTCACGAATTTCTGCTATGACACATCCACAATGAAAAATATTAACCTGTTTTGAGTGAAAATATTTAAGTAAATGTCATTTTAAAAAACTCTACATAAGTGTGCTTACATTCAATGTTTCAGGTTCTTTACATGCTTATGCAATACTTCCGGTCACTCACAGTATCTTAAGTGGCCTTCCTTACTGGTGGATTTACCACTATATAAACTTTTCTAAGCAATTATTTTATGTTCATCATTATGACTCAAGAAGTTTAAAATCATTTACTGAATTCTAATTATATATTGAGTTTTGACATTTATATACTTCAGTGTTACAAATCACTGGAGATGCTGTCTTGATGCTCACTGGCTCACAGCTATACTTTGCTAACTTCATCATTTTTCTAAAGTCCATCTATGTTCTAAATTGTCAATCATCTCTGCCAGAGTTTCAGTTTCTGGAAATAACTACTATGTGCTCTGCGAAGACTTCCAGAAATATGAATTTTTATTAATTATTAATAAATAATCAAATGTCTTTCTATACTTCCTGATTCTTACAGGAACCTTCTTAAATAAATTACTGAAAACAACTGAAACAATTATTGAAACATCTGAATGTGTTATACTCTGAAAAAGTTAACTCTAAGTCCCATGTTTTTATGAAAGAAAATTAAGAAAATAAACTGCTGTATAAAGATACA
>NC_081571.1:18364621-18365297 GCF_022355385.1 Mustela nigripes
ATATCAAATAATAATTTTTGGCTAAACATACTGTTTTCTAGTCCAAAAGTAAGAACCTTTATCACTCAAGTCTTGCTAATCACAACCTGACATAGGCACTTTTACCCTTTCAGAATTTTTACTGGGGACTTTCTTTGCTATGAGTTCTTACTATGCTCATTCTTTTCAGCAAGTATTTATTGAGCCATGACAATGTGAACTATATGCCAGGCACTATCCAAGAAGCTTCACAGATACAGCAGTGGTGGGACAATTATTTACTCTTAGTGTGGGAAGACAGGCAAAAAACATGTACAGCAATAAACAAGACAATCTTAGGTAGTGAGGAATGCTAGAAAGGAGATAAAATAGGGAGAAGCGAATTTAGATTGTGTGTTCAGATAAAAACCTCTATGAGGAAGTGACTTTTCAGGTGAGGCCTGACTCACAAAAGAGCCAGACATATGCACAGATCATTCCACACACAAGAAAGAACAGATGAAAGGTCTTAAGATAGGAATAAGGTTGGTGTATTTTAGTATGTAAAACACAATGAATGGCTGCAGTGTAGTGAGGGGGGATGAGAATCAGGAGATGAAGCCAAGGAGGCAGGGGTTTTGGACAGTGAGAGGACACTGAAAATTTTAAGCTGGGAACTTCCCCCCCCGCCTTTTTTTTTTTTTTTTTTTTTTTTTTT
>NC_081571.1:18365397-18413569 GCF_022355385.1 Mustela nigripes
TTTTTTTTTTTTTTTTTTTTTTTTTTTTGGTTTTGTAAGCTTAATTTAGTTGTCTGTGAAGAACTGATTTCTGGGGTTTTAGAATGAAAGCAGAAAGTTCAGGAAGGTAACTATAGCAGGTCATGACCACATATATTTTGAAGGTACAGGTGACATTTGCTGATGGACTGATTGTGAAAGGGGAAAGCAGGGTCACGGATTACGAAAACTAAAACTGGTCTGAGAGGTAGAAAAAAAAGTACTGTTCCCGTCATGTGAAGTTTGAGGAACCTATTACATATCCTAGTAAATGTAAGTTTGGAGCTTAATGGACTAGTCATGGAGAGATAAGGGATTAAACGTCATTTTAAAACTCATGACACTGGTTGAGATCATCGAGCAACAGACTGTTACTAAAGAATAGAAGTCATAGGATTGAATCTTGAAACCATCACACATTTATGAAGGGAAAAAAGATGACAGTTAAGAAGACAGAAGGAATAGAGAGAAAAGGAAAACCAGAATGCAATGTTTCAGAAGCCAAAAGAAGAGCGTGCCAAGGAGGAAGCAGTCATTTGCTCCCAATTTTGTTGAGAACAATTAAGATGAGAACAGAAGGGATGCCTGGGTGCCTCAGTCAGTTAAGTGGCTGCTTTCGGCTCAGGTTATGATCTCAGGGGTTCTGGGATCAAGTCCTACACCGGGCTCCCTGCTCAGTAGGGAGTCTGCCTTTCCCTCTGACTACTGCTCCCCCTGCTTGTGTGCTCGCTCTCTGACAAATAAATAAAATCTTAAAAAAAAAAAAAAAGAAAAAGAAAAAGATGAGAACAGAAAGTGACCAGTTGATTCAGTGCCTTGGAGATCACTGGTGACCTTGACAAAGCTGCTTCTATAGAATGGTGATGTTAAATATTGAAAAAGATAGGCAGAGAAAAGAATGAGATGTGAGAAAAAAGACAAAATGATTACATACAATTTTGTGAATAGCTTTACTGTCAAGAAAAGCAGAATTATAGAACAGTACCTCAAGAAGGACATGGGTTCAAGGGAGGATTTTTTTTTTAAAAAGCGGAGATATAGTACAACATACTTGTGCTCTTTATCTAGTAGAAAGGGGGAAAACAGATGACATAAGAGAGGGGTTAAAGCTGCAAATTCCTGAGAAGGAACAGAATCCAGAATACCAGTAGAGAAGATTTCTTAGAACAGAATACTTCATCCATTTTAACAGAAAGGCAGGCAGAAAGTGTGAAAAGAGATGTGGATGCTAGTTAACTAAGACTAGGAGAAAACAGAAATTCCAATTAGATAGCTTCTTTATCCTAAGTACATAGTATTGCTGGAGTGCAACCAAGGAGTAAATAGTTTCTCCCATACTCTTGATTGTAGGTATAGGGAGATTTCCAACAAACGAACTAAATGTTAGAGCAATTTTAGAAAGATCAACTAAATCTACACATTTCATTACAGCCTAAAGGGTGAGTATCCCACAATAAAATGCGTTGCCATATAACTATATCTAATGTCTCACTTCATGTTCTCAGCACCATCTAGAACACAATTAAATATCATTTATAACAAATGCCACAGAATTGACAAATCTAATGACATTTTTTAATTTATTTTTTTAATAAGATTTTATTTATTTGACAGAGAGCTAGAACACGAGAGAGGAGGGGCAGGGGGTGGTGCAGTAGAGGGATAGGGAGAAGCAGACTCCCTGTGCAGGGCTCCATCCCAGGATCCTGAGATTGTGACCTGAGCCGAAGGCAGACACTTAACCAAATGAGTCACTCAGGAGCCTCTCTAATGACATTTTAAAAAGAAAAATTTCGTACCTGAGATTTTTCTAGGAGATCAACCAAAATAGGAGGTAATTCTTCTGCATCCAAGTATTCAAGCAATTCTCCTTCTTCGTAAGGCAGTCGAATGGTCTCAGAATCTTAATATTAAAATATAAAGTTTCTGAAAAATGTTCAGGCTCACTGCAAAACTTAGGTATATAATTTAAATGAGTTTCCAAAAAAAAAAAAAAAAAAGAATAAATCCCAAAGGCTTTCCTAAAGTCCTTCTTTATTTAAGTCTTATAAATCAATCACTTCACTTACTACTAAAAGACTTGGTAAATTGTATATAATTTTAGGCCAGAAAGGAGAAAACTCCCAACACACCGCAAAAACAATCTGCCTAATGACACAATGCAAACCATAGCCAGCAATACAATAATCAGAATGTGAGAAAATTCCCACACTGGTAACTGAAAGTCCCTTGAAGACTACTTATCTCTAATCTGAAAATCAGCATGATAACTTGGTACCTCATATGAAAAATGGTCACTTATATACAGAACAAAATTCTGTAACATTTTATAATTATCAACAAAAGAAAAAAAAAATCCTTAACTGGAAGATTTCCTTGTAGAACCCATATCATCATCACTGTATCAAATTTCTAGATGTCTCTTTAGTGAAATCTAATAGTGCTTATATTTCAAAACTCTATTTTCAGGATATAAATAGAAATAAATGTTACTAAATAAGAAAATTATTCAAAAGGCAGAGAGTCTGCTTTATTTTAAAGGTTTCAGACTCAGTATTCTCAAAATACAGAAGAAAAACATAGAACACCTTACGCTACCTTAAAATGTAAATAGCAAAAAAAAGAAAACTGTGACAATTATATAAAGGTTAGGTCTTACATAACTTAACTTCAAAGACCTACCTCAATTAGAATTCTTATTCATGAAGGCAATCATATTACACATACTTTTTAACAAAACATTGTAAAAAGGAAAATTTGGGCTCATGCCTTCTTTTATCAAGTCATCACTGATCTGAGGGACAGACCACTTAACAGATTAAAAAACTACTACCAAAAGAGCACATCCCGCCTTGCAGAGGGATTTTTGTGGGTGCAGCTCTCCGAAGGTTCTTACCTGATCCATTTTTGCCCCTGAGCATCAGAGAGTATCCCTCATTTCCTGGGTATAGGTTGACCACTAAACAGGACAATGTCTCTTGCATAACAAGCTTCTCTAACAAATTCACATTTCTTCTTAATTTCTGCTTTAAAAAGAGGCAGAGCTCATGAAAATAATCTGGCATAACCTTAGTGAAAATACTCTGATTTTTTTTAAAGCTTTTATTTATTTGACAGAGAGAGATCACAAGTTGGCAGAGAGGCAGGAAGAGAGAGAGAGAGAGAGAAGTGGGGAAGCAGGCTTCCCGCTTAGCAGAGAGCCCGATGTGGGGCTTGATCCTAGGACCCTGAGATCATGACCTGAGCCGAAGGCAGAGGCTTAACCCACTGAGCCACCCAGGTGCCCCCAAAATACTATAATTCATTCAGACTTGAATGAAACTTTCAGTGTTCCTTCCACATTATGATCCTGAATATAGGGGAAGATTCACAAACAATACAGTCACCAAATACAAGACACAACTATGTAAATTCAATTTTGGTCTCCTACTATGTTTTACACAAATTTCTGGCATAAATTAGATATAAACAAATTCAAAAACTCTACTTAGTTGAAATGTTAGGCTCAAAGATACCTAGCTGGTAAGAAATGAGGAATTAAGCAATTTCCTATAAATTCAATATAAGAGCTCTTTAGAAACTTTTTCTTTTTAAAGATTTTATTTATATATTTGAGAAAGGGTATGAGGAAGAAGGCAGCAGCAGGGGGAAGAGCAGAGAAAGAAGGAGAAGCAGCCTCCCCTCTGAGCCAGGTGCCTGAGAGGCTCAGTCCCGGGACTCTGGAATCATGTCCTAAGCCAAAGGCAGATGCTTAACTAACTGAGCCACCCAGACACCCTAGAAACTATTCTGTGGAGGAAAAAAAAAAAAAGTCATTAGGAAATATAGTACACATACCTAAAAATCCATTACTTTATTTTACTTTTTAAATTTTTATTTATTTATTTGACAGACAGAGATCACAAGTAGGCAGAGACGCAGGCAGAGAGAGAGGAAGGGAAGCAGGCTCCCTGCTGAGCAGACAGCCTGATACGGGGACTTGATCCCAGGACCCTGAGATCATAACCTGAGTTGAAGGCAGAGGCTTTAACTCACTGAGTTACGCAGGTGCCCCCAAATCCATTATTTTAGAAAGGAGTATGTTTTAAAATGAAGCCCACATATATAGATATTAGAATTCATTTAATCTAATTTTATTTACAAAAAAAACCGAGTTAATAGAATAGTTCTACAGGATCTCAAAAAACAAACCCAAGTATTTTGTGTTAAACATGTATATCTGCAGTTATATGCAAGGGCAAATGATAAATTGATTTACTCTAACTGTGGAATAAAAACCCTCAGCATCTTGAGAATTTGAAAAAAAAGAACAAATCAACAGTTGAACTATTTAATGAAGAATCAGTAGAGGGGCACACCTACGTGGTGCAGTTGGTTAAGCATCTGACTCAGTTTTGGCTCAGGTCACGATCTCAGGGTTTTGAGATCGAGCCCCATATCAGGCTCCACACTCAGTGCAGAGTCTGCTTCAGAGTCTTTCTCCCTCTTCCTTTACACTTTCCCACTGCATGCTCTCTTTCTCCCACCGGGGGGGGAAAAAAGATTAGTAGAGAGAGACTAAATTTTTTTTTTTTTTTAAAGATTTTATTTATTTATCAGAGAGAGAGGGTAAGAGAGCAAGCACAGGCAGACAGAATGGCAGGCAGAGGCAGGGGGAGAAGCAGGCTCCCCGCGGAGCAAGGAGCCCGATGCGGGACTCGATCCCAGGACGCCGGGATCATGACCTGAGCCGAAGGCAGGCGCCCAACCAACTGAGCCACCCAGGCGTCCCGAGACTAAATTTTAAAGTAGTTTCAAGGGTAGAGAAAACCTTCGAATTTGACATAAGACAGATAAATTCGAACAGTATTGAGTATCTCTTCAAGACAAGTTGGTTTCTACTTCTGGTGTGAGCAAAAAATCAGAGGTCAGAAAATTTCTTTCTTAAAGGGCTAGATAGTATTTTAGGCTTGTAGGCTATGTATGGTCTGTGTTGCAAATACTTAACTCTGCTGTTATACCTTGAACTCAGCCACAGACAAGACATAAATGAATGGCTGCAGCTGGATTCCAACAAAACATCATTTACAAAAACATGCAGTGGGCTAGATTCATCTGGCAGATAATGGTTGCCAACCCCAATTTAGAATCTTTATTTATGTATCCTATCTTAGTTCTGTCCCTGAGGTGATGGATATATTTGCTATATTTATTGACTGTGGCCATAGTTTAATGGATGTACATTATGTCAAAACTTACAAAATATATACCTTAAACATGCACAATTTATTGTACATCATTTATATCTCAACAAACTTATTTAGAAACATACCATAAGATTTATTCAATACTTATTGTTTTCCCTATGTTAAGATCTTAAAGGCTAGATACTATTAGCATTCCACTAATTTTTTGCCTAACAGGTAATAAGGTATTTTTCTTTTTAAGAGAGAGAGCATAAGGGGCAGAGGGAGAGGGAGAATCTTAAGCAGGCTCTATGCCCGGCTTGAACTCACAACTGAGATCCCCTGAGTGGAAACCAAGAGTCCAAAGCTTATGACTGAGCCACCCAAGCACCCCAAATGGTATTCACTATTAGCATATGTGCTGCCACAGTGAGCACAATGGTATTCATCTTTAAAGAAGCTCATAGAGCTTTTTAAGGCTCTTATAACCCAACAATCCAAAAGTTTGTTACATTTTTATTGCCCATATTTTTATACTAAATAAAAATGAGTTAACATGGCTCTGAACTAATTTTTGTGGCCAAATTAATCTTTTATTATCACACCTGAATTTCCTACACATCCTTACAATAGCTTTAACTTTCCAATACAAATGACCATGAGGAAATAGTGACCTTTTTCCTCCTGTCTTTGGTCTACAAATCACTTTTCAAGGGGTAAAGAAGCAAAAGATAGTATTTATGATGACTTCTTTGGGTACTCAAGGAAATATTTTCTGTTATTCAGCAAACACTGTTCACCTCTCTTACTTAAGCAGGTGAACTCTACCCAGTGCCAGATTAGCCAAGGTTATGAGTCAACTGCAGAATTGGCTGGTCTGGCTGGAAAAGATGTTAGTTAACTGACAAAAATATAAATCATTACTGCTTCAAATTTAACTGCTTCGAATGTCCCTCTTCCTCTACATTTCAAAAGCAATAATAACATAAAAAAATTACACTTACCTTAACCTCAGGCTCTTTTTCACATTCTTCAATATATAAGTCATAAAGTTTTTGAAATACAGATTTTCTAAAATTTAATAAAACAAAATAATGTGACTATAATATTATAATTATCATGAAGTGAATGCTACTCTGAAGTTTTCCCTAACTTTTTCCTCAATTTCCCCCACACTGTGGGTGAAGTGGGGTTGAATACAATAGTTAATATCAACTTTAAAGTACCTCTAACATTTCTAGTACAGTGCTAGAAGGAATGCAATAAATGGTAGCAATCATTATTTCCAATAATCAAAGATATCAATCAATTAAGTATGCATACCTTCCACTAGACAAGTATTTCCTTTTGGGAGGTCTCTGTCGGGCACTTTCAATGACATACTAAAAAAGAAAAGTTTATGAAAACAAGCTTGCCTTTTGCTTAGTGCACAAACAGCTCTATTTTATGAATACTTAAAACACGTGTTAAGATCAAAAAGACTAGTCACTCAAGTCCCAATCCATATTAAATTATAGTTTGTAGGAAAAACTACTTAACTTCTAAATTTATATTATAAACAAGTGAAATTTAAACTGCACTAAAATTTAGCACAATATTTCACTATAATATAAGCAAAATCATATAGTTTCAGAAGTGAGAATTATCCTCAAAATGTTTTATCGTTGTTCAGAATATGCACAGCATACCCAACTGCAAGAACTCGATATATTTTTGAACTATCTTCCCTTCTAACTGAGCAATTACACAACTTATCAAAACAGGAAAACATAATTTTAGAAATTCTTTGTTCAATAATTTTTATTCTACAACATTATCTAAGAATTCCAAATAAAAGATGAGCCAAACCTCATTCCAAAGCATTTTTATTTATGGCAAAATTATATGCATCCTTATCCTAAAATTACGTTAATATGCTTCTTTGAGAACCACATACAGAAATCTCTTAAAACTGAGTTTTGTTAATTAAGAGAACGCTATTTCAATATGTAACTTAGTCACACCTCACCTCAGCACGATCCAAAGCTAGTTCTAAAGCTTGTTGCTGTAAAAAGTAAACGGTGTTTTTGGTATTAGTTATTTTCACAAAAAATAATTTAACACTTCTAAGTTAAATGTTTATAAATGTTTTTTCTAAAATATGTCTAAGATATTTTCCTTTATTTTATATCCACCCACCCCACTATATGTTCAAGATATATTACAAAGAAAAATCATGTCAGTTTTGGGTACCTGATTATGACAATAAATTATATAAGAAATGCTAAAATTATTTTCTCTGGCTAGTGTTTATAGAGGCTGATACAGAGCCAAGAGTTAGATATAGAAACTACTGCCATTTTATAAACCTCAAGTTCAACATTCTAAGAGCACTCTTCAGGAAAACATAGCCATCAAGTATGCAATTAAAGTGAAGGAAAGATTAACTCTCCTAATCTGGTAGGGACCCTGGAAATTGGGGGTGTTGTTATATTGGTACCTAACACCAATTCAGAAAATCCTCATATCTTGGGGCACCTAGGTGGCTCAGTCATTAAGTGTCTGTCTTCAGCTCAGGTCATGATCCCAGGTCCTGGGATTGAGCCCCACAGCAGGCTCCCTGCTTGCAGAAGCCTGCTTCTCCCTCTACCACTCCCCACTCCCCCTGTTGGTGTTCCCTCTCTCGCTGTGCTGTCAAAGAAATAAAATCTTAAAAAAAAAAAAAAAAGATAATCTTGATATTTTAATGCAGAGAATCTATAATATAAGGTTCCTAGGTCAGTGCCCAGTAGAAATGCAATAAATGATAGCTATCATTACCATATTTCAATGACTTTAAGATACCACTAACTGTAAGTATGCATCAGTATCCTAGGTTATATTAAGAAACAACTGCAGCCAATTGTAAGTGCAAGATGTCCTTAACTGCAGACTCAATTAATTCAGTAATATTAAAATGTAAAAAAAAAAGCATCTAAAATTAATGTAATAATAGTTTTACTACTGCAGGTAGGGCTTGAGAATATATAATAGATTCCCACTCTTCATCCATTTTGAGACCCTTCTATCAAGACAAGAGAAGGAAAGTAAAGCTCTGTCTTCCTCACTTGTAAAACTGTCTTCTATAATGACATCTAAGAATAAGTACTAGGTTTTATTTTTTTATGTTTTGAAGATTTTATTTATTTGACAGAGAGAGATCACAAGTAGGCAGAGAAGCAGGCAGAGCGAGGCAGGGCGGGGGGGGCAGCTTGTTGGGGGGCTTGACCCTGAGATCATGACCCCAGTGAAAGGCAGAGGCTTAACTTACTGAGTCACCCAGGCGCCCCAGGACTAGGTTTTAGAAAATCTTTTTTTTTTTTTTTTAAGATTTTATTTATTTATTTGACAGAGAGAAATCACAAGTAGATGGAGAGGCAGGCAGAGAGAGAGAGAGAGAGAGAGAGGGAAGCAGGCTCCCTGCTGAGCAGAGAGCCCGATGCGGGACTCGATCCCAGGACCCTGAGATCATGACCTGAGCCGAAGGCAGCGGCTTAACCCACTGAGCCACCCAGGCGCCCAGGACTAGGTTTTATATAAGCACATTTAACACCAATGATATTTCTTTCTAATTTTGTGGTTTGGGTATTATACAGTGTTACAGTATTTTTCATTCACAATGATAATCATCTTTAATTTTTAATTCTGTTGAGAGGCAGAGAACTTTCATTTTTTACTAGTAAGGGTCTGAACTTTTCTGTTTTATTTTGTGGAGTCCAGTAATTCTACCTACTAAACTCCATGTGTTAAAAATTAGCACCTACCAAAATCGCAAGAAGGCAGGGTGGGGGAAAAATATTCCCAGACTTTGGAAACCATGGAAAGGTTTAAGTGACCCTGCCACCCTAGTTCTAGGGATGGAGAATTCATATGATGACAAAAACAGCTGGTTTTTTTAGACAGCAATTAAAAAAACAAAAAAACAAAAAACGACCCACTGACTTTACCAAACATCTAAAATGTAAAAGTGAAAGGGTGAAATATGCCATCATTTCAAAAAGTTCAGTTAAAATAAATTTATACCAATTTAATTTATGAAAATAATCTTACAAGCAGCAGATTCCTAATAAAATTGGTTTCCAGGATTCAAGACGAGACTCTTGAATATGAACCATTTTCCAGCACAAGACTGTAACTCTAGATATACCCTTTTAACAAATATATAAGGTTCTTTTCATTATTTTGGTCATAAAAATCTTCAAGTTTTTATAAAAAAATCATAATAAACATAATCAAACGTGTACTCTAAGACATTTGGTTGTCAGTCATCTCAAATAAATGCTGTATCTTCTGAAATCAAAACTTCAAAAGCTCTAGTGAGATGTAACTGTTTACGTTTATAAGCATCATTTATTCACAACCTCCTAACACTTGAGAGGGAAGTGATAGCTAATATGGATGCAAAATATAAGTCAAGATCATCAGTGTGACAGCTCTACTTTTCTCTAACAGAGCAGTGGTGGGTAGGCAAGATCAAAAGAGAGGATAAATGTTTTCAAAGATTTCTTCAGCACTAAAGATGTTTAGTTTTTCATTGTTAAATGCTGCTGCTTCTCTCAAACACAATTAAGTGATTTTTTTCCCTTTCTCTTTAAAATTTTTCATGGCAAAAGGTAAATGCCCAGTCCCAAATATGCTTAATGACTATAAGTCAGTGAACAGAAATGTGACATTAGAAGGCTAACATTGATGCTGCTTTAAACGTTATTTGTGGTAAGCAGGTTACATTTGTTTTTAAACTTAAAAAAAAAAATCTAAATTAAAAGGAACTTTAAAATATAAGAAACCTGTGCCCACCCCCCCACCCGAAGTCATTCATATTTATACACATCCTCCTTGCCAGTGATTTGTGGCAGGAGAAGTAAACATTTTTTAATGCTTCACAAACATTAGGACAGACCCACTGTTTTTCTCAGTTAGACATAATTGTACAACTCAATTGAGAGATAAAAACCACATTCTCAACTGACAGAAAACAGTATTCTCCATGTGAAACTGTTTTTGTTGAACCCAAAGCTTAGGTTTTGCCAGTTTGGGTTTAAGCAACAAACAAAACCAAAAAATGACAGGCACCATCCAAGTTCCAGCAAATTTTGATCTATTTCATTAAAAAAAAATTTTTTTTAAAAAGACTTTATTTATTTGAGGGATAGAGAACACAAGTAGGCAGAGCAGCAGGCAGAGGGAGAGGGAGAAGCAGGCTCCATGCTGAGCAGGGAGCCCAATGTGGGACTCCATCCCAGGACTCCGGGATCATGACCTGAGGTGAAGGCAGCTGCTTAACCGACTGAGCTATTCAGGTGTCCGAGTCCCCTATTTTCTAGAAAAGATTTTGCAGATGACTGCTAAATAATTTCCCAGGTAGTGTAACTTAGGCATACATAAGTATTTTTGTACCTGCAATACAGATATTTTTATAGAGATAAAGGAAGAGAACACTCTAAAAACAAGTAAGAACATAATGAGCTCTAGCTTACCATTGTGATGTAAAATGGGTCCAAAAAGAAGAGATAACTTATGTGCACTGATGAAGAGGGTTGAAAACCATGTCTTTAATATCAATCTTACAGTGCTGAAAAAAACAACAAACCCCCCACATTAACATAAAGCTATTAAGAGAAATCAGATGATTTTGTTACTAAGGAAAATTACTTGAGAAACAAATTTTTGAACACATTTTTGAATAATCAGCAACAATAAAAATCACGTATCATAGTCCTTCCATTTATTAAAAAGTACAGTCTGAATTTAAAGTACAGTTTTAACTAGATGGGGTAAATTAAATTTACAAATTAAATTTGCAAATTAAATCATTACTTGCTTTCTTCAGGATATTTAACATTGGAAGAGAAAAGAATAAATGTCTCCAAATTTCTCCTCCTCATCACCACTGCTGCTACTGTTATTGTTCCTATGGATTATTCTAACAATCTACCCACTGCCCTTTGTCACTGTACAGTTCACTTTACAAATCATACACTTCATCACACCTGCTGATAAAAGTCCTCTAAAGATTCCCCAAATATCCCAAGCTACATTTTGCAGATATAGCTCCAGTCCTTCTAACCTTTCCCCTCCTTCAAGCAAAATGGATACACTGCTGAAGAATCTCATTCCTCTAACACATGGGTTTCTCATCCTGGCTGCTCAACAGAATAACCTGGGGACCTTAAAAAGTGGTATACTCACGCCCTCCCTTTCAGTCATTCTGATTGACTGGTGTGGAGTAGGGCCTAGGGATCAGCATTTTTTTTTTTTTTAATCTCCAGGGGATGCAAAGGCTAATTTTACCTAATTCCCTCTAAGTTGTGTGTCTACATAACACTAAGCTATAAAAACCACATTCTCAACTGACAGAAAACAGTATTCTCCATGTGAAACTGTTTCTGTTGAACCCAAAGCTTAGGTTTTGCCAGTTTGGGTTTAAGCAACAAACAAAACCAAAAAATGACAGGCACCATCCAAGTTCCAGCAACAATAATTTAAAAAGGAAGACACTAATCCTACCTTCCAACAGCTCATGGATTTAGTAAGTTCAAGTTAGGGTGAAAATTTCTAACCACTGAATCTAAAGATGAAGATACACCAGGTACAGGCAAACTGTGATGATTTTAAAATGAGATCTCCTGTCACTGAACTGGGGGGAGGGGTAGGAAGAGGAAAGCGTCCCAACTTTAAATTTTTTAATACCATTAACTACGTTTACAATTTACAAACCAAGCCCTAGGACCGCATATAAGATTTACCAGAACCCTGTGAAAAGACCATTGCCATTATCGTCTGGTTTTACAAAACAAGGCACCAAAGCGAAAAATTTTCCCCAAATCACACAACAGACTGGAATTCAGACTCTCTCAATTTTTAATCTTAGATTCTTTCTACTAAAGCTTACAACCTTCAGGCCATTCAATCCAGCACCCGTTTTTAGATTTTAAAAAGCAGTGCACTTAAAGATCGAATTCTGCTCAGACTAATACTGTACATCTTTTTTTCTTAATTTTGATCTAACTTCATATCATGGTTCTCAACCTTCGTACACTCTACTCAATCTAACTCCGAAAATCTTGCTAATCACTATTCTCCTACCGGGGACTTCAGGAAAACGCAGCCCCTGCTGATGCGATGGTTGTAGGAGACGGCTTCCAGGAACAGATAGCTCTTAATTCTGAACTCCCGGTAACCACAGCGAGGGCCAATAAATTAATCCAACTGTAAAACTCGTAACTGATTCCACGGCTTTTCCTGATCGACCTGACGCTTTAGCTGTTCGAATTTTTGTTTCGTTTTGTTTTTGAAACAATTTCGGCTTTACCAACATAACGCCACAACTCAGCAGCAACGGCAACAGCCTTTATTCAATATGGATACCCTCTCCCAAAGAAGCGCTACGTGAAATTCTTAGGAATTTCCGGAAACACCCGTACCTGGAATCCAAAAGTCAAAACTACAACCAAAACCGTTGCTTGGAAACACGGCGAGAGGCAACTGAGGCGAGTACCTGGGGTGCGGAGACTCAGCCCAACCAGCTCCCGCCTCTGGGAACACTTTCCTCCTGCGGGATCCCCGCTCTGTGGAAAGCGGCGAAAAGCCACGCGGGAAGCCGCTCGCTCACCTCTGACCCCGGCCAAGATCTCGCGCGCCTAACCGTCCGCAGCGGGCCCGCCACTCTCACCCACCTACCCGCCACCGGTCACCGGTCACCGGCCACCGGCCACCGCCCACCTGTGCGGAAAGACGCCACGCTAGACGTCATGACGGCGCCTCTGGCTCGGCTGGAATGCTACGTGCGGGCAAGGGCCCCGCCCCGCGGGTTGCAGGTTCGCTTCGTGCGTCCCCTCGCGGGAGTGTCGCAATTCAGCCCGGGCCTGTTCCGGCGTCCGCACTTCCGACTGGTGCGCTGGGCGGGGCGAGCTGGGGACCGCGGGCGGAAGAGGTGGAGTTGGGAGGGCCGCGCGGCACTTGGGAGGCTTGCGCGCGAAGGGGTGGTGTTGCGGAGGCTGTCTCCGCAAAGCCTTGGGGTCTCAGGCCCAACTAGAGGGGTGAGGTGGGGGGTGAGGGGTGGGGATGGAAGCTCCTCCCCAGGCCAGGCATTCGGCTCGGTAAAATGCCGGTAGGATGTGGCTATTTGGTGGGTAGGTGCCCTTCTGAATTTCCAGAGTGAAAAACTTGGAACGAGCTTTATTGCTCAGCGCATCCCAGTGGAAAGGGAATGTCACCATTTCCATGCCATTCAGCTATCCATAGTATATATCAAATGCTAATGAATTTAATGTTTAAAAAATTCCAAAAAACAAACAGAAGCAACCTCACTGAAGAGTTCTAACAATTCAGAAAGGGAGTAATCAGCATACATGACAATGTCTAATTGCATACATGACAATGTCTAATTTCAGTTCTGCACCTTTAACAACTTTGTTTTGTTGGGTATAAACTTTATTCTCATTGAGGTGAAATTCACAGAACGTAAAATGAAACATTTTAAGAGTATAATTCAGTAGAATTTAGTACATTCATGATGTGCAACCATCAACTCTAATTCCAAAACATTTTCATCACCCTCATTAAGTATTTACTTTCCATTTTTCCCTCTCTTAGACCTTAGCAGACACCAATTGCTTTTAGAGTCTTTAGATTTATCTAATCTGATATTTCACAAAAATGGAACGTGTTTTTTCTTTCGTGTTTGTCTTCTTTCCCTTAGCAAGTTTTCCGGGTACCTTGTAGCAAGTATCAATACTTAATCCCTTATTATGGCTTATATTCTGTTCCATTGTATGTATATACCACAGTTTTATGCATTGGTCCATTGATGGCCATTTGGGTTATTTACGCCTTTCAACTATTGTGTATAGTGCTGCTGTAATATTTGTGTAGTAATATTTGAGTCCTTTTTGTAAATTTTTTTCCGGCGAGATAAATACAACACCAGGCAAAGTGGGTGCAAGGCAAGATTTATTAAAAACACTCTCTAGCGAAGTTTCAGGGCTCAGGAGAAGGGGAGCCAGGAAAGTTGTGCCGGGAGGAGGTGGGCACCCTTGGGCAAGGTTCCGTGAGTCTGGAAAGCAGAGTGGCAGAAGTCGCGCCCAAGGCAGGGAGGAGGGGGCTTTTAAGGGGTCTCGAGGGGAGCTCAGGGGTCTTTTGGCAAGTTTCCCTTATTTGGATATTTCGCCTGCTCGTCGGGGTCCCATTGGTTCACGGGAGCCTGGGGCGGGAGGGTTTTCAGATTCCTGCTTGGGCCTTTGTTCTCCTGTCCGAGTTCAGCTTTTGTGGCGGGAACTTTCTCCATCTTAAGTAGCCCTTTCTGGCAGCCCAACACTTTTTTCAATTTTGGTGGGGTGTAATATACCCTAAAAGAAAACCAGAGCCTGACATAGTTCAAGTGTGCAAAACAGATTTTATTCAGGAACTGTTGCAAAGGAGGGAAAGAGACCTCAGTCTAGAACTGGGCTCAATTCCAAATATACAGTGTGAACAAGTAGTGGTTTATAGCTAAGGAGCAGAGTTGGAGGGCATTGGATGGAAGTTTCTTAATAGGAAATAGGGGTCAGGAGGCATTCTGGCTAAACTGACTTTTTGGGGTTCTGACTGAAGGCAAATCAGGGTGATCACACACCAAGGGTGGGGACTAAGAGTTTGATCAGATATTGAAGGTGATCAGATATCCAGGTGGATCCAGATATACAGTTCTCTGTAAACTGACTTAGGATTCTTGCTACAACTGGTTGGTACATGCCCCACAAATCAGCCTAGAGCCATGGAGATAGCTTGTCAAATACCTAGGAATGGAATTGCTGGGTCATATGGTAATTCTATTCTTAAATATTTGAGAACTTGATAAAATTGTTTTCCACAGTGGCTAAGACATTTTACAACAGAAATCAATATGTGGTGGTTCCAATTTCTTCACATCCTCACCAAATTTCTTTTAAAAAAATTATAGTCATCCTAGTAGGTATGAAATAGTATCTTATTGTGGTTTTGATTTGTGTTTTCCTAAGGCTAGTGATGTTGCACATCTTTTTATGTCTGTGTTGGCCATTTGTGTATCTTTGGAGAAATGTCTATTCAAGTCCTTTGCCCATTTTTTAATTAGGTTGTCTTTTGTTGTTTAAGTTATGAGTTCTTTCTTTATTCTGGATATTAGATCCTTATCAGATATATGATTTGCAAATATTTTCTTCCATTCTGTACGTTGTCTTTTCACTTTCTTGCTTTGATTACCAACTTAAATTTTTGATGAAGCCTAGTTTATTTTTTCTCTTATGGTGTGCTTTTGGTGTCATACTTAAAAACCTATTGCCAAATCCAAATTCATAAGGATTGCCAAAAACCTCACTCAGCACACTGAGTAAAATAAGACAGAAAGATGAGTTTCTTTGAACTGTAAACCGGGAAACTCAACACTAAGAGAGCAATGAGTTTAAAGTTAAAAGGTGTTTATGGGGTAAACATGGAAGTTACTTGGCTTTTTCATTTGATTAGTTGATTGGTCTTTGTATTTGTGTCAGGGTAGCTGAATTGGAGAAAAAAGAAAGTCCAAAGATGACATGAACAGACATGGCATTTTGGGGCATCCCTGTCCTGGGCTGATTTCTGAGAGGAGTCATAAGTTATTGCAATTTTTCAGGTAAGGCTAAGTTTTGTTTTGCTTTAATGTGCCCTCACTGGCCAATACCATTTTGTCCCCATCATAAGTGACTCCATTTAAATTTTGATTCTATAGGATTTGCTCCTAGGGTTTTGTAAGAATTTTATGATTTTAGCTCTTATGTTTAAGTCATTGATTCACTTTCAGTTAGTTTTTGTATATGCTGTATAATAGGGATTCCATTTCATTCGTTTGCGTGTTGTCCTAGAATTATGTGTTGAAGAGTTTATTGTTACTCCCAGTGAATGGTCTTGACCTCCACATCAAAAATCAATTTGCCATACACATATGGGTTTGTTTATAGACTGTTAATTTTACTCCATTGGTCTATATGTCTATCTTGTGTCAGTGTAGGTATCCCTTGCTTTTCAAAAATTTGTGTTATGCCATTTTGCTTTTACAAAAAACCTACATGGGTACCTGTTTTTATTAACTGAAAGAAATCTTAAAAGGTTTATTGCTTTTATGACAAAAGATTAAAAGGGATAAAAAAAACATTCAGCATTTGTTTTGTAATAAGCCTTTATCGAGACAGCATGCACCCTGAGCAGCAAGACTGACACAACCAAACTCTTTCCTTGGGAACTACATCTCAGTATCAAGCCACTGTAACTTTGTACTATGTCTTTGAGCATCTGTGCTTAATCTTGGTTTATGCTGTGCATCCATTAGCAAGATGTGTCCTAAAGTATCTGAAAAGCCTGACAGAGATTGTTTTTTCAGTCTGGGAATATTTTTAAAAATCCATATAAATTAATGTTAATTGCTTTTTCACTCTATGCCATTTCAGTTTGTAAAAGTTTTCATAGGAACTCTTGTTTTTTGATAGCAGGAAGAAATCTGTACCATACTGTTTTGATTCCTATAGCTTTGTAGTATGTTTTAAAATGGGAAAGTGTAAGTTCTCCAGTTTTGTTGTTCTTTTCTTTTCTTTTTTTTAAGTATTTTATTTATTTATTTGACATAGAGAGAGATCACAAGTAGGTAGAGAGGCAGGGATAGAGAGAGGGGGAAGCAGGGTCCCTGCTGAGCAGATGTGGGGCACGATTCCAGGACCTTGAGATCATGACCTGAGCTGAAGGCAGAGGCTTAACCTAATGAGTCACCCAGGGGCCCCTTGTTCTTCTTTTCTAATATTGTTTTGGCTCCCTTGTAACTTTATATGAATTTGAGGATCAGCTTTTCCATTTTTGCAAAAAGGCCAGTAGGGATTGTATTGAATCAGTAGATCGCTTTGACAAGTATTGGTGTGTTGAATATTCAGTCTTCCAATTCATGAGCATGATGTCTTTCCATTTATTTAGGTTTTCTTTAATTTCTTTCAACAATGTTTTATGGTTTTCAGTGCACAAACTTTTCATCCCCTTAAATTTATTCCTAGGTATTTCATCTTTTTGAATGCTATCTTAGTCTGCTTAGGTTGCTATGACAAAATACTACATACTGGATGTCTTAAACAACAGAAATTTCTTTCTTACAGTTCTGGAGACTGGGAATCCAAGATCAAGGCCAATTTGGATTCTGGTGAGAGTTTTCTTCTTGGCTTATAGATAACTGCCTTCTCACTTTGTCATTCCATAATGGGTAGGGAGAGAAAGAAAAGGGAGACAAAATCTACTCATGTCTAATCTATCAGATCAGGGTTCTACCCTTATGACCTCATTTAACCTTAAATTATCTTCTTATAGGCCTTATCTCAAAAACAATCACATTGGAGATTATGGGTTCAACATATGGATTCTGGAGGGACACAATTCAGTCCATAGCAGTTAGTATTATAAGTGGAATTATCACATAATTTCCTTTTTAGGTTATTCATTGTTGGTGTATTAAAAAAACACATATTTTTTTTTCAGTTTTGGTCTTGTACTCTGCAAATTTACCAAATTTATTACCTCTAATAATTGTGTGTGTGTGTGTGTGTGTGTGTGTGTGTGTGTACACATGTGTATGTTCTTTAGGGTTTCTATATATAGGATCATAGCATCTGTTAATTGAGATAGTTTTATTTCTTCCTTACAATTTGGTTATTTCTTTCCCTTGTCTAATTGCTTTCACTAGGGTCATTCTTTCATTTTAAGGAATTGGCTCATGCAGTTGTTACAGCTGGCCAGTCTGAAATTTGTAGGGCAGGGTGGTAGGCTGAAAACTCAGGCAGGAGTTGATGTTGCAGTCTTGAGACAGAATTTCTTTTCCAAGAAACCTCAGTTTTTGCTGTAAAGGCCTTTATGTATTACCAATGTTGACTGAAAAAGGCCTACCCATATCATCAAGAGTAATCTTCATTTAGAATCAATCAAGTGTAGATGAAAAACACATCTACAGAATTCTTTTCACAGTAACACCTGGATTAGAGTTTGATTAAATAGGTGGGTAGCAAAGTTGACGCATAAAACCAACCATCACACCCAGTGTGGTAGATAGTTTTATTCACAATTTTTAAAATAAAAACATTTCACTTTTCTCATGGCTTTAGTTTGGGTATAATATATTTCCCCCACCCTAGTGACTTTCCATTTTGCCATATGACTTGCTTTGGCCAATGGAATGTAAGTGGATGTAACATATGCCCTCTAGTTGTGAAACTAGATGCAGTCTTGGAGAGAAGGGGAAGGCATGTATGTTCTGAAATCTTTGACTTTGCCTGTATGTGTGTGTATTTTTATGTATGTATTTCTGCAGGTAATATTATATTGTCCAGCTTGAAATGACTCCTACTGGCAAAAGAAGAAATACTTGGCTCACCAAAGACAATTAAACTAATTAAGTATGTTAAAAACACATGAATTCTTAATATTGCTTAAAAAAAAAACCCTCACTAGTCACATTGAAGATTGCTAGGATATCAATTCATTATTCTGAAAATGGTAAATAATGGTTAAAAAGATAAAACAATTGACCTGCTTTTTCTACATAAACTGAAATTCAGAGTAACCAAATTGTTGATGAAGAAAAACATTTTTTGGAAAAAAATCCAATGAATAAATAAGGAAGGAATGATATATCACCATTTTGGAACCCATAAGAAAATAATGTTTCTAAGAAATAGTGAATCCAGTTCCACATGTAAAGAGCTCAGAAGTTGCTACTCCATCATAACAATAAGTAAAAAGATGAAAAAACTGAAAGATCAATAACTCTTTAGATCTTCAAGAGAAGTGAGGTCACAAGGCACATACTGCCCACCATGTGAATATAGAATCACAATTTATTGGAGCAGCAACCTCCATGGGAACCAGTACCAGGGTAGGGAGACCTGAATTACAATTGATGAATTGCTGGGGGCTCAGTCTGGACTATTCTGACACCCAGACTCAGGGACTGAGTCATGAGGCACACTTTTATAAGAATTCTTCTGTAAGGGGAGACAAACCATAAGTGACTCAATCTCACAAAACAAACTGAGGGTTGCTGGGGGGAGGGGGGTTGGGAGAAGGGGGGTGGGGTTATGGACATTGGGGAGGGTATGTGCTTTGGTGAGTGCTGTGAAGTGTGTAAACCTGGCGATTCACAGACCTGTACCCCGGGGGATAAAAATATATGTTTACAAAAAATAAAAAATTAAAAAAAAAAAAGAATTCTTCTGTAAGAACTCCCCAGAACTCTACCAGGTTCTCACAGTAAATATTAAGAGAAAAATCTGTGCCCAGATAGGAGGAGAGGAAAAGGAGCCATCTGAAAATAAACCAGAGAACTCTGTTCTTAGTAAGGCATGCCCTCGGAGGAAACTAGAGCCTAAGATGTTGTGGTTTTATCAGAGCCTGGACCTGGGGGACCCGGGGGACCTGAGGGAAAAGAAATACTCAACTCTAGCCCACTCTAGCCATCCTGTCCCACATATGAGAGGAAGGGGAAGGAAACTGAGAAGCACTCATGAAGTTCAAGGTTCAGAGGCATAGGCTCACTGAATGACTGAGGCCTACTTATGAGACTGTAGAATGCTTCACTTCACCTAAATCTCACTACTACATTACGAAAGCCCTGTTTACAACAGTTCCCTTTTCCCTGTCCAGCTATCAAGAAAAAAATACAAGACTTTCCAAAAGACAAAAAACATAGATTTATGAGACAAAGCAAGCATCAGAACCAGATATTGGAATTACCAGATTGGGGCTTTAAAACTGTGATTAAATGCTGAGGACTCTAAGGGACAAAGTGGACAGCATGCAAGAATAGATGGACAATGTAAGCATAGAGATGAAAGTTATAACAAGGAACCAAAAGTAAATGTTAGAGACTAAAAGATGTATGAAAGAAATGAATACCTTTGATGGGCCTGTTAGAAGACTGGACATGGCTGAGGAAGTAATAACTAATGTTTGCCAAATAACCATTAGGTAGAAGGTTGAAAGGGGGCTTTATAAAAATGGATCAGGCTGACGACACTTGATCAACCTCAATAGTACTGCAAGTGAGATGATCCAGTATCGTGTACCTCCTAATGTGATACATCTCATATTGTTACTATGTATGAAATACTTTCACAAAACCAGAAATTGAATCTAAATCTAGTGAAACCTCTAGATTTAACTCCTAGTTTACTTGGAAAAGGAGGCACAGAATAACATGTTAAGTAACATCATGATGATGTTACTCAGAATCCACCAGTATATAATGTGGTAACCACTGTAGGAAAATGGAATGTAAACTGGCTGTGTTAACTGTCATGGACTGAATTTTGTCCCCGGAAAATTCTGTGCTGAAGCTTGAATACCTAGGACCTCAGAATGTGACTGTATTTGTAAATAGAGTTTTTAAAGGGGTGATTAACTTAAATGAAGTTGTTAAATGGGCCCTAATCCAATATGATGGGTACCCTTGTAAAAAGAAGTTATGGCACATGAAGAGACACGAGCAGTAAGAGCACCCCAAATCCGTGATATTTTGTTATGGCAGCCAGCCCTAGTAAACTAGTATAATAACAGTAGGTGGAATAATGATTTTTTGGTTATAAGAATAACAAAAATGGACTTTATCTATTAGAGATATAAAATTTAGTATTTACAGGTGAAATTATGAATTTGGGGATCTGGCTTAAAATACTTAAAAAATATATAGTAGATGAAATAAGAATGCAAATTTTTGGTAATTATTGAAACTGAGCAAGAGGTATTAGAAGAGCATTGTTGCTCCAGTTTTGTATATGTTTGAAGATGTCCAAAATAAACAGTTAAACATGTATGCACATTCAAACACATACTCATACATGCAATATGCCAATATATATCATATGTAAATAGAGTTTTTGTCAGAATTTTGGCTCAGGGTCATCCACTCTGATGGATTTGGCTACTGGCATGTGCTAGAGACTCTCAAGTCTACAGTTTTACCCATTTCTGGTAATTCAACCTTTTCACTTGCTGTACCAGAGGCCTTTCGCATGTAAAGTGTCCCAAATGAAATCATCTTTTCCTTCAGATTTTCCATGTTTTCCCCGCTTTTGGTCTTCTCCTCCACATAGATAAGAGTCTGGCTTAGAGATCTCTCTTAGGTCCCATATGTCACCAGTCCTTAAGTTACTGGAGTTCTATTTCTAAATACCTATTGGGTCTGTTCTTTCTTTTCTTATGGTATCACTTCCATGGTTCTCATTCTGGTTCACTGTACTCTTACCTGGATGGCTGTAGGTAACTCTTAAAGTTCCTTGCTTCCTTTCTCATTCTGGGTCTCCTTCTGCTGGCTTTGTTCATGTTGTTGCTAAAGTTGTCATTTTTTCTCATAATTTTTTAAAGAAAGTTGGACAGAAAATATACAAACGTGAAACAGTGCAAAAGGGTATAACAATAGAAAAGTGAGTCTATCATCATGGTACAATTTATGGTAGTACAGATCTAGAAGGAACCAAATTTCCCTCAAAAGGTAACCTGAGTAAGCCAGGATAGGGCCATATAATGGAGTAATCTGTGACCCTAAAAAGGAATGAAGAATATATCTGTCTATAGCATATATTGTGTGAAGAAAGTCCTACACCTTTAATGAGACCTGGTTCCTTTTAGTGGGAAGGTGGAGCACAACCTGGCCCTAGTAGTGTTTGTGGCTTCCAGATTAGTTATTGTTTCCAGGTATTTCACCAGACAATGGTAGGAAATAAATGTAAGTATAAATAAAATTAAAAAAATATATATATATTAACATATATCATGAAATTTATGGACATTCCAATTTAAATTCAGTATTTTTGGCATTTTTATTTAACCTCTTTATCTTATTTGTGTATAGCCTTTCTCACATAGTGAAAATGCTGGTCCACAAAGTATACCTAAATAATGATTTGTTGCTTTGTCCTACATTACATTTGCAACTGTCTCAGAATAACATCAAAACTACAATTAACAATATGATCACTGTAACATTTAAGGATTTTTTTTTAAAGATTATTTGTCCTTAGAGTATATACTATAAAAAATACATTATATAAATTCTGTTTTATTTAAAGACATTTGAAATAATTTCTTTCAGTTTGGTTATGTTTTGCTTTTGTTTTTAGGAATTTATTTTTTTTAATAATTTACTTTTATAAGAATGTGAATTAAATATATGATTATATATTAAATCTATAAAATTAGGTTAAGCTCAGAAACTCTAGCTTCTATTCCAGTTCCTTTTTCTCTTCCATCTTCCCTATATTGTTAAGCATATATTTTAGTTTAATGTAGTTACTATATGAATGTATGTGACACATGTGTGTAGTTATCATTTGTGTGTGTGTGTGTGTGTATGTCTTTTATTACTAAATAAAGAGAGAGGATTAATCATTTATTCTGTTTTTGTAATTTTCTCTACCTTAAGGAATTCAATTAATTTATGAGTAAAAGTTTCCTTTTAAAGAATAAAAGCTAATAGAATTTCTGGGGAGGATGGTGGAATAGGATGACACTTAGCTCACCTCCTCCCACAGATACACCCAGATGACACCCACCTCAGTGTAAATAACTCAGAAAATGAACCACACAGGTAAAGGAGCCATAAAGGTGACTGGACTAAAGGCAAATGTGGCTTAGTCACAATATTAGTGTGCACCCAGCATACATTGGAAAAAAAACATTTCTGAAGTGCCAGGGACATGGTACTGTAGGGCCCTATAGAAGCTCTTCTTCATAAAGTCACTATTAAAGAATAGGAGACAAAGCTTTCTTAATATAGAAACAGATACAGAGAGTAAGATAAAATGAGGAGACAGAAGGATATGTCCCAAATGAGAGAACAGGACAAATCACAGCAAGGGAGCTAAATGAAACAGAAATAAGTAGTATGACTGGTAGAGAATTTAAAGTAATGGTCAAAAAAATATTCACTGGACTTGAGAAAAGAGTGGAAGATGTTAGTGAAACCCTCAACAAAGAGATAGAAAAACATAAAAACAAATCAGAGATGAAGAACTCAATATCTAAAATTTAAAAACACATTAGAAGGAATTAGTATTAAAGTAGAGGAAGTGGAAGAATGGATCAATGACCTGGAGGACAGTAATGAAAAGCAATAAAGCTGAAAAGGAGAAAGAGAAAAGAATAATAAAAAAATGAGAAGAGATTAAGGGAAATCAGCAACACCATCAGGTGTTAACACCAATTGTATTATAGGGATTCCTTTAGGAGAAGAGAAGGAAAAGGGGGTGGAAAATTTCTTTGAAGAAATAAGAGCTGAAAACTTCACTGAGCTGGGGAATGAAACAAATCCAGATCCTGGAGGTGTAGAGATCCCCAATAAAATCAGTCCAAGGAGGTCCACACCAACACACATAGTAATTAAAATGGCAGAAAGTCATGATAGAGAGTTCTAAAAGTAGCAAGAGGAAAGAAAGCAGTTACATACAAGGGAAACCCCATAAGGCTATCAGTGGACTTTATAGCAGAAACTTTACAGGCCAGAAGGGATTAGCATGATATATTCAGAATGCTGAGAGGAAAAAATTTGCAGCCAAAAATACTCTGTCCAGCAAGGCTATTATTCAGAATAGAAGGAGGGATAAAGAATTTCCCAGACAAAAGTTAAAAGAATTCATCTCTGAGTCAGGCCCTGTAAGAAATGTTAAAGGGGACTTTTTGAGTGGGAAGGAAAGACAATAAGTAAGAGTAAGAAAAGTGAGAAGCAGAAAAACAGCAAAAATTAGGTATATCTATAAAAATCAGTTAAGGGATTCACAAAAGAATGTAAAATATGACACCATATGCCTAAAACATGGGATGAGGAGAGGAGTAAATATTTAGTGGTTTTAGAATGGCTTCAAGCTTAATCAACCATCAAATTAATACAGACTGCTCTATGCATAAGATGTTATATATAAACCTAATGGTAATCACAAATAAAAAAAACTCTTAATATATATGCAGAGAGAGAAAAGGAGAGAGAGATAGAAAGTAATCCAAGTATATCACTAAATAAAGCCAGCAAATATAGAGAGAAGAGAGCAAGAGAAGAAAGGAACAGAGAAGAACTACAAAACAACTGTTAAACAGCTAATAAAATGGCAATAAGTATATACCTAGTGATAACTACTTTGAGTGTAAATGGACTAAAAATTCCAGTCAAAAGAGATTAGGTGATGGAAAGGATAAAAAAACAAGTCCCATTTATATGTTGCCTACAAATGACTCATTTTGACCTGACACATGCAGATTGAAAATGAAGGGGTAGGAAAAACACTTATATAAATGGAAGTGAAAAGAAATACAGGGTAGCAATAGACAAATAGGCTTTAAAACAAAGATTGTAACAAGAGACAAAGAAGGACACTACATAATCATAAAGGGACCAATTCAACAAGAAGATAATAACAATTGAAAATATTTATACACCCAACATGGGAGCACCCAAATACATCAAGCAGTGATTAACAAACATAGAGGAAATAATTGATAATAACGTAATGATAATAGGGGCTTTTAATGCCCCATTACATCAATGAATAGATCATCTAAACAAAATCAACAAGGAAACAGTGGCTACAAGTGGCACACTGGATCAGCAGAATGCACATTCTTTACAAGCACACACAGAATAGATCATGTTAGGCCACAAGACAAGTCTCAACAAATTCAAAAAGATTTTAGTTACATTATGCATCTTTTCTGACCACAATGCTCGAAATTAGAAAATCAACCCCAAGAAAAAATCTGGAAAGAACACAGATACATGGAGGTTAAATAACATGCTACTCAACAATGGTTGAGTCAATCAAGAAATCAAAGAAATAAAAAATTACAAGTGAAAATGAAAACACAATGATCCAAAATGTTCAGGATGCAACGAAAGCAATTCTAAGAGGGAAGTTTACAGCAATATAGGCCTACCTCAAGAAGCAGGAAAAATGTCAAATAAACAACCTAACTTTATACCTAAAGGAGATAAAAAAAGAACAACAAAGCTCCAAACCAGCAGAAAGAAGGAAATAATAGATTAGAGCAAAAATAAATGATATAGAAATTTTTAAAAAAAGTGGAACAGATACACCAGGAACTGCTTATTTGAAAAGATCAGCAAAACTGACAAACCTCTAGCCAGACTCATTAAAAAAATAATAAAAAGTGTGTGGGAGGGGAGAGAACCCAAACAAAAATCACAAATGAGAGAAGAAAAAAATACCCAACACCACAGAAATGCAAACAATTGTAAGAAAAATTATGAAAAATTATATGCTAACAAATTGGATAACCTAGAAGAAATGGATAAATTCCTAGAAACATATAACTTAACAAAACTGAAGCAGAAAGAAGTAGAAAGTTTGGACAGAGTGATTACAGCAATGAAATAGAATCCATAATCAAAGAACTCCCTACAAACAAAAGTTCAGGACCAGACAGCTTCACAGACAAATTCTACCGAACATTTATTTATTTATTTATTTTGAGAGTTTATTTATTCGTTTGACAGAGATCGCACGTAGGCAGAAAGGCGGGGGGCAGGGAGAGCAGGCTCCCTGCTGAGCAGAGAACCTGATGTGGGGCTGGATCCCAGGACCCTGGGATCATGACCTGAGCCGAAGGCAGAGGCTTTAACCCACTCAGGTGCCCCTCTACCTAACGTTTAAAGAGTTGATACCTATTCTTCTCAAACTATTCCAAAAAGTACAAGAGGAAGGAAAACTTCCAAATTCATTCTATGAATCCAATAGTACCTTGATACCAAAACCACCTATCACCAAAAAAGTGAGCTATAGGCCAGTATGTCTCATGATCATAGAAGCAAAAAAAATCCTCAAAAAAATCCAGGGCACTTTGGTGGCTCAGTCAGTTATGCATCCAACTCCTGATTTTAGCTCAGGTCAGGATCTCAGTGTTCTGGGATCAAGCCCTGAGTCCAGCTCTATACTAAGCAAGGAGTCTGCTTTTCTCCCTCTCCATCTGCCCCTTCTCCCACTTGTGTACTTGCTCTCTCTTTCTCTAAAGTAAATAAATAAGTCTTTAAAAAAGAAAATGCTCAACAAAATCCTAGGAAACCAAATCCAGCAATATTCATCACAACCACGTGGGATTTATTCCTGGATGCAAGGGTGGTTCAGTATTCACAGTTCATTCAACATGATATATCACATTAATAAGAGAAAGGATAAAAACCATATGATCATTTCAAAAGATGCAGAAAAAGCATTTGACAAGATAAAATATCCATTCATGATAAAAACTCTCAACAAAGCAGGTCTTGAGGGAACATCCCTCAAAATAATAAAGGCCATACATGAAAAACCCACAATAAATATACTCAATGGGGGAAAACTGAGAACTTTTCCTCTAAGGTTGAGATTATAAGACAAGGATGTCCATTCTCAACACTTTTATTTAATATAGTACTGGAATTCCTAACCATACCAGACAACAAAAAGCAATGAAAGACACCCAAATTGGCAAGGAAGAGGTAAAACTTGCACTATTTGCAGATGACATAATACTATATGTCGAAAACCGGAACACTCCACCAAAAAACTGCTAGAACTGATAAGTGAAATCATTAGTGTTTGTCACTACTTTCACTACTTTTGTGCAGGACACAAAATAAATGTATAAAGAGAAATTAACCATCCCATTTATAATTGTACAAGAATAATAAGATACCTAGGAATGAACCCAACCAAAAAGATAAAAGACATACTCTGAAAACTACAGCACACTGATGAAGACAATTAAAGATGACACAAAGAAATGGAAAGACATTCCATGCTCATGTGTTGGAAGAGCAAATAATGTCAGAATGTCAATACTGCCCAAAGCAATCTACACATTTAATGCAATCCCTATCAAAATACCAAGAGTGTTTTTCACAGAACTAGAACAAACAGTCCTAAAATTTGTTTGGAGCCACAAAAAACCTTGTATAGCCAAAGCAATCTTGAAAAAGAACAGAACTGGAGGTATCACAATTCTGAACTTTAAGTTATATTACAAAGCTGTAGTTCTCAAAACAGTATGGTGCTGGCATAAAAAATAGACACATGTAGATCAATAGAACAGAATAGAAAACCCAGAAATGAACCCACTACTACACGGTCAATTAATATTCGACAAAGAGGGAAAAAATATCCAATGGGGGAAAAAGACAGTTTCTTCAAGAAATGATGCAGGGAAATCTGGACAGCTACATGCAAAAGAATGAAACTGGACCACTTGTAACACCATACACAAAAATGAACTCAAAATGGATTAAAGTCCTAGATAGAGACCAGAAACAATAAAAATCCTTGGAAAGAACATAGCAGTAACATCTTTGACATTGGCCATAGCAATACTTTTTCTAGATATGTCTCCTCAGGGAAAATAAAAGCAAAAATAAACTACTTGAGAATGAAAAGCTTTCGCACAGTGAAAGAAACAATCAATAAAACTGAAAGGCAACCTATGGATTGGGAGAAAATATTTGTAAATGATATACCTGATAAAGGTTTGGTATCCAAACTATATAAAGAATTTACACAATCAACACCCAAAAATCAAATAACCAAATTAGAAAATGGGTAGAAATGAACAGACATTTATCCAATCACATCCAGATGGCCAACAGACACATGAAAAGATGCTCAACATCACTGATCACTAGAGAAATACAGATCAAAGCTACCATGAAGTATCACCTCACACCAGTCAGAAGGGCAAAAATAAAAGATACAAGAAACAAAAAATGCTAGCAAGAAAGCAGAGAAAAAGGAACCCTTGTGCCCTGTTGGTGCGAAGGCAAACTTATGTAGTCACTTTGGAAAATATTATGGAGATTCCTCAAAAAGTTTACAATAGTACTATCCTATGATCCAATAATCACACTGACTGGGTATTTACTCCAAAAATGCAATACTAATTCAAAGGGAGACTTATGTACCTATGTTTATTGCAGCATTATTTATAATAGCCAAATTATGAAAGTAGCCCAAATACCCATTGATAGGTGAAGGGATATAGAAGTGGTACATAAATACAATGAAATATCATTCAGCCATTAAAAGGAATGAAATCTTGTCATTTACAACAACATGGAAAGAACTAGAAAGTATAATGTTAAGTAAAATAAGTCAGTCAGAGAAAGACAAATACCATTTGATTTCACTCATATGTGGAATTTAAGAAAACGAAACAAAAAACAAAGGAAAAAAAAAAGAGAAACCAAGAAATGGATTCTTAACTATAGAGAACAAACTGATGGTTACCAGAGGGGAGATGGATGGGGGAATGGACAACGGAGATAAAGACTACACTATCCTGGTGGGAAAAGATTTCACTTAAATAAGAAAATAGAAAATAGCAAGTATTGTCAAGGATGTGGAGAAATCGGCATCCTTATACATCGCTGGTGGATATGTGAAATAGTGCAGCTACTATGGAAAACAGTATGGTGGCTCCTTAAAAAGCTCAATGGAATTACTATGTGATCCAGCAATTTTACTTCTAAGTATATTCCTAAAAGAATTAAAAACAGAGACTTTAACAGATGTTTGCACACTGTTTTTCATAGCAACATTATTCACTATAGCCAAAAGGGGAAACAACTAAGCTATCCATCAAAAGATAAAGAAACAAAATGTGTTGTTTGCACACAGTGGAGTATTTTTAGCTTTAAAAAGTGATGAAATTCACACTTGGCATCAGGGAAATACAAATCAAAACCACAATGAGATACCACCTCACACCAGTCAGAATGGCTAAAATTAAAGTCAGGAAATGACAGATGCTGGCAATGATGCAGAGAAAGGGGAACCCTCGTACTGTTGGTGGGAATGCAAGCTGGTGCAACCACTCTGGAAAACAGCATGGAGGTTCCTCAAAATGTTGAAAATAGAACTGCCCTATGACCCAGCAATTGCACTACTGGGTATTTACCCTAAAGATACAACGTAGTGATCCGAAGGGGCACGTGCACCCGAATGTTTATAGCAGCAATGTCCACAATAGCCAAACTATGGAAAGAACCTAGATGTCCATCAACCAATGAATGGATAAAGAAGATGTGGTATATATACACAATGGAATACTATGCAGCTATCAAAAGAAATGAAATCTTGCCATTTGCGACAACATGGATGGAACTAGAGGGTATCATGCTTACCGAAATAAGTCAAGCGGAGAAAGACAACTATCATATGATCTCTCTGATATGAGGAAGTGGAGATGCAACATGGGGGGTTAAGGGGGTAGGAGAAGAATAAATGAAACAAGATGGGATTGGGAGGGAGACAAACCATAAGTGACTCTTAATCTCACAAAACAAACTGAGGGTTGTTGGGGGGAGGGGGGTTGGGAGAAGTGGGGTGGGGTTATGGACATTGGGGAGGGTATGTGCTATGGTGAGTGCTGTGAAGTGTGTAAACCTGGCGACTCACAGACCTGTACCCCGGGGGATAAAAATATATGTTTATAAAAAAATAAAAAATTTTAAAAAAGTGATGAAATTCTGATACATGCCATGTTAACATAGACGAATCTTGAGCTTTATGCTAAGCAAAATAACCTGATCACAAAAGGACAACTATCACATGATTCCACTTAATGAGGTACTTAGAATAGTTAAATGCATAGAGACAGAAAATAGAACAGTTAACTAGGGGCTGTGAGGAGAGTGGAATGGGTAATTGTAGCTCAATGGATATAGAGTTTCAATTTTGTAAGGTGAAAACTTCTAGATATAGAGAATACTGATGGTTAAACAACATTTGTGAATGTTGTTAATGTCACTGAATTGTTCATTTAAAATAGGTAAACATGGTATATTTTATCTTATGTATGTTTTACCATAATAAGAAAATACTAAAAACACCTCCAAAACAACTCTCCCATTCTTTGTTCCAGAGGATTTGAGTTCATACTGTGTTCTGATCTCTTTTACCTATTTCAATAGCTTTCGGTAGTCTTCCTTACCTTTTTAACTTTGGGGCAATTTTTGCTTTGACAATTCATATTTCTGGCATCGCATTGTATGTATTATATTGCATGTGTTATATTTAGTTACATATCTGTTTTTCAGTGATATTTGAAGCCCTTTGAGGTTGGGACCCATGTTAGGGCTTCAAAAAATGTTGGGACACCTGGGTGGCTCAGTTGGCTAAGTGTCTGCCATCGCTTGGGTCATGATCCTGGAGTCCTGGGATGGAATCCAACATCAGACTCCTGGCTCAGCAGCAGAGGGGCCTGCTTATCCCTCTGCCTGCTTCTCCCTTTGCCAACAGCTCCATTTGCTTGTGCTCTCTCTCTCCATGACAAAGAAATAAGTAAAGTCTTAAAAAAAAAAAAAAAGTTTGCTATAGGGTGCCTGGATAGCTTAATTTGTTGTGTTTGCCTTTGGCTCAGGTTATGAGCCAAATTCCAGAGTTGCGGGATCGATCCGCATGTTGGGCTCCCTTTGGTGGGGAGTCTGTTCTCCCTCTTCTTCTCTTCCTACCCCTGCTCTCTCTCCCTTATGGTCTTTTTCTCAAATTAATAAAATCTTTTTAAAAAATTTTTAAAAAATGTTTACTGGGAAGAATTAAAATTATTTCTATTATACATGGAGAGTTTTCTTGTATATAAGTGACACCTTGTGGCACCAACTGGAATAGTCAGTACTATATTGGTATTTTCTTTGAACAGATTGTTCTCTTTTTGAAAATCCAGATGCTATATATCTTCTTTAAAGTTTACCTGAAATAAGCATGATTGCAATCAGAGGATAATAAACTAATGGTGATGCTAAAGGATGCTTTTGTATACATGGGTGGGGCCTACCTGGGACAATTCCTAAACACCTAGATCACTACAACCCCTTCCAGGTGTGGAAACTCACCAACTTTTAAGAGATTCCCTAAACCAGAATTACTAATTGTTTAAACAATCGGCCTAAAGATGATAGTTGAAACCAAAGAAGATGAGAAGTATGCATGTTGGCTGTTGTAAGCCAAAAGGATTTGCAAAGAGCCCTGACAAATGTCAGTTGGATTGTGAATTTTCTTGAGGGAAGATTTGGGGCTTGAAAAAAATATTTATAGTTGCCAATGTTTAGTGAATTTTCAGTTTATTAAAATTCTAAACTAGTAAATTTAGACCTTTTAAGCCTTTAAGTTCAATGTACTAATTTTATTATAAGGTTAATAAATTTTGTTTCAATTAAGAACAGTTTCAGGGTGCCTGGGTGCCTCAGTGGGTTAAGCCTCTGTCTTTGGCTTGGGTCATGATCTCAGGGTCCTGGGATCGAGCTCTGCATTGGGCTTTCTGTTCGGGGGAGGCTGCTCCCCCTACCCTCTCTGCAGGCCTCTCTGCCTACTTGTGATATCTGTCAAATAAATAAATAAATAAATAAATAATCCTAAAAAAAAAAAAAAAACAACAAACAGTTTATTTAACTCCTCAGGGGATTCTTAAGTGCTCTGAAGTTTGAGAATCGTAAGTAAGATTTCTAAATTACAATGAATTTATCTCTAATTTTTGAATTATTGTCTCAGCAAGGCGATCAAGAGGAAGTTTTATAGATTTGGCATGAGATTCCATAGCATGTCCAATTCTCATTGGCAGTCTAAACTCAAGTTTCCTTTAGCCATCACTCGTTTCAGAAGAATGTGTCTGACTTGGTAAAGAAAGAAAACAAAGAAACCAAAAATAAAGCAGGAATGGGAAGCAGAATATCCTCCATCTCCCCCGCACAGAATTTGACTTACTGTCTGTGCCTGTTTCATTTTTTCCCCAGGTGAACTTACTGAATCCGTATTGGAGAAACTGAGCCACTACTCTGAACATCTCAGGGACTTACTCTGATTCACATTTGCATCTCTACTGTTTGCTGAAATCTGAGTGCTTAATGTTCATTCACTTACTTAGCAATTATTTACTGAGAGCCTATAATATACCAGGCATGAATCTAACTGCTAAGGATGTTAGCAGTGACTAGACAAAAATTCCTTCCAGTGGGAAAGACAGATGTTAAACAAATAAACAAGAAGAACACATAGTATGTTAGATGTGTCAGTGTCCTTCAGGCAAAGACCAGCAGGAACACACTTGTAGTTGAATAACTTGGGCTTATTGTTGCAGTGAGGGAGAGCTATCACGTTGAGCAACTGTGGGGAGGCCCAGTAATAGTGTTAGAAAGAACCTATTATAGAATTTAGACTGGGTAGTTTTGGAAAGGGTCTAATGAAGTGGAGATTTGCTGTGGATTGGATGTTATCAGGAAGCAGGGACAAAAATAGATAGACTTATTAAGGAAAAAGGAGAGATGATTCAATTACATAAAATTAGAGATGAAAGAGGATATATTAACACTCATGCCACAGAAATACAAAGAATTGTAAGAGATTAATATGAGCAATTATACACCCCCAAATTGGACAACTTAGAAGAAATGGGTAAATTCATATGACATGTAATTCTCCAAAACTGAATTGTGAAGAGGTAGAAAATCTGAACAGACCAATTGCTAGTAAGTTTATGGACTCAGTAATCATAAACCTACCAACAAACAAAAATCTAAGACCAGATAGCTTCACAGGTAAATTCTAATTATTTGAAGAAATATTAATATCAATCCTTCTCAAACTCTTCCAAAAAAGAGAAGAGGAGGGAATATTCCCAAAGTCTTTTATTTTTTTTTAAATCATTTATTTATTTATTTATTTATTTATTTATTTTTGAGGCCACCATTACCCTGATACCAAAACCAGTCTAGGACACAAGAAAATTATAGGCCAATTTCTTGTGTGAACATAGATGCAAAAGTCCTCAATGAAATAGCAAACCAAATTCAATAGTATATTAAAAGGATCATACACCCTGATAAAGTGGGATTTATTCTAAGAATGCAAGGGTGGTTAAACATCTGCAAATCATTCAGTGTCATAGACTATAATAACAAAATAAAAGATAAAAAGCCTTTGATCATCTCAATAGATGCAGAAAATCATTTGATAAAATTCAACAGCTGTCATGATGAAAACTCTCATCCAAATGTTTATAGAGGGAACATACCTCAGCATCATAAAGGCCATATAGGACAGGCCCTCTGCTAGCATTATACTTAGTTATGAGTATAAAAGCTTTTCCTCCAAGATCAGGAACAACACAAAGATGTTCATGTTACTTTTATTAAGTATAATGCTGGGTCCTGCTAGAGGAAAAAGAAATAGGAAAAGAAGTAGAAGACATTCAAATTATGGAGGAAGTCTTTTTTTGCAGATGACATGATATTATATTAGAAAACCCTAAAGATGCCACCCAAAAACTGTTAGAACAAAAAAGTCAAATTCAATAAATTTATAAGACTCACAATTTGCAAAAATCAATGTGTTTCCATACAGCAATAATGAACTATCTGAAATTAAGAGTATAGTCCCATTTACAATTGGATCAAAATTGAGAATAAATTTAATCAAGCCAATGGATAGAGCTGTGCACTGAAATCTGTAAGACATCAATGAAAGAAATTGAAGACATAATTACATGGAAGGATATTCTGTGTTTGTGGATTATAATAATATTGTTCAAAAGTCTGTACTACCCAAAGCAAGCTATAGATTCTTTGCAATCCCTGTCAAATTTTCAATGTCATTTTTCAAAGAAATAGTAAAAATTATCTTAGATTATAGACCCAAAAAAGACCCCAGATAGTCAAAGTAATCTTGAGAAAGAACAAAGTTGGAGGCATCCCTCTTCCTAATTTCAAACTATATTACAAAGCATTAGTAATCAAAACAGTATGGCATTGGCATGAATATGGACACATATCTCAATGAACAGAATAGCGAGCCCAGAAATAAACCCATGCATATATAGTCAATTAATTTACAACAAAGGAGCCAAGAATATACAATGGAGAAAAGGATGTCTCTTCAATAAATGATGTTGGGAAAACTGGACAGCCATGTGGAAAAGAATGAAACCAGAACTCTGTCTTATGCAATATGCAAAAATCACCTAAAATTGATTGAATTTCAGGACATACCTAAACCATAAAACTAGAAGAAAACATGGGAACATGAGGCTAAGCTCTTTGACAGCAGTTTTGGCAGTGTTTTTTGGAAATGACGCCAAAAGCCACAGCAACAAAAGCAAAAATAAACAAGTGGGACTACATCAAACTAAGAAACTTCTTCACAGCAAAGGAAACCATCAAAAAACTAAAAGGAAACCTATCAAATAGGAGAACATATTTGCGAATCACATATCTGATAAAGGGTTGATATCCAAAAAATATAAAGAAATCCTATAACTTAGCAAAGAAACTCCACAAACAGTATGATTTAAAAATGAGGAACTGGGGCTTTTGGGTGGCTCAGTCAGTTAAGTGTCTGACTCTTGATCTCAGCTCAGATCCTGATCTCACGGTCATGAGTACAAGTCCCACATTGGGCTCCATGATGGATGTGGAACCTATTTAAGAAAAATTAGACATTTTCCCAAAGATGACATACAAATGACCAATAGATACATGAAAAGGTGCTCAGCAAACCAAAACCACAATGAGGTATCACTTCATACCTGTTAGAGTTACCATCATCAAAACGACAACAGATACACGTGTTGGTGAAGGTATAGAAGAAAGGGGCCCCTTGTGCACTGTTGGTGGGCATGTTAATTGGGGCACCCATATGTAAAATAGTATGGAATTTCCTAAAAAAAAAAAAAAAGAAGAAGAAAATAGAAGTATTTTATGATCTAGCAGTTCTACTCTATCATATATCTGTCAAAATCAGTAGTTTGAAAATATATCTTCCCCTCCCAGTATTCATTGTAGCATTATTTACAATAGCCAAGACATGGAAACAAACCTATATATCCATCAGTGGATGAAAAAAAAATTGTGATATATATTCACAATAGAATATTATATCACCATGAAAAAGAAGGAAATTGTGCCATTCACAACAACATGGTTAGACCTTAAGGACATTAAAGTAAGTGAAATAAATTCTATAGAGAAATACAAATACTGTGTGACCCCACTTATAAATGGAATTTAAAAAACAAACAACTGAACCCATAGAAACAGAACAGATTGGTGGTTGCTGGAGGGAGTGCAGGGGGTAAGTGAAATGAGTGAAGGTAGTCAAAGGAGGTCAAAAGGTATAAATTTCCCCTTATAAGTTCTGGAGATATAATATACAGCATGGTGGCTATGGTTAATATACAGTACTTGAAAGTTGCTAAGAGAGTAAGTCTTATAAGTTCTCATCTCAAAAAAATTACAGTTATGTGAGATGATGAATATGAACTACACTAATTATGATCATTTCACAACACATATACATATCAAATTTATTCTATACCTTAAGCTAATACAATATTATATATAAGCTAATATAATATTATTATTATATTATATATTGTGTATATATACACATAAATATGTGTATACACATATATATATATGTATATATGTGTGTGTGTGTATCTCAATAAAACTAGGGGAAAAAATGATGATAAAACTGAACTTCAAATTCCCCACCAAGTCCTCTCCTATCATCTTTCCCTTTCCCAGATGACATTTCCACATATATGTGTGTGACACACACACACATATATGTATACATATGTATGTACACACATATATAAGCACATATACATATATATACACCACATATATATACATGTATATATGTGTACACACATATGTATACATATATATATATCGTGTGTGTGTATCTTGATAAAACTAGGGGAAAAGATGATAAAACTGAATTTCAAATTCCCCACCAAGTCCTCTCCTATCATTTTTCCCTTTCCCAGATAACATCTCTATATTTCCAATAGATCAGGCTAGAAAACTGTGGGCATCTTTGATGCCTCTCTTTTTCTCACACTTACATTTAGTCATCACATTTACTCACATTTAGTAAATCCTGTCAGCTCTGCTTGTGCAATAGAACGGAGTATGACCGCTTCTCACTGTCTAAGCCACCATTTATTATCCTATATAATGGCAACAACTTCCTAACTGGTTGTGTTGTGCTCACCATTGCCTGTCGATAACGTGCTTTCCATGCAGAATGACCTTTTAAATTTCTAAATCTGATTATATTACTACTCTCCTAAAAATAGGGAAAGTCATTAAAAAGCCTACAAAACCCTATATTATCCCACACTCCCATGACCTTTTTTGAACTCACCTTCTGAAACACATTTCTGCCTTTTGTTTTCTTTGCATCTATTTGTTTGCATCTTTGTTTTCTTTGCATCTGTTGTTTTCTTTACTTATAATTATCTGATATTTTAAAATTTTAATTGTAAATAATTCACTCTATATCTAAGAGACCATTTAAAAAGTAAACATAATATCAATATTGCACCTTGAAATTAAACTATAATTCCATAATGTCGTCTGATATGCAGAGTTTGTATTTCCCTTGTTTTCACAGTTTAAAAGGACATTTGTTCAGATTAGGGTCCAAACAAGTTTCACACATTGCATATGTCTCTATTTAGTATATTTATGATGATATATATATATTTTTTTTTCAGTGTTCCAAGATTCATTGTTTATGCACCAAACTCAGTGCTCCATGCAAATACATGCCTTCCTTAATACCCACCACCAGTTTCACCCAACTCCCCACCCTTCACCTCCCCTCCAAAACCCTCAGTTTGTTTCTCAGAGTCCACAGTCTTTAATGGTTTGTTTCCCCCAACTCTCTTCTCTCCAACTCCCAGCTCCCAATGTCCTCCATGTTATTCCTTATGCTCCACAAGTAAGTGAAACCATATGATAATTGACTCTCTCTGCTTGACTTATTTCACTCAGCATAATCTCCCCCAATCCCATCCATGTTGATAAAAAAGTTGGGTATTCATCCTTTCTGATGGAGGCATAATATTCTATTGTATATAGGGACCATATATTCTTTATTCATTCATCTGTTGAAGGGCATCTGGGCTCTTTCCAACATTTGGCGACTGTGGCCATTACTTCTTATGGACACTGGGGTACAGATGACCCTTATTTTCACTACATCTGTATCTTTGGGGTAAATACCCAGTAGTGCAATTGCAGGGTCATAGGGAAGCTCTATTTTTAATTTCTTAAGGAATTTCCACACTGTTTTTCAGAGTGGCTGCACCAACTTCCATTCCCACCAACAGAAGACCTAGCAAGAGCAATCAGACAACAAAGAGAAATAAAAGGTATTCAAATTGGCAAAGAAATCAAACTCTCTCTCTCTTTGCAGATGATATGATACTTTATATGGAAAACCCAAAAGACGCCACCCCCAAACTACTAGAACTCATACAGCAATTCAGTAATGTGGCAGGATGCAAAATCAATGTATAGAAATCAGTTTCTTTCTTATACACTAACAATGAAAATACAGAAGGGAAATTAGAGAATTGATTCCATTTACTATAGCACCAAGAACCATAAGATATCTGGGAGTAAACCTAACCAAAGAGGTGAAGGATCTGTACTTGAGGAACTACAGAACACTCATGAAAGAAATTGAAGAAGACACAAAAAGATGGAAATGCACTCCCTGCTTATGGATTGGAAGAATAAACATTGTTAAAATGTCTATCCTGCCTAGAGCAATCTATACTTTCAATGCCATCCTAATTTAAATTTAACCAGTATTTTCCAAAGAGCTGAACAAACAATCCTAAAACTTGTATGGAATCAGAAGAGACCCCAAATTGCTAAGGAAATGTTGAAAAAGAAAAACAAAACTGATTTCAAACTTGCCTGATTTCAAGCTTTACTACAAAGCTGTGATCACCAAGCAGCATGGTACTTGCACAAACCACGCATAGACCAGTCAAACAGAGTAGAGAACCCAGATATGGGCACTCAACTCTATGGTCAACTATTCTTCAACAAAGCAGGAAAAAGAATACAGTGGAAAAAAGACAGTCTCTTCAATAAATGGTGCTGGGAAAATTGGACAGCTACGTGTAGAAGAATGAAATTCAACCATTCTCTTATACCATACACAAAGATAAACTCAAAATGGATAAAAGACCTCTGCATGAGGCAAGAATCTATCAAAATCCTAGAGGAGAACATAGACAGTATCCTCTTTGACATCAGCCACAGCAACTTCTTTCAAGACACGCCTCCAAAGCGAAGGAAACAAAAGTGAAAATGAACTTTTGGGACTTCATCAAGAGCAAAAGCTTCTGCACAGCAAAGGAAACCGTCAGGAAAACAAAGAGGCAATCCACAGAATGGGAGAAGATATTCGCAAATATATTTTGCGAGAAAATACAAAGGGCTGATATCCAAGATCTATAAAGATCTGTAAAGATCTCCTCAAACTCAACACACACAAAACAGATAATCATGTCAAAAAATGGGCAGAAGGCATGACCAGACGTTTCTCCAAAGAAGACATACAAATACCTAACAGACACATGAAAAAATGTTCATTTCATTAGCCATCAGGGAGATTCAAATCAAAACCACACTGAGATACCACCTTACAGCAGTTAGAATGGCCAAAATTAAGACAGTAAACAAGAGTTGGAGAGGATGTGGAGAAAGGGGAACCCTCTTACACTGTTGGCGATATATATATATATATATATATTTTTTTTTTAATTTGAGTATGACTTACAATGTTACATTAGTTTCAAATATATAGCATAGTGATTCTACTTGTCTATTCCTTATGCTATGTTCACATGGTTATGACAGATGCTTACCATATGACACCATACAATGCTATTACAATGTCATTGACTATATTCCCCATGCTGTGCCTTTAATTCTCTTGACTTATTCATTCCATAACTGGAAGCCTATTTCTCCCACTCCTTTTCACCCATTTTGCCCAACCCTCTACCCCTCTTCCCTCTGGCAACCATCAGAGTGTTCTCTCTATTTATAGTTCTGATCCTACTTTTTGTTTGTTTTATTCATTTGTTTTGTTTTTAAGATGCCACATAGTATCCTCTTAAGACACTTTTAATCCATAAGAGTTTTCTCTCCCATCACTTTTTTTCTTTCTTTCTTCTTTTCTTTACTTTTCTTTTCCTTTCTTTTACTTCTTTTCTTTCTGGAATGGATCTTAAATGGGATAGAATTTCCCATGTTCTAGATTGGTGTTTACCTTTTTAATCTAGCTTTTTATTTTTGCTAACCTGGTTGTTGTATTAGACCTAGAGGCTAGATCAGATTGAAATCTTATTTTTCTTCTTTTTACGAGTATTTCATAGATGGAATTGTACGTTGCCTACTATATTCATTAGGGAGCTTTTAATACATGTCTCTTGGAGCGCCTGGGTGGCTCTGTGGGTTAAAGGCTTTGCCTTTGGCTCAGGTCATGATCTCAGGGTTCTGGGATGGAGCCCCACGTCGGGCTCTCTGCTCTGCGGGGAGCCTGCTTCCTCCTCTGTCTCTCTCTGCCTGCTTCTCTGCCTACTTCTGATCTCTCTGTCAAATAAATAAATAAAATATTTAAAAAAAAAGACTTGTCTCTTTTTTGATGTGAAGATTGTTCAGTATAGGGGTGCCTGGGTGGCTCAGTAGGTTAAAGCCTCTGCTTCGGCTCAGGTCCTGGTCCCAGGGTCCTGGGATTGAGCCCGTGTTGGGTTCTCTACTCAACAGGGAGACTGCTCCCCTCCCCCCCACCCCCCCACCCCGCCTATCCCCCCCACCTGCCTGCCTCTCTGCCTCTTGTGATCTCTGTCAAGTAAATAAATAAAATCTTAAAAAAAAAAAAAAGATTGTTCAGTATATTCAATTATTAATTCAACTTAGCCACTAGAGGTCAGGACTTTATTTTAAAAATAAGTACTGTACTGGACCTCGTGAAGGATCTAGACTTAAGTTTTATAAAGAGTAGAAAAGTCTTTGTTAATGAGTTGTCATTATTAAGAATTTCTGGGTAACCATTTTTTTTTAAGATTTTATTTATTTATTTAACAGAAATCACAAGTAGGCAGAGAGGCTGGCAGAGAGAGAGAGAGAGAGAGAGAGAGAGAGGGAAGCAGGCTCCCTGCTAAGCAGAAAGCCCGATGTGGGTCTTGATCCCAGAACCCTGGGATCATGACCTGAGCCGAAGGCAGAGGCTTTAACACACTGAGCCACTCAGGCACCCTCTGGGTAAACATTTTTGTCTCAAGTATAAAATGTTTGTTGTCTTTGAAGTTTAAATATAGTTTTACAATATTATATTACAATATAATTTTTCCATTTTAGACCATTATCACTATATTAAAATTATGATTCCTAGATTTAAACACTTGCTAGAACTACCCTAGAAGTTTAAATCAGTTTATATGCTGCTTTAACTGTATGCAATACTCTGGTTAAAATGGTAAAACAGGAAATATAGGAGATTAGGAAAAATACTGGTGAACCAAGCATGGAAAAAGGGAATGAGCAGTAAAGGAGAGGAGGAAATAAAGCTTGTCCATGGCTTTTGTGGGAATCTGTAGCTGTGCCTTCTCCCTGGGATTGTCCTCAGGCCTGTTTCCTAGTACTATTTCCAGAACTTTCTTTGAAATGTGCCTTTCTATTGACTGGGTAGCCTTGTGGATCCAAAGATGCTTTTCAATTTAATCATACTAAGAATTTTTATTAGAGGTAGAAATGTGTTATTTGTCTTTTTCACAAGTGGGAAAAATTGAACTCCAGTAGTGCAACTGTTATGGTAAATTACTGCCCCAAAACCTAATGTCAAGACAATAGTGAGTATGATAATAGCAATAATTTACACATTTTGAGAATCACATCTTTACTTCAATTATCATCTTACAGGGGTGGAAAAACATGGACTAAACCCAGATAATCTAGGGTTTAGAATCTGGCAGTATTTTATTATGGCATCTTATAACATGACCACTTTGAGTGTCTGTTTATTTGTATGTGAAGTAGGAACAGTAAGACTTAGGACTATAGTTAATAATACTATCTTATATATTTGAAAGTTGCTGAGAGAGTAGATCTTGAAAGTTCTAATTTTGAAGAAAAACACTATAAATATGTGAGGTGATAGATGTTAACTAGCCTTTCATTATTATCTACAGTTGGGCCTTATCTGAATCATGCTGAACTATTTGAGTCTAGTTAAAATGGCCTTAGGATTTTCTTAAATACTTAGCTAATACATTTTTCATTTACCTAAAGAGTTTTAAATTTCTCTACTGTTACCCATTTCTAGTAAGTTCTCCAAAATTAATTTTAGGAGTATATCTTTTCATTTCAGCTGATATTAATATTAAACCCTTAGATTTAATTTTGGCTACTTAGAAGACTATTCTGAACTGATTTTTTAAATCCAGATATATGAGAATATACTTGGAAATATTTAATAGTTTTTGTTGTTGTTGTTGCATAAGGTAGGGAATTAATGAGGTAGAGAAGAAAATGAAATGCATTTTTAAAAACCAGATAAATTATTAAAATAACTGAAAGAAACATCAAATTTTTAAGACATTCCAATGTTTTATAAGTACAAATAAAGTCAGTTACAGAGCTTATATATTAATTGAATAACTAATTTTATTCCATATATTTATTCATTAGTTGAATAAAAGAGAAACCATGTAAAGAAGCATGGCTCTTGCAGTCATGAACCTAAATTGAATAGTATTGAAAACTCTGCTTATAAAGATTAAGTTAGGTTTATTGTATGTTTTTCCAGCCAGTCTGCCAGCCAGCCAGCTAGCCATCCATTTGTATTGAATGGATGAGATTCAAATAAAACATGATAAGCTTTTAGTCTGGTGAGGAAGCAGATAATAAATCAGGGTTCACAGTTCAATATAATTATAATGTGTAAAGATTCTATGTTAGTACAGTGGAGGAGATCTAAATCAGATAGGGGTAGGGAGGCTAAGTCCTTCCTCTGAGACATGAAAACTGGGTATGTGATTGCCCTAAGAAAATTGGAAACTGATGGGTCATGCATTAAAAAGAAAGAATGTGCCATGTCTACTAAGAAGAGGGTTCTGGGAGATTGATTTCTAAACAAGATTATTTTTAAATGTAAAGAAATTTGTGACACCTGGATGGCTCAGTCATTAAGCTTCTGCCTTCAACTCAGGTCATGATCCCAGGGTCCTCGGATCAAGCCTTGCATCAGGCTCCCTGCTAATTGGAAAGCCTGCTTCTCCCTCTCCAGCTTCCCGTGCTGTGTTCCCTCTCTTGCTGTCTCTCTCTGTCAAATAAATAAATAAATAAATAAGATCTTTAAAAAATAATATAAAATGTAAAGGAATTTGAGCATGTTTGTGTTCTGCCAATGGCAAGAAAGAGATTCCATATTCCAGAAAGAAAATCTTTGCCGTCATTTAATAGGGTTCCTAAATACACCGAAGAAGCAAGATAGGTTACAATGAGTAAACTAAGTGGGAAATAAAAGCCTATGAGAAGTGCTTGGAGTGACTGATGGATAAACACTCTGGTATGTTTATATTTAGATTGAGTAATATTTTAAACACCTGGATTTTAGTTAATCCTTTTTCCCAAAGCAGTAATATTCTTTTTATTTGTATAGCCACCCAAAGAAGATAAACAAAGATAGACTGCCAGAACTGAGGCTAAATCAGGTGTTCTTTTGTATCAGAGTTACAGAGTTAAAGTCTGTATTGGGATTTAAGCAACACATCTTTCCCCTTTAATTTTCCCTCACAGAATATGTTAATATGAATGTGGAAACTTAACCTGGACGTTATAAAATCCTCCATGTTGAATTTTGTAAGGAAAGGGGCATTCATGAGTAAAAAAGAACTTTGTAAAAGTAAAGGCTATTGAATGCTGTAATAGGTTACCAAAAGATTATAGAATTTTCTTATTGTAAGAGCCTTAAAGTCATAGATCCATTTAGATAACATTTTAGAATAACTTCTGGCTTTGTGTACGTGGTCATACCAATGTACTTTTTTGAGCAAACTCAATCACTATCCCCAAGAAGACTTTCTCTTTATTTATCCACACAGATTTAACTGTTTCTTCCTTTGTATCCTCTTGTCACACTATCACAGCACCTATAAAACTTTAGGACAGTTCTTTATGTCTCATTCTCCTTTCACTAGATTATAGTTCTCTGAGGACAGAGCTATGTTTCAAGTTTCCAGTTGAATGCTGAAAAAAATAGCCTGTATTAAATAAATCCCCCATGTCTCATTCTAGCTAAGTCTATCATTTCATTGTTCCATGAGCTGGCCATGAACATTCCAATTTCTAGTGTTTATGCCATTTGCCTTATTTTGGTGTACGCTTTCCTCTTTACTGTCTGTATGAGTCTTATGTGTTCTTCCTGGTCTAGCACAAGTCTCATTTCCTTCATAGAGACCCCAGGAGATTCAAGGCTTGAGTGAACATTCATTCCTTGGAAATCCTAAAACATTTATTTACAGATTTGGTAAATATAAAAGCATGTGAGTTCTCAATTAAATTGTAAGCATCTAAAACACAGGGATCTCTACTGTCCCTAATGACTAGCACAGTGCTTTGTTTTTTTTCTCTCTTCGTTTTTTAAATTTTTCAAATTTAAATTCATTAGCCAAGTTATAGTACAGTTAGCCAAGTTATAGTACAGTGCTTTATTTCAGAGTAGCTGGGGTAATGAAGGAGGTATGAAAATGGCTAATCTGATCACTTAAGGAAATTTCTGTTGACATTAATATTTCTAAAATCTGTACACAATGCAGAAAGGGGACTAAATTTTCAATACTGTAAAATAATGATACAGGTCCCTATTCCTCATCCAGAACCCCTGGGGGCCAGATTGTTTTGGAATTTAGAATATTTTCTTCTTCACTGGGTAGTACTTTCCATTAATAATTCATAATAAATGAGTAAATAAGGACAATAAAGACTATAAATATACTCATGTCAGTTCAGATCAAGTTTTACTTAATAAAGTGAAACTTCATAATTTGAATTGCATAGACCATGAAGTCCAATTATTTGTCTGATGATTAATTTGTAAGTTATACTGTTGGCCTTGTAAATTGGTCATAGTCTGAAATATAGTCTTTGCAGTTCATTTGTTATTTTTTTTCTTAGTTTCAGTGGAGAGTTGCCATGTTAATATAAATGTCATGAGAAGACTATAAATCAGGACTTCAATATTCCACAAACAATAATTCTTGAAGTTTGGCTGACTCATACATATAGAGTAATATATACATATATTTTAGCTATTTTCTGATGAAAATTCTAACAAGAGTTTTTAAGGCTCCTATTCAAAAGATAGCGTGAGCTTGAAAGCTAATAAACTTCTAAAGTGGTAAAAACTTTAATTAACTATCAGGAGCACACTGCTGCTTTTCTATTTTTTAAGTGTTTAAAGAAGATTTAGAAATTAACTGCATTTCTATTTGACTGAATTGTATACAACATTTTTAACTTTCAGCCTCTATCTCTTCTTGGCTTGAGTATAATTATATTTTCTAATCCAACATTTATGGATTTAGTTGAGCAGTCTCTCTTGGCATTTATTTAGGTCAGTTTGTTTACTCACAAAAATGAAGTCACGGTCATATGGAAGCATTTAGTGTATTTTTTAACTAACAAATTGGAACAATGGTCCCTAGAAAGCATTTTTATCAAGTTAAAATATCTAACCACAAATTTTTCTCCTTCTCACTTTTATCATAAATTGCTCCTAGGAATTGTGCTGTAGTATAAAATTTGCTTTTTTAAACATGAAGATTTTATTTTTAAAAATTAAAAAAACTCAAACTTTGATAGGGAACACCCACACAAAGCAGTGACTTAACTGGACTTATTAAAAAACTTCAAAAAGAGAATCAACTGAGAGAATGGGAGAGAGAGATTAGAAGTGGTAGGTAAGGAGGAAGGGGAAATACTGAGTCTCAGTGAGGAGACTGGGGGGAGCCTGGATTGAATACAATGGCAGTGGATTTGGGAATATATTTTTACACATTGTTAGGATCCACGTGATAAAGAGTGACCGAGGACTGTTTTAACCAGACCTATGAATGGTGTGACTTTTGAAAACAAAGCATCAGACCCAAGAGGCCATGTAAACAAAAGAAGCAATCCATTATGACAGTGGATTAAAACAAGTTGGTAAAGGGGAAAGGGAAAGTTCGATAGAAATGGGAAAATCGGGAAGGAATGATCATTGTTTGTGATAAGTGATATGTCTTAGTGTAAGTTTCAGGCTGCTGACAGTAATACATGGTAGTTTTATGTATATTTAATGGCCTAACCGTGAAAGAATAAGATGGACAAGTTGACAAACACAAGATGGCTTTACTTCTGTATTTAGGCAAGGTCAGTCACTCCGCACGTCCTTGTGGCCACACCTCTCCACAAATTACTTGAAGGCAGCATAGTGTTTAAAAATGTTGGCCAATTGGGAACATTATCACAGTTATATAACTAGTTGAGGTTAAAAAAAAAAGGCAGAAAAGAGAAAAGAAAGAACATAATTTCTGTGACACTAAAATATATAACAGTGGAAAAATATTTTCCCTTACCTAAAAATGACTATGGAGTTATTACAGAATAATGGAGGTAAATTGGTCAGGGTTCTTCTCCTTACAGCGACAGAAAACTAACTTGAACAGGTTACGCAATCAAAGAAAATTTATCCATTCACATAACTGAAAAATACAGAAATTTACTGCTTCAGGCATGGCTGTCTCTCGGTGCTTAAATGATATTGCCAGACATCTCTTTCTTTTTCCATCACCTGGCTCTATTTTCTCCCCGCACTATATTCTTTCTCCCCCACAACCATTTTTTCTTTTTAAATTTTTTATAATAATTTTTATTGAGGTAAAACTAGTATATAACATTGTATTTGTTTTAGGTATATAACATAATACTTTGTAATTTTATGTACTACAGAGTGATCACCACAGTAAGTTTAGTTATCATCTGCCACTATACAGTGACCCCTTTTAATCCTTTTTCCCACTTCCTAACCCTCTTTCACTCTGAAAAATACAAATCTGTTTTCTCTATGAGTTTTGGCTTTACTTTTTTAATTCCACATGTAAGTGAAATGATAATGGTATTTGTCTTTTTCTGTCTGGCTTATTTTACTTAGCATAATACCCCCAAGATTCATCTTGCCACAAATGGCAAGACCTCTTCTATTTTTGTGGCTGAGTAATATTCCATTGTGCATATACACCATAACTTCTTTATCCATTTATCTGTTGATGAACACCTAGGTTTTTACCATATCTTGGCTATTGTAAATAATGCTGCAATAAACATAGAAGTGTGTGTGTGTGTATATACACACACACACACACATATATATACATATACATATATATATATATATATATTAGTGTTTTTGTTTTCTTCAGATAAATATCTAGAGGTGGAATAGCTCTATTTTTAATTTTTTGAAGAACCTTTATCCTGTTTCCCGTAGTGGGTGCATCAATGTATATTCCTGCTAATAATGTATGAGGGTTCTCTTTTCTCCACATTCTTGCCAACACTTGTTTCTTGTGTTTTCTATTTTAGCCATTCTCACAGGTGGGGGGTGATATCTCATTATGGTTTTTATTGCATTTTCTTGATGATTAGTGATACTGAGTATCTTTTCATATGCCTGTTGTCCAACTGTATTTTTTTTTTTTTTGGGTAAATTCTCTGCTGATTCAATCCTCTGTCCATTTTTTTCTTTTTAACTTTTTAAAATAATTTTTAAATTTTAAAATAAATATATAATGTATTATTAGCCCTAGGGGTATAGGTCTGTGAATCACCAGGTTTACATACTTCACAGCACTCACCATAACACATACCCTCCCCAATGTCCATAACTCCACCATCCTCTCCCTACCTCCCGCCCCCCCGCCATCCTCAGTTTGTTTTATGAGATTAAGAGTCTCTTATGGTTTGTCTCCCTCCCAATCCCATTTTGTTTCATTTTTTCCTTCCCTACCCTCCACAGCCCCCTGCCCTGCCTTTCAAATTCCTCATATCAGAGAGATCATATGATAATTGTCTTTCTCTGATTGACCTATTTTGCTCAGCATAGTGCCCTCTAGTTCTATCCACGTTGTTGCAATATTTCATTTCTTTTGATGGCTGCATGGTATTCCATTGTGTGTATATATATATATATATATATATATATATATATACCACCTCTTCTTTATCCATTCATTTGTTGATGGACATCTAGGTTCTTTCCATAGTTTGGCTATTGTGGACATTGCTGCTATAAACATTCGGGTGCACGTGTCCCTTCAGATCACTATGTTTGTATCTTTAAGTTAAATACCCAGTAGTGCAATTGCTGGGTTGTAAGATAGCTCTATTTTCAACTTTTTGAAGAACCCCCATGCTGTTTTCCAGAGTGGTTGCACCAGCTTGCATTCCACCAACAGTGTATTCTTTTTTACTTTAAAGCAGTCTCCACATATACCATTGGTTCAAACTCAGGACTCCAAGATTAACAGTTACATGCTCTACCAACTGAGCCAGCCAGGTGTTCCTGCACATTTTGTTTGTTTGTTTGTTTTTTGTTTTGTTTTGTTTTTATTTTAATCACCATATATTCATCACAACAAATGCACTCCTTCATCCACATCATCTGTTTCACTCATTCCCCCTCTTGCCTCTGGTAACCCTCAGTTCTCTATGGTTAAGAGTCATTTCTTGGCTTTTCTCTTTTTCCCTTTGCTCAATTGTTTTGATTCTTAAATTCCATATAGGAGTGAAATCATATGGTAGTTATCTTTCCTTTCTTATCTCACTTAATATTATACTTTCTCCTATTTAGAGGACTGGCTGAGCTGTGCATGTAGCACTATGCCTGACACAAAGGGGTTCATAACAGTATCTTTATTATGTAGATTGTAGACTGTGTAATGTTTGGTGGCTTGAACAATTTCTCTTTCTTGAAACATTTTTTCCAGTTTTAATTTATTATCTTTTTTTTTTTTTTTTTTTTTTTAAAGATTTTATTTATTTATTTTACAGAGAGAGATCACAAGTAGGCAGAGAG
>NC_081571.1:18433569-18533028 GCF_022355385.1 Mustela nigripes
GTGTGTAAACCTGGTGATTCACAGACCTGTACCCCTGGGGATAAAAAAATATGTTATAAAAAATTAAAAGTTAAAAAAAAAAAAAGTACGAACTAAAAAAAAAAAAAACCCTATGGGGAAAATGAATGGAGTCTAAGGATTAAAGGGTATGAAGAAGTAAAGGTTAATTCCTAGAATTAACATTTTGTGCTTATATAAAAGAACACCCTTACTTGAAGGAAATGTACATAAAGTATTCTGGAGTGCTGGGGCATCATATTGGACACTTGCTTTAAATGGTTCAGGGGTAGAAAAGGTTTCTGTACTGTATTTGCAACTGCTATGAAAGTGTGAACTGTATAAAAATTTTAAATAAATTGTAAAAATTTAAAAATAGAGAAAAATTATAAGAAAATATTTAAATAAGTTTTAATTCATAAACTTTGGCCCAGATATTTCACTCCTAATAGGAAATGATTCATTTAAGGAAATGATTAAAAATACATGCCCACCTTTAATAGCCTTAGCACATCTATTCACTGTTCAGTTTTTAGCTTAAGGTTATTTTCTTAGTAAAGTCTTTCCTGATCTTACTATCCCAGATTTAAAGCTCTTGGACACAAAGTTCTTAAACAATCTCACATAATCTTTTGTGGTTTTTATCACAATATATAATTATATATTTGTATAAAATTTGATTAATGACTTCTTTCCCCTGAAGCCCAGGACCAGGTTTACTAAGCTCACCATTGTATCCTCAGTATTAGCACATAGCAGGTGTTCAATAAATATAAATAAATATAATGTAAATGGATAATAAATTCATATTATATAAATTACTGTTTTATATAGATAAGAAAGAAGAAAGGAAGGAAGGGAGACAAAGAGAAAGAAATAGAGAAAGAAAGAATCTTAGCCCATTCATGCTGCTGTAACAAAATACCATAAAATAGGTAGCTTATGAACAACAAACATCTTAAAGTTCTAAGGACCAGGACAATAAATGAGACTTGAATTAAAAGACTTCTTTTTAAATGTAAATAAATTAAATAACATGCTAGACAAAATTTTCTTAGCAAAATGACCATGTGAAGCACTGGACGGAATAATTCAGAGAGAAAATCCTTTATCTTATATTTATTCTCCATTTTAATTTGAGCTATACAATCTAAAATAAATTGTCCACAACCCCTGTACTTTGATTTTTGGTTTGTTTTTTTTTTATTGTTTGTTTTTAATAAAGCCTCTTTAATCTTTCATTTCTCTAATGTTTTAGAATATAGTTCAATATCACTTAATAGTTCAAATAGTTCAAATCACTTAAAAGTAAAAGAGGAGATTTAAAGCACTGATGTATGGGGATATTTCTATTTGTCTTCTTCATTTTACCCTTCCCAGGCCCACCTATTTAGATCCATTTCAACACACCCTTACCTGCCTCCAGCTAATCCCTATCTCTGTCCTCACTTTAAAAAACTACATTTCTCAAAAGCACTGTGTACATGCTTTTTCTTCATTTCCTCACCCTTCATTTGCTCTTCAACCCACTTCAATCTGGCTTCCATTCTCACCAAAACCACCTTCCCTAAGGTCATTAACTATCTTCATCTTCATTTCTCTGAAACAATTTACACTGCTGACTACTTCTTTTCTTTCCTTGCTTCCATTATTTCACCCTTTTACCTCTCTGGCCACTCCTTTTATGGCTCAAGTCCAGACCCTTCAAATGTTGGATTTTCTCAAGTCTCAGTCATGGGTCCTCTTCTCTGCCTACCCTGTACCAGTGAGTGCACACTTAGATGCCTCAGAAGCTAGGCAGGTAACGTAATATAATGAATCAGACCAGAAAAAGCTCTCCAGTGAAGGGAAAATATACATCTACAGTGGAAACCGAACTCCAGTTCATTACTGACATGCAGTAATGCAACAGAAATGTTGCCCCTAGCTGTAATTACTATATAAACATCATCTCTCACTTACTTATCTCTAGTGTAGACTTCTTTTTGAACTCCAGATACATAACATATGTTCAACTGCCTACCCAACATTTTCCTTTGGATATCTTGAGAGGGCTTCACACTCAACATGTCCAAGGCAGAATTTATGATCTCCCAACCTACTTCTCCTAGGAGAGAAGATTCATTTTATTGTCTACAATGAATGATATCATTATGGCTACTACAAACTCGGTGTTGAGTATAGTTGAACATCATTCACACAATTATTAACATATTCTCAGAGTACTCAAAGAATATTTCTTCATAATATGGTATATATGTATGTGAATATGTGTATAAATATAAATTTGAGCTTTGTGTGTATGGTATGTTTGTGTATATAATTTTATATCACTTTATATCTGTGAAATATATACATATATATGTGTGTATCAGTACTATAGCACTACTGCTTTCAGAATATACTGAAGAATTATCTATTAGAAAAACACTGATGAGACTTGGAATTGACTTAAATGAGAGTGGCTCATAAGAGAGCCATTATAAGATTTTCACTCAATATAAAGCAAAGGGGCTTGTCTGCAGGATGATCTAGTTCATACTGTGATGCCCAGGTCCCCCTTGAGGAAGAAAAGACTTGTTACACTAATTATAGAAGATGATCTTCAGTGCTTTTTCTCTTCTGCAAAGTATTGCTTCAGTTGAACAAAACTGCCTTGTCCAAAATCCAATGACTGGTCATAATGGGGCATAAAGGCCCAGCACTTCAGCCCAACTTATGACAACTCCAATGGGCCACTGCAACCCTGAGCTCACTGTGGATTCAACAGGAGCTTTCAATGAGACTGCATGACAGCTCAACTTCTTGGCTCTGCCCAATCCTGCCTCCTTCCCCTCTTCCTCAGAGGATATGCCAAGGGCACTTCCTAATATCATTTAAAATGCAGCTGTGTTTCCCTTTGCCTGGTGTAAGTAATTCCATACAATAATTTTGATGGTTTCTTTAAGACTTATGGAGACTTACAGAAGTCCTTTATTATTTCACTTGCTTCCACATGAGAGTCTGTCTTTCTGCTCAGTTGTGTAGGCATACCATGTAATACACCTGGCAGCACACCTCTCATAGCTTCCAGACTGCAATGAACAAAGCCAGAGGTCCTTGGGTAAAATTTTGCATGTTCATAAGAACATTACAAGAGCAGATGACAGAAGCTTTGTATAAAATATTTCTGAAATTAAGTTAGCATGTTATCATTATTCTAGCATTCACCATTCTAAACAAAGCAAAGACTAGCCCTTTGGGTTGTTGGAATTTGAAAGCATATGATAGAAAAAAAACTGAAACAAACCTGCCAAATACGGTTATTATCTTAAGGGTTATGTTAGATTCTCAGAATGGTTAAAGCACTTAACTACAGTCTGAGAAACAATAGCATCTTTCTCTAGCTCCAGATTATGTCCTTTGAAACAATAATATAACCCAAATTAACATTACAAAAGCAAAACCGAGGACAGAAGTTTTCATGAAATCTGACCAGACCATATCAGTCTATTAATTAATTAAGAACAGTCCTAACATGTTTTGTTGTCATAAATAATTTTCATCCCAGAAGTAGAAATTATAGTTTCAAATTTGATTATATGGAACACACTTGGGGATCCTAAAGGAAGGGAAGGATATCTATGAAGGCAGGAAGTTCTTGGTGGACAGTATAAGAGGATGACAGGGATATACCGACTCCTACTTCAATCTCATATAGGGTTTTCTTACAAACTTTCACTTAAAACATGTTACAAAAATTTAAAGATAAAAAGTTTCAAACCATTCCAATAATTGACACAAAGCTATGGTTTCAAGGCTGATGTGCCCACCAGGTGCTGCAAGCAGGACAACTCCCTCTAGGAAGTATTGGAGTCGGTCTGGTCACCTTCCAGCTCTGTGAGACACAGGGAAACTTATCTCAGCTTCAGTTTTTCATCTGGAACTTGTGACTGATCATACCATCTTCACAAGAATACTATTATATGCCAGCTATTATGAATTATTATGTGCCAGCGTCCATCACAACTTCCTCAGACTTTGTAGCATCTTTTGACTCTTGAGCTCCATAGTTGCTGTTGCCCCTGACACCACTGCAACAGCCTGGGCACCTACTGCAGCTTCATCTGCCCTGCTCAGTCCTCAGAGATGCCTTGTCTACCAAGAGCTTCTGGTCTTCTTAGATATCCTTTCAGCACTGAAAAAGGGATTAGCCATTTCCGTCACCACCATTGTTATTCTATTTTCTATTCTTCTTACTATCTTCTATTTTTTATACAATAACATATAGAGTTAATTGTCTGCTTGAAAATGAAGAGTTTGAAATCTTAGAGGAAACAGAGCATTTAATGTGTGAGCTCTGGAATCAGACTACCTTATGTGAGTCAACTCCACAACATATTAGCTCTGTGATCATAGGCAAAACATTTAATATTTCTAGATCTCATTTTTCACATCTACTAAAATGGGCACAATAATGGCACCCAGTCACATTATGAGAAATAAGTGAGATAATCTATGTAAATTTTATGGAACACATTAAGTATTCAACAAATTCTAGCTATTACCATTATAGTGTCTCACTAGGGTAACTCTATTTTTAAATGGTATGTTTCAGGATGTAGAGCCTTAAGAATAAATATAAAATGTATAAGAAAAGTTAAGTGAAAATGAAAGCATAGGCACACTATGGATTTTTTGTGCTTTTAAAAACAGGGAAATATCTTCATTCCAGTGAGATCAGGGATTCCTTCTGAGAAGGGGAAAACAGTAACTAAGAAAATTTTTACTATAGACTATTTGTTACTCTGTAAATTGTTTAATATGTGTAGGAATTACCTAGTCCAACAAACAAAGCATTAAAAATGAATCTTTCCTTTTCTTTTAGCTACAAATAATACTTTGGAAAGTATCATCAAGATACTGTTGCTTTCCCGGGGTATATTATAGCAACCACAGAAGAGAAGAGCCTTGACTGCAGCAATATCTCACATACTGTTCCACTTTACAGATTCTCATTGATTATATCAATTACCTCTTTGACCATGAAGCATATGAATTTCAACTGTGGCCTCAGAAGGTTGATAGATAAAAATTACGTTATATTTTATTTAAGGAACATTCACCAAAAATTTCTATGAGTGAGAATATAATTCTGTACCCGATATTCAGTAACACACCACATATTCCTCCCTACTCTATACCACCTTATCCTGTGTTATTTGCAAAAGGATTCCAGAAAATTGAGGTAATGCGTAAGGAAGCCATTTTTAATCCTGCCCTTACTATGTTGTTTTTTTCTTTTTCTGCTTCTATGAAATCTCCAACCCCCATAGGTGACCTTCTTCTCTACAGGACTGTTAACAATTTATTGATTCATTTCTATGTGCCAGATACTATCTTTAACACATTCTATGCATTTTTAAAAGATTTTGTTTGTTTATTTATTTATTTGTATGTGGGCATGCACACATGAGAGAGAGAGAGGGAGAGAGGGAGGGAGAGAGAACCCAAGCAAGTAGGGGTAGGTGCAGAGGGGAGGGAGAGGGAGCAAGAATCTTGAGCAGACTTCACAATGAGTGTGGAGCCAGGCATGGGGCTCCATCTCAGGACCCTGAGATCATGACCTGAACTGAAACCAAGAGTCGGACACTTAACTGACTGAGCCACCGAGGCGCCCCCAACACATTCTGTGCATTTCCGTTTTTGCGGCTCCCAAGGAAAGAAAAGCTTATTTTTAAAATTCAGTAACAGAGAATAAAAATTAAATATTTTGACCAAGATCACATAGCAAATAAATGTAAAATAAGACTAGATAGTTGCAATGCCTGTGCTTTTCATTCATAAATAAATACTACCCACAGTTATAGTGTGTATCTCTTGTTCAACACTTAACATTGCTACTTTAAATTGTTTGCTTTATGTTTTGTTTTTGCTAGACTTTGCCCATAATGATTTTAAGTCCTTCCAGGAAAGAACCTTACCTTTTGATATTTTTGTATTCCTGTCCGTTGGTACTGGTCTGGAAGAATAACATGGAAAAAATAATGGGATTATGGTGATGATGGTGGTGATGGTGTAATGACAAATAACAATGCAATGACAAAACCCATAGGTCAGATTTCAGGCAGTCACTCTGTGCTCAAGGATGGTTCAACATCCACACATCAATCAATGTGACACACATTAACAAAATGAAGGATAAAAATCATACGGTCATCTCAATAGATAAAGAGCATTTGAAAATATGCAACAGGTTTGATGAAAACTCTCAAAAAATCCACAAGACATGGATGTCCACTCTCACTACTTTTGGGTTTTTATATATAGTATTAGGTCTTCTGCAAATGTAAAAGTTTCACTTCTCCCTTGCTGACCTAGATGACTTTCATTTCTTTTTGTTCTTACTACTATGGTTAGGACTTCCAGTATTATGTTGGTTAAAAATGGTGAGAGTAGACAGTCTTGTCTGTTCCTGACCATAGAGGAAAAGCTCTCCATTTTTCCTCATTGAGGATGATATTAACTGTGCATTTTCATAGGTGCCCTTTATTACGTTGAGGTATTTTCCCTCTAAACTACCTTCTTGAGGGTTTTTATAGTGAATGTTATGTTGTACTCTGTTAAATAATCATTTAATGCAGATCATTCCGCATCCATTGAAATGATCCTATGGTATCCATCCTTCCATCCTTTCTCTTGTTGATGTGATGTATCACATTGATTGATTTGCAAATACTAAATCATCCTTGCATCCCAGGAATAAATCCCACTTGACCCCAATGACTGATTTTTTAATTGTATTGTTGAATTCAGTTTGCTAGTATCTTATTGATGATTTCTTCATCTATGCTCATCAGAGATATTGGTCTGTAGTTCTTACTTTGTGCTGTTATCTGGTTTTGGTATCAGGGTAATGCTGGCCCCAGAATGAATTTGAAAGTTTACCTTCTTTTTTCTATCTTTTGGAATATTTTGAGAAGAATGAGTATTAACTCTTTTTTAAATATTTGGCAGAATTTGCTTTTGAAGCCATCTGGTCTTGGACTTTTGTTTGTTGAGAGTTTTTTGATTACTGATTCAATTTCTTCACTGGTTATCATTCTGCTGAAATTTTCTGTTTTCTCCTTGTTTCAATTTTGGTAATTTGTATGTTTCTAGGAGTTTATTCATTTCTTCTTGATTGTCCAATTTGTTGGCATGTAGTTTTTCACAATACAGAATCTGAACTCTTAACTGGTGTTCATACTGCTTTTTCTAAGACGTTTAAAATGAAAAATTTTCTAGGGGCACCTGGGTGGCTCAGTTGGTTAATCATCCAACTCTTGGCTTCAGCTCCAGTAATTGTCTCAGGGACATGGGATTAAGCCCCACATTGGGTTCCATGTGCAGCATGGAATCTGCTGGAGATTCTTTCCCCCTCCTTTTCCCTCCCACTTTGCTCCTTCCCTGCCCATTCACTCTCTCTCTCTCTCTCAAATAAATAAAGTATTGAAAACATTGAAGAACATTCCATTTGAATTCATTTGAAAATTCCATAATTACACAAAAAGGAGTCTGCAATTTATGTTAAAACTGAGCAAAATCCACCCCAATCTGGAAGCAATAACTCTAGCAGAACAAAATTTTGAGAATCCTTACAACTCTATTGTATACATGGCAACCTGTGCTTTAGAGTAGAAAAGAGATATTATCTGAAACTATACTCTGATGAACAGTGTCCTCACCCACTCCAGATCTACAAAGTCAGTAGCCTAAGTAACATGATTTTTAGTTTTCCTGAAAAGCAAAAGAAGAATTTTAAATAGCCAAGTAAAGAAGTTATGGATATAATCAAAATGTAGTTTCTAAGCTTCCAGGCAAACCAGAGTCCAATGCCTAGGAGAGAAGCAAGTCAGATATTAGTAATTGAAATTATTCTAAATTCTTTTAATGCAAACAATTTGTCAAATAAAATGAAAACAGTCTGGATATGGGTAGCTTCCAATCTCTTGAGGAAACAAGGCAGAAAAAGCCAGGAAGACTTTCCCAGAAATAAATCAAAGCTTTACCAATGACATTCACTACTGAAATGTGGGACAGAGTATAAGGCCAAAGAAGAGGCAGAACTACAAAATGGTTTCTGTCATAAGCAAGAGTTATTGTAAAGTGATTTGACATTTGAAAGACTATTACAGAAACATATGGCTTAAAATATCACATTCTATTCAAGGGTCCTAAAGTTTGAAAGAAAGAAGTTAAATGCTCTGTGCAACACAAAATACTTTTGTAGGTGGTCTAAAAGAATGAGGTTTGATCATACTACTAATTCCTTCCAGTTCCACAAGCTACCACACCTCTATTGCATACCATTGCACAGAAGTTGCAATAATTTAAACTGGTCGTCAGTTATCTACCCACCCCAAAAGTCGCTGAAAGGCTGACATGATTATTAGAAAAATAAGAAAGAACAGTCCTGATGTGTATAAGAGAGAATGTTATAAACAAAAGGCTAATCCAGATTTCAGAACAGTGAAACTACTTTGTATGACATAATTACATTGTATACATGTTTTTACATATTTGTCAAAACACAAAGAATGTACAATACCAAGAGTGAACCCTTATGTAAACTATGGACTTTGGGTAATAACATGTCAATGTAGGTTCATTGATTGTAACAAATGAACTACTCTGGTAGGGGATGTCCACAGTGTGGGAGGCTATGCATGTGAGGATAGAGGATATTTGGGAATTGTTTGTACTCTGCTCAACTTTTTTGTTGTGAACTTAAACTGCCCTAAAAATTAGTCTTAAAAAGAAAATAAAAACAAAACTAGACTGTGGGTGATGGATGGGCCAATAGTCCAGAGACAATGTCTTAAAGCAACCAGATTCTGCAGCTTCATTCAGCTACCTTCTGGTTATTTACTTCATTATGCCAAAATATTCACTGAATATTTCCACCTGCCTACTCCTCTTACTCCATATGCTATTTTCTTTTTTTTTTAAGATTTTATTTATTTATTTGACAGACAGAGATCACAAGTAGGCAGAGAGGCAGGCAGAGAGAGAGGAGGAAGCAGACTCCCCGCCGAGCAGAGAGCCCCTTGTGGGGCTCAATCCCAGGACACTGGGATCATGACCTGAGACGAAGGCAGAGGCTTTAACCCACTGAGCCACCCAGGCGCCCCTCCATATGCTATTTTCACTGAGTTGTCTACTTTTGAAAAAATACTATGTGTGTCCAATCCAGAAGGAAATATTCTAGTAAAATCAATTATTGGAATTTTTAATTCCAAATTTAATTTTGGACTAGTATTTAACCTACAAAAATTAGTTTATAATTAGTTCCCTTTTGTAATGAAGATTAGCATAGCAAGCCGTAATATTAGCATTTGGTGAAGAAGCTCAAAGCTGTGTGATGGATACATATATGAAGGATTATTATACTATCTACTTTCATATCTGTTTGAAATTCTCCTTAATATAAAGGTTTTCTTAAAGGATAAAGTATATGCCTACTTAATGTACCAATAACTTTACATAAGTTAACTTGATTACTATGAGATTATGTTATTACACTCAAAGGAAAATAGAAAAATACATTTTTATACATAAATAAAAATATTTTATATTCTATATCACCATCATCTGAAAATATAGCATAGTATTTAAGAATAAGAATTTGGAAATCATATCGTCTCAAGCTGCATTCCACCTATTACACTTCTTAGCTGTTGTAACCTTGGAAAAGTTATTTATTCTACTTAAGCTCCAATCTCCCGCCAGGTAATGGGACTAATTTTACCATAAGGACATTACAGAATTAAATGACATAAAGTCAGCATAGCATTGGTCTAATAATAGGTGCTCAATAAATATTAGCCATTATGACATTCTGAAGTTCTCTATTGATAGTGCTCTAACCTTAAAAGAAGCAGGAAGGGTAATTAAGAGTTTTATTCTGTAGTTGAGGAGAGATTTCAAAGAATCACAATTTGGAGTTCAAGAAACTATTCCCTATTCTATGTATTTCTAAGTTAAATATTTAGAAATCACAAAGAATTTACAAAAACAGAAGGAATTCTATAATCCTACCATGGCATTTTAGACCTAAAAAAAAGGTTTTTTTAACCTAAAGAAAGTTTTATCATTGGATTAATCAACCAGTTTTCAATACTGCCCTGGATTTTACTTCCCACCAGGTCCTCTGGCATCAGCTCTGTGCAGGCATACAGTCTCGTGCTTAGCCAGGAATATGGGGATTTGGGGGTTCTCCAGTCTCTCCTGAGTGGATTTGTAGAGAGCTTACTGTTGCCCTCTGTGGCTGTCTCACATCCCTCATCTCCCTGATAACTGTCAGGCTAGTCTGTTAGTCCACTGCTTACTGCAGCCTCATGCTACCTGAAACTTTGGTTTTCCTCCTTCATTTGCCACAAAAATTGGTACTTTTACTGACAATATTGTTGAATGAGAAGCCTTTCCACTCTCTGCTCCAAAATGAGTGAATCCTCTCTGGCAAAGAGGCTGCTGGCTTCCTTGTTTTGCAGTGCCCTGTACATATCTATTCAGATCCAGCTTGGGGGTGGGTGTGGATGCGAGAAGCCTCAGGCAAAAATGCCAGACTCCCACTCTTCTTATTTGACATTCAGTATTTTTTTCATAAAAAATTGCTTCTTGAAGTCAATTGTCACTCTTTGCAGATGATATGATACTATATGTGGAAAACCCAAAAGACTCCACTCCAAAACTGCTAGAACTTATACAGGAATTCAGTAAAGTGTCAGGATATAAAATCAATGCACAGAAATCAGTTGCATTTCTCTACACCAACAGCAAGACAGAAGAAAGAGATATTAAGGAGTCAATCCCATTTACAATTGCATCCAAAACCATAAGATACCTAGGAATAAACCTAACCAAAGAGACACAGAATCTATACTCAGAAAACTATAAAGTACTCATGAAAGAAATTGAGGAAGACACAAAGAAATGGAAAAATGTTCCATGCTCCTGGATTGGAAGAATAAATATTGTGAAAATGTCTATGCTACCTAAAGCAATCTACACATTTAATGCAATTCCTATCAAAGTACCATCCATCTTTTTCAAAGAAATGGAACAAATAATGCTAAAATTTATATGGAACCAGAAAAGACCTCGAATAGCCAAAGGGATATTGAAAAAGAAAGCCAACGTTGGTGGCATCACAATTCCGGACTTCAGGCTCTATTACAAAGCTGTCATCATCAAGACAGCATGGTACTGGCACAAAAACAGACCCATAGATCAATGGAACAGAATAGAGAGCCCAGAAATAGACCCTCAACTCTATGGTCAACTAATCTTCGACAAAGCAGGAAAGAATGTCCAATGGAAAAAAGACAGCCTCTTCAATAAGTGGTGCTGGGAAAATTGGACAGCCACATACAGAAAAATGAAATTGGACCATTTCCTTACACCACACACGAAAATAGACTCAAAATGGATGAAGGACCTCAATGTGCGAAAGGAATCCATCAAAATCCTTGAGGAGAACACAGGCGGCAACCTCTTCGACCTCAGCCACAGCAACATCTTCCTAGGAACAACGCCAAAGGCAAGGGAAGCAAGGGCAAAGATGAACTATTGGGATTTCATCAAGATAAAAGCTTTTGCACAGCAAAGGAAACAGTTAACAAAATCAAAAGACAACTGACAGAATGGGAGAAGATATTTGCCAACGACATATCAGATAAAGGACTAGTGTCCAGAATTTATAAAGAACTTAGCAAACTCAACACCCAAAGAACAAATAATCCAATCAAGAAATGGGCAGAGGACATGAACAGACATTTCTGCAAAGAAGACATCCAGATGGCCAACAGACACATGAAAAAGTGCTCCATATCACTCGGCATCAGGGAAATACAAATCAAAACCACAATGCGATATCACCTCACACCAGTCAGAATGGCTAAAATCAACAAGTCAGGAAATGACAGATGCTGGAGAGGATGCGGAGAAAGGGGAACCCTCCTACACTGTTGGTGGGAATGCAAGCTGGTGCAACCTATGTGGAAAACAGCATGGAGGTTCCTCAAAATGTTGAAAGTAGAACTGCCCTATGACCCAGCAATTGCACTATTGGGTATTTACCCTAAAGATACAAACGTAGTGATCCAAAGGGGCACGTGCACCCGAATGTTTATAGCAGCAATGTCCACAATAGCCATGCTATGGAAAGAACCTAGATGTCCATCAACAGATGAATGGATCAAGAAGATGTGGTATATATACACAATGGAATAATATGCAGCCATCAAAAGAAATGAAATCTTGCCATTTGCGACAACATGGATGGAACTAGAGCGTATCATGCTTAGCGAAATAAGTCAAGCGGAGAAAGACAACTATCGTTATGATCTCTCTGATATGAGGAAGTGGTGATGCAACATGGGGGCTTAAGTGGGTACGAGAAGAATAAATGAAAGAAGATGGGATTGGGAGGGAGACTAACCATAAGTGACTCTTAATCTCACAAAACAAACTGAGGGTTGCTGGGGGCAGGGGGTTTGGGAGAAGGGGGTGGGATTATGGACATTGGGGAGGGTATGTGCTTTGGTGAGTGCTGTGAAGTGTGTAAACCTGGTGATTCACAGACCTGTACCCCTGGGGATAAAAATATATGTTTATAAAAAATAAAAAATTATTAAAAAAAAAAAAGAAATACATAGTCAGAGTAAATATTGTTGACACAAGTACTTTAAGATTTCAAACTATAAGACGGTGGCATTTGCCATTCATTTCAGATAAGAAAGATTAAAGAAAGACTGAGTTTTTATTTTTAATCTCCTGAGAATATTAAGATTGTGTTGACCCCAAGACTAAGTCAAATGTTTATTGTAGGAAATTGTGTTGGCTTACTAAAGTTATAAGCTGTTATTTGTACTAGGAAATTGAATTTGCTCACCACCTTGAGATAATTAGCTCACTATGACCTCATTGATATTGCTAAAATCTTACCCATATTTAACTCTGTAAATTCTCTTCAGATAAGAAACTATCTCAGATTCTGTCTAGATTTTTATTTTTCCTACTTGTATAGTTAAAAAAAATGCCAAATCCCATTTCTATGCAATTTCAAATGAGGTTTTAATATAGTTTTTCTAATAATAAAGGCTATATTTCAATTCCTACCTAACATTTTTTCATATTATCTTGATCAATTCTGCATCTGGAGAGCAAGATTATGATAAATTGGTCTTTCTGAATCCTGACATAAGTTAAGTAAATCTGGGGACTTGTTTTCATTGTAACATGCCATGGAAGTTTGGGGAAGAGGGCATGAATAACTCCACCATATTATATGGTGGATACAAACATTTCCATGAAGAATCTGCAGGACATCACCAAGATGGCAATATAGGCTTCTGAATTTCCCTCCTCCCACAGATACACCACATATGCAACTACACATGGATCAATAGCCTGTGAGAGAAATCCAGAAATTTGTTGAATGAATCCCACACATTGGGTGGTTGAGGAAATACCCACATTGAAGTGGGTAGGAAGCACTGGGACATACTTGGAGAAGTGTCTTACAATTGGGAGGGAACCCTCAATATCCAACTTTCACAGAGGAGATAAGGGTATGGACCACATATGTAACAACCCAACTTTTAAGACTACATTTAAGAACAGACTCCCAAATCACCTAGTTCTAAGAGCCAATGGGGCTTGCATTCATGAGTGTCACAGGATTATTACAAACAAAAGAATAATTAGCAGGCATATAAGCACTCCCCATGGCTGTGTTCCTGGATATGGTTCAGAGAGAGCAGACAAAATTGCCCACTTCTCAGTTTTTCCATGGAAGGGGTTTGACTTCATACTTTACCAGCTGCTGTCTGAGGGTCCAACTTCTATTTAAACCACATGTAGATGCTGATTGCGTACCTTCCTGGAGCCTGAAAGAGCTGGAGAGCACTTTCCTTGCCTTCTTCCATTGGCTTGTTCCATCAGTAAAACCAAGTTACCAGCTTCTCCCTGGGAGGAGCTTTCCCACACAAATAGCACCCCCACTGTATGGTTACCACCGAGGGGACTGTTTCCCAAATGACCCCTGCCTAGGAACTTACAGAGCTTGGCATTCATGAATCACTCAGGACCACATAAACAAAGAATCTGTTCTAGTTGGACATGAGCACTTCCAGTAACTTTTTCCTCTGGCTTAGCACAGAGTGTATATGCAAAAACATTCATTCTTGATTTATCCCTAATAGGGATTAGACTACATACCCAATCTCCTAATTTATCCAGCTGCTGCCTGAAGGTTGAGCTTCCAATTTGCCTCCACTGGGGAGCTAAAAGAGTAAGCAATTAATAGTTCTCTGGAAGCCTGGACAGGCATATTGATATTTCCCACACTTTGGGACACTTACAGTCTTGTTATACCCACAATTACTAGGAACTGCTAGAACAAAGATGGCAGCTTGAACAATCACAAATGTTTGAGGAACCAGGAGCTTGAACTGGGCTGATTGGTGAAGTGCATCTTCTGCATGAGCCCAGACTATCAAGACTGGGAGAGGTGTCTTCTATATCTAATGCTTAGAAATTAACAGAGAGTAAAGCAAGATTAAGAAATTGAGGACTATATCCCAAACAAAAGAACAAGGCACATTTACAGAAATTGACCTTAATGAAGTGGAGATAAATGACGTACCAATAGAGAGTTCAAAACAATGTTCATAAAGACAGTCATGTGATCAGGAAAGGAATGCATGATCAAAGTTAGAATTTAAACAAGGAGACAGAAATATAAGAAAATACCAAAGAGAAATCATAGAACTGAAGAATACAGTAACTGAACTGAAAAACTCAGTAGAGGGTTTCAGTAGCCCAGTAGATCAAGTGAAAGAAAGGATCAGTGAACCTGAAGATAGGGCAGTGAAATCTACCAAATCAGAGAAGCAAAAATGAAAAAAGAATGAAGATAGCTTAAGGCACTTATGAGAAACTGTTAGACATACTTGTATACATTATAGCAGTACCAGAGAGAGGAGCGAGAAAGGGACAGAAAGCTTATTCAGAGATATAATGGCTGAAAACTTCCCTAACCTGGGAAAAGAAGCTTATATTTAGATCTGGGAAGACTGGAGAGTTCCAAAAAAGATTAATCCAAAGAGACCCACTCTGAGACACATTATAATAAATTGTCAAAAGTTAAAGGGAAAGAAAGAATCTTAAAAGCAGCAAAAGAAACTTTTTACATACAAGAGAACAGCACCCTCAGCAACCCCCTCTTAAGATTATAAGATGATTTATCAGCTGAATCCTTTGAAATCAGAGATGAGTATGATGATATATTCAAGTGCTGAAAAAGAAAATCCACCAAACAAGAATACTCTATTTGGCATGGTTGTTCTTCAGAATTGAAGGATCCTTACAAGAAATATTAGATTTCTTTCTTTCTTTCTTTTTTAAGATTTTATTTATTTATTTGACACACAGAGAGAGATCACAAATAGGCAGAGAGGCAGGCAGAGAAATACGGGGAAGCAGGCTCCCCACTGAGCAGAGAGCCTGACACAGGGCTTGATCCCAGGACCCCCAGACCATGACCCTAGCCAAAGGCAGAGGCTTTAATCCACCGAGCCAGCCAGGACCCCCAGGAAATTTTAGATTTCTTTAAGCTGAAATTAAAAGATATAAGTGGTGACATTAAAAGTGTGAAAATATAAAACTTACTGATAAAACAGTTAGATTCATAATACTCTAATACTCTAATGTTGTAATGGTGGTAGGCAAATAACTTATAACTCTGATATAAAGTTTGAGACAAAAGTATTAAAATTCCTGTAACTAGAATAATTTGATGAATTGAAACATAAGATAAAAAAGATAAAATTGTGACTTTAAAAACAAAAATATGGGGTAGGGGAGGAGTGTAAAAATATAGAGCTTTTGTATGTGTTCAGATTTAAGTTGTTATTAGTTTAGAATATACTGTTATAACTTTAAGGTGTTTTATGTAAGCCTCATGGTAACTACAAAATAAAAATCTATAGTAGGCATACAAAAGATAAAGAAGTCAAAGCACACCACTACAGAGTATCATTAAATCATGAAGAGAGATTGCAAGAAGAAAGAAACAAAGGAAATACAAAACAGTAAACAACAACAACAACAAAAAACCAAAAATTTGGTGAGTGCTGTGAAGTGTGTAAACCTGGTGATTCACAGACCTGTACCCCTGGGGATAAAAATATATGTTTATAAAAATAAAAAATTAAAAAAAAAACCCACAAAAAACAAAACAAAACAACAACAACAAAAAACACCAAGCAATAATTTAACAAAATCTCAAAAGTAGGTATATACATACCAGTAAATAGTTTATGTGTTTATGGGCAGAATTATCCAATGAAAAGACAGAATGGCTGAATGAATTAAAAAAACAGGACCCAACTATATTCTCCCTACAAGAAACTCACCTTAGCTTTAAGGATACATACAGAGTGAAAGTGAAGAGATGGGAAAAGATATTCCATGCAAGTAGAAACCAAAAGAAAGCAGAGCTATCTATACTTATATGACAGAGAAAACAGAAAACAGTAATGAAAGAACAGAGAAGGCCAGTATATAATGATAAAGAGGTCAATTCATAAGGAGGATATAATAATCATAAAGAAATACACCTATTATTGGAATGCCTAAATATATAAAGCAAATATTAACAGATGTGAAGGGAGAAGTAGGCAGCAACCAAATAACAGTAGGGGACTTAAATACCCCACTTTCGACAATGGATAAATAAGACAGAATATCAACAAGAAAACCTTGGACTTAAACTACATGTTAGGCCAGGTACAACCAGAACATCCCATCCAATCTATACAGAACATCCCATCCAATAGAAGCAGAATACACATTCTTCTCAAGTGCACATTGAGCATTCTCCAGACCACAAAAGAGTCTTAATAAACCTAAGAAGATTGAAATCATATCAAGCATCTTTTTTGATCATAATGGTATGACACTATATATCAATTACAAGAGGAAAGCTGGAAAATTCACAATTATGTGGAGATTAAACATGCTCCTGAATAATTAACACATCGGAGAAAAAAATCAAATGAAAAATTAAAAAAAATATATCTGGAGACAAATGAAAATGGAAATACAACATATAAACCATGTGATACAGCACAGCAGTCCTAAGAGGAAATTTTACAGCAGTAAGAAAAAAGAGAGATCTCAAATAAACAACATAACTTTACAAATCAAGGAACTAGAATAAGAGAAACAATCAAAACCCAAAGTTGGTAGATGGAAGAAAATAAATATTAGGGTATGAATACATGAGAAAGAGATTAGAAAGTCAATAGAAAAATTCAATGTAACCAACAACTGAATTTTTTGAAAAGATAAGCAAAATTGACAAACCTTTAGCTACTCTAAGAAAAAAGAGTAGACTCAGATAAAATTAGAAATGACAAAGGGACATTACAACTGATAATACAGAAATGCTAAGGATCATTAAGAAGCTACAATGAACAATTATACCAGCAAATCAGATGACCTAGAAGACATGAATAAAGTTCTGTAAACACACAGCCTACCAAGACTGAATCATAAAGATATAGAAAGTCTGAACAATCAATTGTAAAGAGATTGAATCAGTAAAACTTACCAACAAAGAAAAGTCTAGGACAAGGTGGATTAGTTGTTGAATTTTACCAAACATTTAAAGAAGAATTAATACCAACCTTCTCAACCTCTTCTAAAAATAGAAGAGGAGACAACACTTCCAAACTCATTTTACCAGGCCATCATTACCTATTACTGGAATGCCTAAATATATAAAGCAAATATTAACAGATGTGAAGGGAGACACTACAGAAGACACTGCAAGACACTAGTTTCAAAGCTACAGAAGACACTACAAGAAAAGATTACAGGTCAATATCACTGAGAGAGGCAAAAATCTTCAACAAAATATTAGCAAACCAAATTCAACAGTACACTGAAAGGATCATACACCATGATCAAGTGGTATTTATTACTGGGATGCCAGCAAGGGTGGTTCAACATCTAGAAATCAATAAATGTGATATACCATACTAAGAAATATGATGGATAAAAATTATATGATCACCTCAATAGGTGCAGAAAAGCCATTTCACAAAATTAAACATCTTTTAATAATAAAAGCTCTCAACAAATTAGGAATATATGGACTATACTTCAACATAATAAAGGCCATATATGACAAGCCCTCAGATAATATCATACTCGGTGGTGAAGAGCTAAAACCTTTTCTTGTAAGATCAGGAACAAACCAAGGATGCCCATTTTTACCACTTTTATTTAACACATTATTGGAAGGCCTAGAGAGCAATGTTTGCAGATGCTGCATTGTATATGGTAAACCCTAAAGACTCTGCAAAAACAAAACAAAACAAAACTTTCAGAATGAAGTTTCCTAAAGTTGCAGTATAAAAAAATCAGCATCCAAAAGTCATTTGTGTTTTTATGCATTAGCAATGAAGAATTTGAAAGAAAAATTAAAAAAATAATCCCATTTGTTATTGTATCAAAAAGAATAAAATACCTAGGAATAAGCTTAATCAAGGTGGTGAAAGATCAATGTACCAAAAACTATATAACATTGATGAAATAAATTAAAGAAGATAAAAATAAATGGAAGGCATTTAGTGTTCATAGAGTATAAGAATAATATTATTAAAATGTCCTAAATCAATTTACAGATTTGGTGCAATGCCTATCAGAATTCCCACAGAAATAGAAAAACATAATTCTAAAATTCTGTGGAATCATAAATGATCCTGAACAGTCAAAGCAATCTTAAGAAAGAACATTGTTGGGGGAATCAATTCCTGATTTCAAACTATATTTCAAAGCTATAATAAACAAAATGGTTGACACGAAAACACACAGAGATAAGTGAACAGAATAGAAAGCCCAGAAATAAACTCATGCATATATGGCCCGTTTATTTTCAACAAGACACCGACAATATATAATGGAAAAAGGATAGTCTCTTCAAAAAATTGTGCTGGGAAAACCAAATATCCACATGCAAAACAATGAAACTGGACCACTGTCTTTCACCATACACAAAAGTCAACTCAAATGGATGAAACATCAGCTGCGAAACTACAAAACTCCTAGAAGAAAACATAGAAGATAAGCCCACTGACATGGGTCTTTCTGAATTCGACACTAAAGTCAAAGGCAACAAAAGAGAAAAATAAACAAGTGGGACCATATCAAACTAAAAAGCTTCTGCACAGTAAAGGGAACCATCAACAAAATGACCATCCTAGGTCATGAAGAAGCAAGAGATAGAGAGCAGTGTAGCAAAAGCCTATTGGTTGTAAGGTAATTGGGATGGCAGTTACTAACTTTTCATGGGCTTTGAATGGTGATTTATTTTATTTTATTTTAAAATTTTTAATAAATATATAGTGTATTATATATATTATGTATTATATATATATTATGTAGCCCCAGGGGTACAGGTCTGTGAATCGCCAGATTTACACACTTCACAGCTTGAGTGCTTATTTTAAAAGGTGCCCTGGGAATAGTTTGAAGAGAATAGATATTAACTCTTCTTCAAATGTTTGGTAAGGAAGGTTTCAAGATAAATTCTGTGAAGCTAGCCAGAATACCTGATACCAAACCAGACAAAGACACCACAAAAAAACAAAAACAAAAACAAAAGGCCAATATGCCTGATGAACATAGATGCACAAAATCTTTCACAAAATATTAGCAAACCATATTTAACACAACATTAAAAATATCATTTACCTGGCCAATAGACACATGAAAAAGTGCTCAATATCACTGGGCATCAGGGAAATACAAATCAAAACCACAATGCGATATCACCTCACACCAGTCAGAGTGGCTAAAATTGACAAGTCAGGAAATGACAGATGTTAGCGAGGTTGTGGAGAAAGAGGACCCCCCCTACACTGTTGTTGGGAATGCAAGCCTGCAGCCACTCTGGAAAACAATATGGACATCCCTCAAAAAGTTGAAAATAGAGCTACCCTATGACCCAGCAATTGCACTACTGGGTATTTACCCTAAAGATACAAATGTAGTGATCTGAAGGGGCATGTGCACCCCAATGTTTATAGCAGCAATGTCCACAATAGCCGAACTATGGAAAGAACCTAGATGTCCATCAACAGATGAATGGATAAAGAAGAGGTGGTATATATATACAATGGAATAGTATGCATCAAAAGAAATGAAATATTGCCATTTGCAACAATGTGGATGGAACTAGAGGGTATTATGCAGAGCGAAATAAGTCAATCAAAGAAAGACAATTATCTGATCTCCCTGATATGAGGAATTTAGAGGCAATGTGGGAGGCTTGGGGGGTAGGAAAGGAATAAATGAAACAAGATGGGATTGGGAGGGAGACAAACCATAAGAGCCTCTTAATTTCACAAAACAGAGGGTTGTTGGGGAGTGGGGGGGTGGGAGGTAGGGATGGGGTGGTTGGGTTATGGACATTGGGGAAGGTATGTGCTATGATGAGTGCTGTGAAATGTGTAAGCCTGATGATTCACAGACCTGTACCCCTGGAGCAAATAATACATTATATGTTAATTAAAATTATTTTATAAATTTTTTTTAAGATTTTATTTATTTATTTGACAGACAGAGGTCACAAGTAGGCAGAGAGGCAGGCAGAGAGAGAGGAGGAAGCAGGCTCCCCGCTGAGCAGAGAGCCCGATGCGGGACTCGATCCCAAGACCCTGAGATCATGACCTGAGCCGAAGGCAGCGGCTTAACCCACTGAGCCACCCAGGCGCCCCTAATTAAAATTATTTTAAAAAAAGATCATTTACCAATCATATTGGGATGGGATTTTTTCTTGGGATTCAAGGATAGTTTGGTGGTCACAAATCAACATGATATGCCTTATCAACAAAACAAAGGATAAAAATTATATTATCATCTCAGTAGATTCAGAGAAAACATTTGACAAAGTACGACATCCATTCATCATAAAATCTGCCAGTAAAGTAGGCTTAAAGGGAACATACTTGAACATAATAAAACTCATATATGAAAACCGACATCTAATGTTCTCAATGGTGAAAAACTGAGTGTTTCCTCTAAGATTATAACAAGACAAGTATGTCCCTCTCACCACTTTTATTCAACATAGTATTAGAAGTCCTACGGTTAGCAACCAGATAAGAAAAATAAATAAGAGGCAACTCTATTGGTAAAGAAAAAGTTAAGCTATTACTATTTGAAGAGGATGTGATACTGTAGAAAACTCTAAAGATGCCACCAAAAAATTACCAAAAGTAATAAATGAGTTCAGTAAAGTTATGGAATACAAATTCACCCAGAAATTGGTAGCATTTTTATACACTCATAACAAAGTAGCAGAAAGAGAAATTGAAAAAACAACTCCACTTATGATTGCACCAAAGAGAAAAAAATACCGGGGAATAAATTTAACTGAAGAGGTAAAAGATCTGAACTCTAAAAAGTATAAAATACTGGTAAAAGAAATTGAAGATGACACAAAAAAATGGAAAGGTACTCCATGCTCATGGATTGGAAGAATTAATATTATTAAAATGTCCATATTATTTAAAGCAGTCTACAGATTCAGTGCAATCCCTAGCAAAGTACCTACAGCATTTTTCTCAAAATTAGAACAAATAATACTAAAATTTGTGTGGAACCACAAAAGACCCCAAATAGCCAAAACAATCTTGAGAAAGCAGAACAAAGCTGGAGGTATCACGATTCCAGATTTCAAGATACACTACAAAGCTTATAGTAATCAAAACAGTATGGAACTGACACAAAAATGGACACATAGATCAACAGAACAGAATAAAGCCCAGAAATAAGCCCATGACTACATGGTGAATTATTCTGAGACAAAGGAGGCGAGAGTGCTCAATGGGGAAAATACAGCCTCTTCAAAAAATGGTGCTGGGAAAACTGGACGGCTGCATTTAAAACAATGAAACTAGACTACTTTGCAACACCATACACAAAAATAAGATGGATTAAAGACCTAGATGTGAGACCTGAAATCATAAAAATCCTAGAAGGGAGCACAGGCTGTAATTTCTCTGACATTAGCTGTGGGAACATTTTTCTAGATCTGTCTCCAGAAAGGTGCCCAGGGAAAAGTGAAGTGGGAACTTCGGTTGGGAAACATAAGCTCAGGTCCTTATCTAAATCTCCAGGTACGAGCAGGGTTTCATACTATAAAATGCCTATGCAGCAACTCAAAACTGCTGTTTTCTCATCATATAGTGCAAGAGACTTCGTATATATATTCCTCTCCAGGCTCCATAAGTACAAAGGTTAGGTCTTTTTATCGAGCATTTATTATTTGCCAGTCACAATGCTTAGTGTCATTTATTATTTGATCCATACAGTAGTCAATTGGTGGGTCCTATTGCTGACCTCAGTTTACAGACAATGGGAACTGGGACATAAAGAGGTTAGGTAGGTTTGTCAAAGGTGCCCCTGCTCAGAAAAGGCAGTGCCAGGCCTGGAATGGAGCTCTGGCCTTAAGAGATTGGACTTTTAGCCACTGCACCCTACGATAGGGCTATTAGAATGGCAATTATGATATTCATTCATTTTGAAGGGAATAAAATATACACTCATTACTCACAAACAGTGAAGTTGTCTGGAGATAATAGTTTCTCTGAGAACTGCAACAAATTATTCAGACTCCAATGTTTGCCATTTCAGAGATGAGACTAATTATAAAAACTGCTTGCATTATCCTGTAATCAGTTATGCCCTAAGTAGTATAACTGCATATTGGGAAGAATAGAAGTCTCCCTCAGATAGAAGTTTCCTCAAATAGAAGAGCAAAGGAGTCAGGTATCTACTTAAAACCTGAAAAGAAATTGCTCTGTATCATTTATTAAGGAGTGTAAAAGGGGTGAGGAAGTTAGCCTTTTGCTTCTCTTGATATGTAATGACAGTGCTTGAGAATTCCATCAACTTATACATATATATTTTTTTACTCTTCATATTTAAAATATGTACTACTGCAGGCAGGATCCACACTTTGTGTCTTTGAGTATGGAATATTAGAACAAATTTTTACCCAGACAGATGCTAGAATTGTCAAATAATTTAAAACAGAATGTTCTTCTGTTCCTTGTTGGACCTTCGCCCTGGTGGAAACTTCACAGACTTATAGGCAAGGCTAATTTAGTGGCTTGCATCTTTGCTCATATTTGCTCGTTCTTAATAAGATCAGTTTTTAATTTGGGGAATGACATCTTTTTTGGCTCTTTACATGAGCATGAATGTCCCAAGCTCCTGATGATTTGTAAACCACAAGATACAGCAGCTGAAATGCATTAGTTTAGTAATAAATACAGGAATTAGTTTGATCTTATAAAGTATGCATTATGCAAATATTTCACACTGAATAGTGGTCTTAATAGTGACGGTGTTTCAGCCAAAGCTGATTTTCCAGAGTACTTCAAGAGAGTTTTTGCATGTGATTTTCAAACTCCAAGTTATTTCCAGGATAACTCAGTCTGTAAGATTTTTCTGTTTACCCCTTACCATGTTTTAGCTTTCACAGTGTTGCTGAATGGCTACCTAAGCAAAGCATGGAAGGAATCTTGAATCACAGAATCAGCAATGGAAGTATCTGTGATATCTCTATCTCCTAAAAATGGGGAAAGGGGAAAGTATTTAGGGTGAACTGAAGGGCAAAGGAGACCATCAAAGGACTTCTTGGAGGTAGATAAAACCAAATAATTATAGAGGAGTCCACTGATTTTGACTATCTTTTAGGCCTCCCCATAAGCATTTCATTTTAGATATCTGCATCTTTTATGTATCTCAGACTTAACACATACAAAACCAAACTCTTTTTCTTTTTAAAAAATATTTTGTTTATTTATTTGACAGACAAAGATCATAAGTAGGCAGAGAGGCAGGCAGAGAGAGAGAAAGGAGGAAGCAGGTCCCCGCTGAGCAGAGAGCCTGAAGTGGGGCTCGATTCCAGAACCCTGGGATCATGACCTGAGTCAAAGGCGGAGGCTTTAGCCTGCTGAGCCATCTAGGTGCCCCCAAAACCAAAGTCTCAATCTGACTTGCCCCAAATAGGCCCTGTCAAGGTCTTCCACATTTCATTTTATGTTAACTTTTCCTAGTTGTTCAGCCCAAACATTAAGAGGTCATTTTTGATTTGCCTTCCCTTTCTCTCTCTCTCTCTCTCTGCTCTTGCTAGCTCTACCTTACATTCATGTGTTATTTTTCATCACAATAATTATCATCTTCTAAATAATTTAATTTATTTGCCTCTACTACAGTATAGATTCCATGATAGTAGGAGTTTTTTTTTTTTTAATCTATTTGTTCACTGATATGACCTCAGGAAACAAAAACATTATTTGGAATGTAGTAGGTGTAGGTGCTTAATAAGTAAATGTTGAATGAATGAATGAATGAATGAATGAAGATATGAATGAACTGTGTTGAAATGTGACTGTGGCCTAATCCCTCCACTAATTTTGGCATGATAGCCCCCAGGCAAGAAGTAATAACAGCCAATTCCAATTGGGTGTTTGTGTATCAGAGCATGCCTAAGGTTAAATGTTAGTAGGGGTAGAAGAAAATTGGTTTGTATGATTTGATAATTTTTCCTGTGTTGTATGACTCCTCTCTTTTTATAATAGGGATGACAGATTGACTATAGGATTTTAGAGGTAAATATGAAATTTATAGGTAAAAATTATTTTTATCTAGAGTTTTTGACTCAAATCTCAAACCAAGAATCAACAGATGAGTTCAAAGAAATGCAGTGTGAATACTTCAGAACTTTTTAAAATCAAGATCCATATGAACAAGTCTGTATGTATGCAAGGGTTGTGGGTAGTGATGCTGGTACTGCTAGACTGGGGTGAAAAATGTATGTTTCTGAACTTCTGTGATTCATCTCTGACTGGAAAAGTAGCACCATACTTGCGTGCTCAATCCCCTAGTAGATCTCAAAATGGACCGAGGGAAACCTTGGTGTAGAAAATGCCGAAAGAAGAGAAAGAGGTGAAGAACTTTGGAGGTTCTACTCTACTATGCATTAAAGAGGAGCTATCCTTCCTTTTTCCCCCCATAGTTTATAAAGGTCTCCCTTCCATTTTTCAAATTTCTTTTTGTTTTTTCATTTCTTTATAACAATTTATTACTTGTCTGGATTTTCTATTAATATTTTGCATGTTGAGGGACACAGTGTTTTAAGTCCTGTGATTCTCCTGTGCCTAAACTAAGTTTCTATATTATATCATACATGGAAACTGTAGCCAGGAGTTAAAAATCTGGCAGTTAAAAACTTGGATTCAGTACAGGTTTTCTAATGTTCCTTGGAATCTCTCAGTATGACCTCTTGATGGGTAAGTGTCTTGCTCTCTCTTTTGTAATTCCTAGGGGTTTCAAAGTTGGAAGTCTAAGAAATACAGAGCTGATGATGCAACTTTATTTGGAAAAGGTGTCATTTTATTTCTACATATTTCAGATGTGTGTGTATGTGTTTTATGACCAATTAAACCTGTAAATATATTAAAAGAAAAAACTACATATAAATCTGTGCATATTTTAAAAAAAACTTCTTAGCTTGAAAGCATAAAATGCCTTCTGTCTTTATATGTTAGATTTCAGCTTCTTTTATTACTCTACAGGAGATTCCCAACCTGGGAACAAAAGCACTTGCACATGGGTTGCTAAAGTTTGGTTCAGAGAAAGGAAAAAAGAGGAGTTAATGGCAAAGAGCTAAGAGAGAGTTTTTTGAGAGGCTATCATTGTTCAAGTACTATGTTAGGTGCTCCACTCACCTTATTCCCTTTAATACCACAATCCTATGAGGTAGCTGTTTATTCCCCCTAACTGGGTAAGGGAAAATAACTGTTTTTTCCCTTTACTGAATAAGGAAAGTATATATGAAATTATGTAGCTGGTCTAAGGTTCTGTAGAGATTGTAGCTATATAGGGTCAAAATTGCCTAGGCTTGTATAACTTGGAAACACATACTCTTTCAACTTTTTTAAAAAAAATGATTTTATTTATTTATTTATTTGACATACAGAGACATCACAAGTAGTCAGAGAGGCAGGCAGAGAGAGAGAGGGGGAAGCAGGTTCCCTGCTGAGCAGAAAGCCTGATGCAGGATTAGATCCCAGGACCCTGAGACCATGACCTGAGCTGAAGTCAGAGGTTTAACCCACTGAGTTGCCCAGGCGCCCCACAAACATTAATTATTTTTCTTTCTTCTTGAGGTTTACGTTCCTCCGAAGGCAGAGGCTTAACCAGCTGAGCCACTCAGGCACCCCATATTCTTTCAACTTTATCATGCAAAAATGGGAGTCCCCAGGATTTAAATAATAAAAATATTCTTGTTTTCTGGCCCAAGCACTGGCTCACGTGCTTCCCTTGACATTATCTCTACATGGTTTGTTGTGAATCATGGTACCATCTCGTAGGCTTTTTCTCTGCCATCTCCATAGTCATTTCTTTATTGAGGTTTTTTTTTTTTTTGAGTTTTATCAAGGTTTATTGTTTTTGTTTTTCTGTTAGTTAAATTGAAAAAAAAATTTTTTTTAAGCTATCCTTTTTCAGTTCCCGCTCCTCCTCCCCGCCATGGAATCCTTTAAGTATAAACAGGATTCCACACAGAAGCTCTGGTAAAACTCTGGCTAAACAAAGATTTAAGTAAGATTTAGTGAGAATACAGAGGGAAACCAGACCAAAGTGGTTCTGAGTACTTTCTTAGAAGAATTGGGATAGGCACTAGCATGAAGAACTGTATCATTTTAAGGATATATCCTACTTTAATATTCTCATGGGAATTCATATCACACATAACAAAGAACCCAAGACTATTCCATTTTATGAGGTATGGTATGGTGGTGGGATAGGAACTGAGCACTTTGCAAGTTAATGTTCCTAAATTTTCTAATCTCCATCAACCTAGGTAAGAGAAGGAGGTAGTATAAGGTATGGGTGGACATAGACGGTTATACAGTGTTTTAAAATATATTATTTTATTCAATATTTATAACAAATGTGTGAAGTGGATAGTGCAGTATATTAATTGGCTTTGCAACAGTAGGAACCCCCAATTCTCAGCAGCTTGCAACAATAAAGTTTATTCATTATTTACATTTTATGGAGGACATAGAACAGTACATCTCTGATTTTTGTGTCCTCTTCATTCTGGAATCCAGGCTGAAAAGGTAGCCTCCTTATGGGGGTGTCATTCTCATGGCAAAAGTTGGAACCAATGTCACATTGTGTTGGACAAAACATGCCATATGTCCAGGCCCAAAGACAGTGTGTGTGAAAATGTATACTCCTCCCACGGACAGATAGTAACATAATATACCACAGGCAAATTTTATTATTGTGATTATCCTTATTTTACAGAAGTAGAAACTAAGGCATAGAGAAATTAGATGAATTGCCCAAGCTCACAGTACTGACAAGTGGTCAAGCCAATTCAAAATTCAAGTCTGACCCAACAGCATTACTTTTTGTATTACACCAACAAGAATAGTATTTCTTTCATTTATCCACTTAACTTTGTTGATGACATTTGCCTTGAGAACAGTTTTCTTCCTAATGACCTACTAGAAAATTATTGTAGCTAACCCAATGTCCATTATGCTTCCTTCTCTTTCAATCTTCCAATGAATGGCTTTAACATAAGCCTTGAAATTCAAATGATTTCTGTGTGAGGGAAGTCAGTATTTTAAAAAGTTACAGATAGTCCAGTTTTGGAGAAAGTATAAATTAAAAAAAAAATCCCTTTTCAAATCTGGAACTGAAATAATTATAGTTTAATAAAAAATTTTATCCTAAATTCTATATTTCTTTGTATCAGTTAAAGACATTGTCTATGAAAGAAAGCCAAATGTAATTTATAATGGTGGTTGTGTGGACTTTCACTGATAAGGAATTTTATAAGCATGTTCAGAATAAGGAACATTATTAACTGAAGTGGTGATGTGACCCTGGTTTGTTTTTAGCCCAGTCTCTCCTGAATTTTCCAAACCTCAAGCTAACAGGGCTGCTAACTTCCCAGAATACTTAGATGTCTCCACTTTCTTATCTCTGGGTCGTGGCTTAGTGTATTTTCCCTCAGCCTGAAATGCTTCCAGCCTGCTCCACCTTCCCAACCAGGTCTGATCCTAACAATCTATCAAGACTTCATTCTTAAATGCTTTGTGCTCCAGGAAGTCTTTCCCCATCTCATCAAATGCAAAAAGAAATCTTCAAAAAATGTTTTGCATGAACTCTAATATTCTTTCTTCCCCCTCTGCCCAATACCTTTCCCCCAACAGATATCTGTGCAACAAATCATTCTTTTTTTTTTTCCCCCTAAAGATTTTATTTATGTATTTGACAGACAGAGATCACAAGCAGGCAGGGAGGCAGGCAGAGAGATGAAGGGAAACAGGCTCCCTGCTGAGCAGAGAGCCTGATGCGGGGATGTGGGGCTGGATCCCAGGACCCTGGGATCATGACCCGAGCCAAAGGCAGAGGCTTTAACCCATTGAGCCACCCAGGTGCCCCTCTTTTTTTTTTTTTTTAATGGAAGTAAACTGAACTATTATATTTGCTAAATTGAAGTTTTCATGTGGAGTTGATGCATGCATCTATTTATTCAACAAATAGTTATCAAATACCTACATTTATAAAGCACAATTAACTTGTTAAAGCTGACTTAGCTATAGAGTGATGAATTCAGGATTCAAATCAAGAATTTCCTGACACCATAGCCAGTACTCTTAACCACTCATAGATATCAAAAACTAGAGATTCTCGTATGCTAGATAGCTTCACTGTTGGGCAGATATTAATCTTCTTTCTTTCCCTTAAAAACTGTATAAAGTATTTTTACCAATGCCTTTTTAAGCTCCTGATTAATCTTGTTTCTAAAACTGCCATTAAAATTTTTTTCCTATTAATATAAGTTGTTCCCATTAAAAGTAAAATAACATTTTTTGTGTGGACTGTTTTGAGTAAATTATACTACCCAGAAGCAGGTTTTGTGGATTGTAAGCTGACACTTTTTTTTTTCTGGCCCTCTTTAAGAAAAAAAGAAGAAAAAACTACAAACATTTAAAAAAATGACATTTAGGGTGCCTGGGTGGCTCAGTGGGTTAAGCCTCTGCCTTCGGCTCAGGTCATGATCTCAGGGTCCTGGGATCGAATCCCGCATCAGGCTCTCTGCTTGGCAGGGAGCCTGCTTCCTCCTCTCTCTCTCTGCCTACCTCTCTGCCTACTTTTGATTTCTATCTGTCAAATAAATAAATAAAATCGTAAAAAATGACATTTAACATAGGAAAAGAAATCATGACAATTTACTTGAACTTGGAGGTTCAGATCCCTTTTTTTCTAAGTCATCTTGAGACAATTTACCAGAAATGCTTACATTAAAAAGCTTCCTTATTGACACCTAGCTTCTCCTTTTCACCTGGAATACTTCAAGCTCCTGGCTACTCCCAGCACTCCAGAAACTCTGCATGTGAGGTTTTATTCATTTTCTGGCAAGTCTACCCCTGGTCTCAACAGTTTAAAAATCATGGTTAAATTGCATTGGTTTTAGTCTCAGATGAGTTTTTGAGTTATTTTCTGGACTCCTTGTTACTTTTTCCCCAGAAAATAGAGATGTTTATTAGGAATGGCCTTTGACACACAAGTTTCTTTCTTTTTTTTTTTTTTTTTTTTTTTTTTTTTTTTTTTTTTTTTTTTAATTTTTTATTTTTTATAAGCACACAAGTTTCTTTCTAATTAAAAAAATTTTGGGGGGCGCCTGGGTGGCTCAGCGGGTTGAAACCTCTGTCTTCGGCTCAGGTCATGATCCCAGGGTCCTGGGATCCAGCCCCACATCGGGCTGTCTGCTCCGCGGAGAGCCTGCTTCCTCCTCTCTCTCTGCCTGCCTCTCTGCCTACTTGTGATCTCTGTCTGTCAGATAAATAAATAAAATCTTTAAAAAAAAAAAATTTGGGGGGGTGCCTGGGTGGCTCAGTTGGTTGGACGACTGCCTTCAGCTCAGGTCATGATCCTGGAGTCCCGGGATGGAGTCACGCATCTGGCTCCCAGCTCCATGGGGAGTCTGCTTCTCCCTCTGACCTTCTCCTCGCTCATGCTCTCTCTCACTGTCTCTCTCTCAAATAAATAAAATCTTAAAAAAAATTTTTTTTCCCATAGTGTTGGATGAACTATTGTCATTTTAGAAACCATTTGGTATGAATATAGTCTCCTTTTGGAAATACTTACATAGAACATAAAATAATGAAAATCAGTTCTTAAATGAATAATGCTGTCACTAAGGGATTTAACTGAAGTTCATATGGCTCAGACATTGTGTTCAGAATAACAGTACCCAGAATCAGTCACTTAAATTTTAAAAAATCTTGTAAATGACTACACTTCGCTGAAGGATTTAAGTAATTTTTTTCCTTAAAGCTTTGTTGAAGTATGTTGGTCCTGCTAAGACCACTAGAAATTAGTCTTCTTTGGTGTAGTATTAAAAATTGGCAGCAGAGGGCCTCATTGCAATGCGCTAGATTTTTTTTTTCTTCAAGAAAGAACATTTTCTTTCCATTGCTTACTTTGAAACTTGTAATACATTATTTGAAAACAGATCATTTAAATACCAATTTTACAATATTAGAATGGAGGGTGCAATTTAAGCCTAAAAACTCTTAACCTTTTTTTCTTGGTTCCGCTGAAGATGTTGAAATTTTAAGGTTCTTTGTTCATTTCCTTCCACAACAGTAAGGAATTATATACTCTCTTTTGACTTTTCCATGAAGGCTGTTACTTTCTTTCTTAAGCTCATCCATTTTGTTGGCAAATTATTATGAGAACACATTCATGTGAATTATGATACTTAATTCAAAGGATCAGAAAAATTACATGGCAACAGTTTATAACATATTCTCATATATTTTACATCTTCCAGTAGCCTTTCAGCTAATTGTGCTCAAGTTCTCACAAAATTATTTTTCATAATTTAAAAAAAGCTCTAGGTTAAAACTCTGTAGTATTGAACCTCATTCAAAATGAATGAGGTTGAGTATATGTGATCCATTAAGTAAAAATGCCTTACTTATTTTGTGGGGTCATCTTGTGATTGCTTTGACTGTGATCAGGACAGATAATGGCACAGAAAATAAATGGATTATCTGAGGTGCAAGTTAGTGCCCCCTGAATGTGTGGACACAGGTTTATACTTAATCCCAAATGAGTTCCTTTATAACACTATGGTCTAGCAGACCATAAATATTTTTGGTAAATCTGGGTTCTATGGTTGAATACACTTATTTTTACAGTCTCAACCTGGTTTCTTATAATTATGTTCATAGAGATATTTTTTTTTTCTCCAGCCATCATTCATTCTCACTAAAAGTACAGTTCTAGAATCCTGCTTTTTAGAAAAAATCTAATAATCAAAAAGGACTTGTTTTGAGATAAAAGAGTTTCAGTATAATGAATTATTGTTTATTACAGATTACAGAATCCTTGTGTCTTAAGGAACTTGAATAATTTACCTGTTAGAGAATATGAACATTGTATAAAAAGAACCAATATTTTATTGAAGTTAAATGAATATGTAACATTATATAGAAACACGTAAAATTGTGTAGAAACACGTAAAGTAAACATATAAACATTATATAGAAATATTATATAGAAATGTTATGTAGAAAAGGGCCTCCATATAAATTTTAGATAGGAAACATTTAAACATTATATAGAAAAGGGCAATATTTATTGAGATTAGGTGAGCTTTTATTTTGTATATATTTGTTGTGATCCACAAAACAAAATGCTAATAATAATGGCTACCAGTTAGACATTTAGACTATGCCCTACTATTAACTTTCTGTGATAAAGTATCATATACTCTGATTATGCTTTCTGATAAAGCATTATATAACAACAAAACTGGACAAACTGTTGAAAACAATAACTTCAGGGCTTTGAATTGACCAAAGACATATGACAAGTTGAGAAGCAATTTTTTTTGGGGGGGGGAGTATTTTATTTATTTTATTTTTATTTTTATTTTTTTATAAACATATAATGTATTATTAGGCCCAGGGGTACAGGTCTGTGAATTGCCAGGTGTACACAGTTCACAGCACTCACCATAGCACATACCTTCCCCAATATCCATAATCCCACTACCCTCTCCCTACCTTCCTCCCCCCCAGCCACCCTCAGTTTGTTTTGTGACATTAAGAGTCTCTTATGGTTTGTCTCCCTCCCAATCCCATCTTGTTTCATTTATTCTTTTCTTACCCCCCAAACCCCCCACATTGCATCTCCACTTCCTTATATCAGGGAGATCAGATGATAGTTGTCTTTCTCTGATTGACTTATTTTGCTAAGCATAATACCCTCTAGTGCCATCCATGTTGTCGCAAATGGCAAGATTTCATTTCTTTTGATGGCTGCATAGTATTCCATTGTATTTATATACCATCTCTTCTTTTTCCATTCATCTGTTGATGGACATCTAGGTTCTTTCCATTGTTTGGCTATTGTGGACATTGCTGCTATAAACATTTAGGTGCGCGTGCCCTTTTGGAGCACTACGTTTGTATCTTTAGGGTAAATACCCAGTAGTGCAATTGCTGGGTCGTAGGGTAGCTCTATTTTCCTTTTTGAGGAACCTCCATGCTGTTTTCCAGAGTGGTTGCACAGCTTGCATTCCCACCAACAGTGTAGAAGGGTTCCCCTTTCTCTGCATCCTCGCCAGCATCTGTCATTTCCTGACTTGTTAATTTTAGCCATTCTGACTGGTGTGAAGTGTTATCTCATTGTGGTATTCATTTGTATTTCCCTGATGTCGAGTGATGTGGAGCACTTTTTCATGTGTCTGTTGGCCATCTGGATGACTTATTTTTTTTATTTATTTATTTATTTATTTATTTATTTATTTATTTTCATCTGGATGTCTTCTTTGCAGAAATGTCTGTTCATGTCCTCTGCCCATTTCTTGATTGGACTATTTATTCTTTGGGTGTTGAGTTTTATAAGCTTTTTATAGATTTTGGATACTAGCCCTTTATCTGTTAATGTCATTTGCAAATATCTTCTCCCATTCTGTCAGTTGTCTTTTGGTTTTGTTAACTTTTTCCTTTGCTGTGCAAAAGCTTTTTATCTTGATGAAGTCCCAATAGCAATTTTTGCCCTTGCTTCTGTTGCCTTTGGCGATGTTCCTAGGAAGAAGTTGCTGCGGCTGAGGTCGAAGAGATTGCTGCCTATGTTCTCCTCAAGGATTTTGATGGGTTCCTTTATCACATTTTATCCTTCATACATTTTGAGTCTGTTTTCATGTATGGTGTAAGGAAATGGTCCAGTTTCATTTTTCTGCATGTGGCTGTCCAATTTTCCCAACACCATTTATTGAAGAGACTATCTTTTTTCCACTGGACACTCTTTCCTGCTTTGTCAAAGATTAGTTGACCATAGAGTTGAGGGTCTATTTCTGGGCTCTCTATTCTGTTCCATTGATCTGTGTGTCTGTTTTTGTGCCAGTATCATACTGTTTTGATGATGACAGCTTTGTAATAGAGCTTGAAGTCTGGAATTGTGATGCCACCAATTTTGACTTTCTTTTTCAATATACCTTTGGCTATTCGAGGTCTTTTCTGGTTCCATATAAATTTTAGGATTATTTGTTCCATTTCTTTGAAAAAAATGGATGGGATTTTGATAGGGATTGCATTAAATGTGTAGATTGCTTTAGGTAGCATAGACATCTTCATAATATTTGTTCTTCCAATCCAGGAGCATGGAATATTTTTCCATTTCTTTGTGTCTTCCTCAATTTCTTTCATGAGTACTTTATAGTTTTCTGAGTATAGATAGATTCTTAGACTCTTTGGTTAGGTTTATTCCTAGATATCTTATGGTTTTGGGTGTAATTATAAATGGGATTGACTCCTTAATTTCTCTTTCTTCAGTCTTGTTGGTGTGAAGAAATGCAACTGATTTCTGTGCATTGATTTTATATCCTGATACTTTACTGAATTTCTGTACAAGTTCTAGTGGATTTGGAGTGGAGTCTTTTGGGTTTTCCACATATAGTATCATATCATCTGCGAAGAGTGATAATTTGACTTCTTCTTTGCCGATTTGGATGCCTTTAATTTCCTTTTGTTGTCTGATTGCTGAGGCTAGGACCTCTAGTACGATGTTGAATAGCAGTGGTGATAATGGACATCCCTGCCGTGTTCCTGACCTTAGCGGAAAAGCTTTCAGTTTTTCTCCATTGAGAATGATATTTGCGGTGGGTTTTTCATAGATGGCTTTGATGATATTGAGGTATGTGCCCTCTATCCCTACACTTTGAAGAGTTTTGATCAGGAAGGGATGTTGTACTTTGTCAAATGCTTTTTCAGCATCTATTGAGAGTATCATATGGTTCTTGTTCTTACTTTTATTGATGTGTTGTATCACATTGACTGATTTGCGGATGTTGAACCAACCTTGCAGCCCTGGAATAAATCCCACTTGGTCGTGGTGAATAATCTTTTTAATGTACTGTTGAATCCTATTGGCTAGTATTTTGTTGAGTATTTTCGCATCTGTGTTCATCAAGGATATCGGTCTATAGCTCTCTTTTTTGGTGGGATCCTTGTCTGGTTTTGGGATCAAGGTGATGCTGGCCTCATAAAATGAGTTTGGAAGTTTTCCTTCCATTTCTATTTTTTGGAACAGTTTCAGGAGAATAGGAATTAGTTCTTCTTTAAATGTTTGGTAGAATTCCCCCGGGAAGCCGTCTGGCCCTGGGCTTTTGTTTGTTTGGAGATTTTTAATGACTATTTCGATCTCCTTACTGGTTATGGGTCTGTTCAGGCTTTCTATTTCTTCCTGGTTCAGTTGTGGTAGTTTATATGTTTCTAGGAATGCATCCAATTCTTCCAGATTGTCAAATTTATTGGCGTAGAGTTGCTCATAGTATGTTTTTATAATAGTTTGTATTTCTTTGGTGTTAGTTGTGATCTCTCCTCTTTCATTCATGATTTTATTTATTTGGGTCCTTTCTCTTTTCTTTTTGATAAGTCGGGCCAGGGGTTTATCAATTTTATTAATTCTTTCAAAGAACCAGCTCCTAGTTTCGTTGATTTGTTCTATTGTTTTTTTGGTTTCTATTTCATTGATTTCTGCTCTGATCTTTATGATTTCTCTTCTCCTGCTGGGCTTAGGGTTTCTTTCTTGTTCTTTCTCCAGCTCCTTTAGGTGTAGGGTTAGGTTGTGTACCTGAGACCTTTCTTGTTTCTTGAGAAAGGCTTGTACCACTATATATTTTCCTCTCAGGACTGCCTTTGTTGGGTCCCACAGATTTTGAACTGTTGTATTTTCATTATCATTTGTTTCCATGATTTTTTTCAATTCTTCTTTAATTTCCCGGTTGACCCATTCATTCTTTAGAAGGATACTGTTTAGTCTCCATGTATTTGGGTTCTTTCCAAACTTCCTTTTGTGGTTGAGTTCTAGCTTTAGAGCATTGTGGTCTGAAAATATGCAGGGAATGATCCCAATCTTTTGATACCGGTTGAGTCCTGATTTAGGACCGAGGATGTGATCTATTCTGGAGAATGTTCCATGTGCACTAGAGAAGAATGTGTATTCTGTTGCTTTGGGATGAAATGTTCTGAATATATCTGTGATGTCCATCTGGTCCAGTGTGTCGTTTAAGGCCTTTATTTCCTTGCTGATCTTTTGCTTGGATGATCTGTCCATTTCAGTGAGGGGAGTGTTAAAGTCCCCTACTATTATTGTATTATTGTTGATGTGTTTCTTTGATTTTGTTATTAATTGGTTTATATAGTTGGCTGCTCCCACGTTGGGGGCATAGATATTTAAAATTGTTAAATCTTCTTGTTGGACAGACCCTTTGAGTATGATATAGTGTCCTTCCTCATCTCTTATTATAGTCTTTGGCTTAAAATCTAATTGATCTGATATAAGGATTGCCACTCCTGCTTTCTTCTGATGTCCATTAGCATGGTAAATTCTTTTCCACCCCCTCACTTTAAATCTGGAGGTGTCTTTGGGCCTAAAGTTAGTTTCTTGGAGGCAACATATAGATGGGTTTTGTTTTTTTATCCATTCTGATACCCTGTGTCTTTTGACAAGGGCATTTAGCCCATTAACATTCAGGGTAACTATTGAGAGATATGAATTTAGTGCGATTGTATTGCCTGTAAGGGGACTGTTACTGTATATGGTCTCTGTTCCTTTCTGATCTACCACTTGTAGGCTCTCTCTTTGCTTAGAGGACCCCTTTCAATATTTCCTGTAGAGCTGGTTTGGTATTTGCAAATTCTTTCAGTTTTTGTTTGTCCTGGAAGCTTTTAATCTCTCCTTCTATTTTCAATGATAGCCTAGCTGGATATAGTATTCTTGGCTGCATGTTTTTCTCGTTTAGTGCTCTGAAAATATCATGCCAGCTCTTTCTGGCCTGCCAGTTCTCTGTGGATAAGTCAGCTGCCAATCTAATATTCTTACCATTGTATGTTACAGATTTCTTTTCCCGGGCTGCTTTCAGGATTTTCTTTTGTCACTGAGACTTGTAAATTTTACTATTAGGTGACAGGGTGTGGGCCTATTCTTATTGATTTTGAGGGGCGTTCTCTGAACCTCCTGAATTTTGATGCTCGTTCCCTTTGCCATATTGGGGAAATTCTCCCCAATAATTCTCTCTAGTATACCTTCTGCTCCCCTCTCTCTTTCTTCTTCTTCTGGAATCCCAATTATTCTAATGTTGTTTCGTCTTATGGTGTCACTTATCTCTCGAATTCTCCCCTCGTGTTCCAGTAGCTGTTTGTCCCTCTTTTGCTCAGCTTCTTTATTCTCTGTCATTTGGTCTTCTATATCACTAATTCTTTCTTCTGCCTCATTTATCCTAGCAGTGAGAGCCTCCATTTTTGATTGCACCTCATTAGTAGCTTTTTTGATTTCAACTTGGTTAGATTTTAGTTCTTTTATTTCTCCAGAAAGGGCTTTTATATCTCTCGAGAGGGTTTCTCTAATATCTTCCATGCCTTTTTCGAGCCCGGCTAGAACCTTGAAAATTGTCATTCTGAACTCTAGATCTGACATATTACCAATGTCTGTATTGATTAGGTCCCTAGCCTTTGGTACTGCCTCTTGTTCTTTTTTTTGTGTTGAATTTTTCCGTTTTGTCATTTTGTCCAGATAAGAGTATATGAAGGGGCAAGTAAAATACTAAAAGGGTGGCAACAACCACAGGAAAATATGCTTTAACCAAATTAGAAGAGATCCCAAATCGTGAGGGGGTAGAAAGGGGATAAAAAGAGGTTCAAAAAGGAAGAAAGAAAAAAAAAAGAAAAAAGAAAAAAAAGAAAGAAAAGAAAAGAAATAAAAAAAAGAAAACACCTAAGGAAAATATAAAAAAGAAAAAATATATGTATTAGATAAATTAGTAAAAAATCGTTAAAAAAGAAAAAGGTAACAGTTAAAAAAAATTTACCCGAAGGCGAGAAAAAAAAAAATGAAAAAGAAAAAAATTAAATTAACTGCAAGACTAAAAAAAATCACAGGGAAAAAGCCATGAGTTCCGTTATTGGCTTTCTCCTCCTCTGGAATTCTGCTGCTCTCCTTGGTATTGAAACCGCACTTCTTGGTAGGTGAACTTGGTCTCGGCTGGATTTCTTGTTGATCTTCTGGGGGAGGGGCCTGTTGTAGTGATTCTCAAGTGTCTTTGCCCCAGGCGGAATTGCACTGCCCTTATCATGGGCCGGGGTGAGTAATCCGCTCGGGTTTGCTTTCAGGAGCTTTTGTTCCCTGAGCGCTTTCCGTAGAGTCCCGGAGGACAGGAATACAAATGGCGGCCTCCTGGTCTCCGGCCCGGAGGAGCTGAGAGCCCAGGGCCGCACTCCTCAGTGCGCCCTCAGAGAAGAGCGCCCAGTCACTCCCGTCTGCCTGACCTCCGGTCCCGCTCCGAGCTCACCGAGCCTGCGACCGGTTCAAGGTAACACCGAGCTGCGAGCTTACTGTCGGCTCTGTCTCTGTAGCTGGCTTTCCCGTTCCAATACCCGCAAGCTCTGCGACACTCAGACACCCCCGATCCTTCTGTGACCCTGCGGGACCTGAGGCCACGCTGACCCCGCGTGGGCTTTGCCCGGGGTAGCCTCTGGAGCGATGTCCTTCAGCGGAACAGACTTTTAAATGTCCTGATTTTGTGCGCGGTTGCTCTGCCGCTTGCCGGCAGCCGGCCTCTCCCCCCGGGGTCTATCTTCCCGTCGCTTTGGATTCACTTCTCCGCCAGTCCTACCTTTCAGAAAGTGGTTGTTTTTCTGTTTCTAGAATTGCTGCTCTTCTTCTTTTCGATCTGCCGATGGATTTTCAGGTGTTTGCAATCTTTAGATAAGCTATCTAGCTGATCTCCGGCTAGCTGAAGTAGTCTCAGCCTGCTACTTCTCCGCCATCTTGACTCCTCCCCCCCATAGGGTTTTTAATAACAAAGAATACTGTCCAGAATCACATGTTGCATCTAATAGTCAGATCTTTTTAGTCTTGTTGAGAATATTTCCTCACACTTTCCTTGTTTTTCATGACTTTGACTCTTGAAGAGTACTTCTGTCTGGTTATTTTGTACAATGTCCCACCAGTTGGATTTGTATGATGATTTGTCATGATCAGGTTCAGGTTATGCATCTCTGACAGGAATATCATAGAATTGATATCACACACACATACATGCACACACACATATTTCTGTATTTGTTTTTTCGAAACCTTGATTTCACATAATATCCCCAAATCTAACAACATGGAGTTTGTTCTAGTTTTCTCTCCTTCCTTGTTAGTACTTCCTTTCTCTGACAGTGAGAAATTTGGCTTCCATTAACTTAACATATTTACCTCGAGGCTGCATGTAACCAATATCCAATTGCCACTGCTGTCCCTCCCATTATGGATGCTGTCCTCAACCAACTCAGGCACTGACACCCTAAACTAAGCTACAACAGCTACTAAGCTACAACATGGATAGCCTCTGTACCCTGCTTGGGATCTAACATATTGGACCAGTTACCTGTCTTTTGTGTATGCCTTCTCCTTACTTGCTCATGCTCTGACACTCAATGCTTAGCTTCCTCTCCCCATCTCATCCTACATATACCCTCATCTTCCTGCTTAGGTTCCAATATTCTACTCTGAGCTGCCTTCCATGTAGATGTCCTCCTCATTCCACTTGGGTTTTGACATTCCATACAGGAGAGCCTTTCTGCATTTATGGTTCTTCAGCCTGCATAGACTCTGGTGTCCTGCTTCATGCTACTCTTCTGAGTGGATGCACTGCTTACCCTGTTTGACACCTCTCACCGAGCCACATTTTATGTGTAGACAGCTTTTTCGTTTTGCATGAACTTTGACACCTAATGCTAGTGTCACATCATGCATGGACACCCTCTGGACCCTAATTAGGCTCTGATACCTTGTTCTCTGTGTAGCTTAGAGCTCCCTCCCATACATGGATCTTCCATCTTTTGCCATTATCATATTTCCTTTTTGTTACATTTCCTTCTAGTCTTTATGCATTTTTATATATTGCTGATAATGAACTATAGTTCTATTTTTGGTCTTGTTTATACAGCACAAATTTTCTCATATCATTAAGAGTATTTCATAAATGTACTTTAAATAACATTACATGGATAGCACATTATTTGTTCACAACTACAAGTTAATGCTTAGTTTAGACTCCTAGAAGAAGAGTTACTAGGTCAAAAGTCCCACATTTTTAAAAAAGATTTTACTTATTTATTTGAGAGAGAAAGACAGAACATGAGCAGGGGGAGGGGCAGAAGGATAGGGAGAAGCAGACTCCCTACTCAGCAGGGAGTGGGACTTGGGACTCAGTTTCAAGACCCTGAGCTCATGACCTGAGCCAAAATCAGATGCCCCAGGTGCCCCAAAGTACAAACATTGTTAAGGTTATTTTTAGAAGGTATTTATTTAAATTCTAGCTAGTTAACATATAGTGTAATATTAGTTCTAGGTGTACAATTTAGTAATTCAACACTTACATACAACATCCAGTACTCACCACAACGAGAGCATCCCTTTAGCTCTATTACCCATTTAACCCAGCCCCCAACTCCCTCTCCTCTGGTAACCATCAGTTTTTTTTTTTTTTTTCTTTTTAAGATTTTATTTGTTTATTTGACAGACAGAGATCACAAGTAGGCAGAGAGGCAGGCAGAGAGTGGGGGGGAAGCAGGCTCCCTGCTGAGCAGAGAGCCCAACGCAGGACTCGATCCCAGGACCCTGAAATCATGACCTGAGCCGGAGGCAGAGGCTCAATGCACTGAGCCACCCAGGCGCTCCCATCAGTTTTTGTATTGTTAAGAATCTGTTTCTTGGTTTGCCTATCTCTGTCTTTTTTCCCCCTGTGATTGTTCGTTTTGTTTCTTAAATTCCACATATTAGTGAAATCATCAGTTTCCTGATACACATTTTTAAACAACCATTTCAGAAATGTTATTCATTCAACTATTTTTTATTCAATTATTTATAAATTAACTTACAAATGTAATGCTGTGCCAATAAAAAATATTGCCAGATTTTTTTAAAAAGTCAAATACGTTGATTATAAAGTTTGTTTAGTAGACTAAACAATAAATGGCCAGAAAAGTTTTTAGAAAGAAAAGCAGTGGGTGGGTATGGGAGGATTACCCTTATCAGCTTTTCTAAGTAAAAAAGTCTGCCTACTACTCTGCCTACTTGTACTTGCTTGCTTTCTCTCTCTGTCAAATAAATAAAATCTTAAAAAAAAAATTTACCATACCAAAAGAATATCATAAGCAATAAAGATGAATGACAACTGAGAAAAAGTATATGACCCTCATTTCAAAGACAAAAGGCCAACAAATCTAATATATATTTATATGCATATTTTGTATTATATGTATTATAAATTATTATATATTGTATATTATATATTATATATAATAATATATTTTATATAAATATATAATGTACTATTTATATAATAGATATATAAAAGGACCAAAATCTTAATAGAAAAATTGGCAAAAGAGAAAAAAAATGCATTACTATGCATTACACATACACATATATAATATTGCATATATATGAATATATCTTGGGCTACCTCTTTAGAAATAGAAATTTTCAGTATATTTGAAATTCTCCTCTCATCTAGCACTTTAATGTTGACTCTTTTTTTTGTTTTGATTTCACATACAGTGATGCAATTAATTCTTTGAATTATTCCTTCAGGGCTCTTTTTTTTTTTTAAACTGTGTTATGTTAGTACATCATTAGTTTTTGATGTAGTGTTCCGAGATTCATTGTTCATATAACACCCAGTACTCCATGCAATATGTGCCCTCCTTAATATCAATCACCAGATAGCACAAAGTTGCAGTAGAAATTGGAAGCAATTAAAAAAAAAAAAAAGAAATTGGAAGCAGTGTGTTTCAATGTCTGTTTTTCAGAATTATCTATGATTAACAAATGGGAAAAGCCATGATCTATAGAAGGAAAAATATGTGATTATATTTCCTCCATGTGTTTCCATTAGACCCCTAACTAAAATTTAAAAATGCTTTGCTACAGTGAGTGAAAATTTGGAGAGAATCAGTCTACATAATCAGTCTTCATAATATTATGTAAGGGGCAATAATAAACTGAATTACATACAAAGCCAGACTTCATGCTTCATGAAACAAAACACAAGATAGTTATTGTAAGTGGAACTTCTGTTCAAAACTTCTATATAACATAAAGGTATCATGGAAGAAAGATTCTTAGAAATTTTTAGTAAGTTTTTAAAAAATATCTTTCTGAAGGATGGTTTATCATGGCTTAGGGGAGATTTAAGGAATGAAAACATTTAAAGAAATACAGTAGATATTAGCAATTACTATAAAAAGGAAAATAGTTCATAGCACAGATAACTTGGAAGGTTGTGCAGATGTAGGAAAGAGAGTGATCAAGTTTCATGTGAGGCCTTGAACAATATAGAATGATAAAAGAAAAGCAGGCAAGAGCATTGTAAAAATATAAATTCTGAAAGCTAAAGTGGAGTCTGTTGACCTTTTGGCAAAACCCTTAATAACATGAACTTCTCCTATTTTCCTTGTAGCATCAATGTGAACTTGTACATATGTGTATGCATGTTTGAGTCTTTCATTCCTTCAGAGAACTGAGAAAATTTAAATACTTTGCATTTCAGTATTTACATGTCTTGGATGCTCTATGTATATAAATATATATTCCCTGTCTGTGTATGTATAATCTACCACATATCTTTGCTCTATGTAGTGGGTATGCTTTTTCTTCAGTACACAGAATTTTTAGGATATATTTCTCTTTTCCATTTAGTCATCTTTCTTGTAACTGTTTTTCATTATCAATGCATTAAGCCCTAATAGAAAGACTCTTTTATTTTCTTATTTGTGGAAATTTCTCGCTATCATATTCTGGCATTCTTCCACACAATAAGCAGTTGTATACTGTTGGCAAATGTCCATGAATTTAGTTCTAAAAAAAAATGTGGCCTTCACTGTGTATCTCCCATTTCCTTTTGACCTGACCTCTCTCTTTGACCTGACTTGATTTATCTAAGTATGCTGGTGGTGCCAAGTTCCTCTGCTTTTTCCCAACACACACACACACACACACACGCACGCACAAATCCCTTGGGAAAGTTATCATGTTGGCTTTTTAGGAGGATGGTTATAAAAGTAGAATGAGGAAGTTGAAGAGAATTGTTGGAATTCAGCAGATATTACAGGACAAATTGATCGATTCAAATGATGAGTTACTCTCATATTTTGAGTAGGCAACAAGGTATATTCACTTCTTTCCTTTTCACGTGGGTACTTTTCATGTGGGTACTTTCAAGTGGGTACTAATGTACACAGGGGAGAATTGTCCATGTCTGCTCTGTTTCCTGTCCTGTGATTCAAGCTACATTATATTGCCAAAACCCAGAAGTGGATGGAGTCATTGTTTGCTGACATAGTCCACAGAGTTCGGTTGGGAATAGGGGCAGCCAAATGCTTCCAGAGATAAAGACGTCGCTACCAGCTCACCAATGTCAACCTACCTTAAAAATTTACTTATCTACTCAGGACTGCAGTTGATTACAGAGCCCTCTCCAATTTCTGTCAACATTGCCATCTCCAAAAAACAAAGTTTCTTTAGTGATCCAGCACAGTATTAATTTTCTTTTTTGCCTGGAAGAACACTTTTCCAGTCTTCTGTGAAGTTTTTTTTTTTTTCTTTCCAATCTGTCCATAGATTCCTTTACCTATAGTGTTGCTTGGGATATTACTGACTTATGGCGAATTTACTTTTAGCCATCACATCACCTACCTACCAACCTTCTTTTCTTCTCCCCTACCCCCCCTTCTTTTTTTCCTTCTTTTCCTCCCTCCCTTCCTCCCTTCCATTCTTACTTCCTGACTTTTTAAAGATTCAATACATATTTAAGGCCTATCAGATTAATTCCATGCTAAGCACCAATAACACAGCGATGAAAACATAACAACAGGAAGCTACAGTGTAGAAGGGAAGAAAGATAATTTAAAAATGAGTGAATTATAGTTTTAATATGTATTACAGAGAGGTAGTACAAGATAATATAAACATGTACAATAGGATAAAGTAACCTGCCTATCGACGTGACTTTTAAGGGACACCTGAATGGCTCAGTTGGTTAAGCATCTGCCTTTGGCTCAGGTCAATGATCCCGTGGGCCTGGGATCAAGCCCACACTGGGCTCTCTGCTCAGTGCGAAGTCTGCATCTCCCTCTCCTCCCTGCTCATGCTCTCTTCTCACTATCTCTGTTGCTATCTCTCAAATAAGTAAAATCTTAAAAAAAGAGAAGTGACATTTAAAAGGAGACTTGGAAATTGAGTAGAAATTACTGGACAAAGGGTATAAAGTTAGGGTTGGAGGCCATGGGAATTTTTTTAGGCAAAGGGAATAGAATATGCAAAGGCCCTAAGACTTAAAGGAAAAGGATTGACTCAAGATTATGAAAAAGCTAATAAGGCCTGAATTCAGAGTGAAGTGAGTCTGGGATGTTACACAGAGGTCATAAGAACCAGATTAAGGGTCATAGGTAAAAAGCTTAAGATTCATTCTACTGTAATAGGGTGAGATTTAGGGTTGTTTCTATTTATGGTAGGGTATCTGTGAGATGGCACTAAAGAAAAAGACACAAGTCACACAGATACTTAAGAGGGATAAGCTCTTGTTCTAGTTGTTCTAATTGTTGCAGCAATTTTATTTCTATGGTAAAACCATCAACCGATCTTCTTGTTTTGGGAAGAACTATTTTAATGCCTCAATCATGATTGTTTAAAATAAGTTGGAAAATACTCTTCCATGGCAGTATAATGGGAGATAGTTTGAGGAATGAATAATCACCTCATTCCTTCTCTATAGGGACTCATAGTGCTTCTCTCTAGTGACCTCAGTCTTGTGGATTTAAAGACAGGAGGATGAAGAATTGACCCACTTTCATAGGAATTACTGGAGTTTCTGGGAAGAAGAGTTTGAAGTTATTATACCTTATATAAAAGATTAGGGTAGTCACCACTGAGTCCATTTAATAGGAAAAAATAGAGTTATTCCTCCCCCTTTTCCCTCAAAGGATGTATAGGTGATGTTTCATCTGGGTTTGGTCAGAACACGGAAAGCATGTGTACATTGTGAATGTGAAGGGTCTCAGTACAGGGAAGTGGAGACTTATATAAATGCTGAAAGCCCTTCAGGAGAAAAAGCAGGAACATTGCACAGATGATCTCATTCTACAGCAGTGATTTCAGTGATTCTCAAAGAAGCTTAAGTTACTTGGATCCCCATGTTGGCTAGCGTTGTCTATCTGCAACTACCTAATAGGGCAACAGCCTCTTCTCTTCTTCCGCCTTTTAGAGTTTATGCAAGTGCCTCTCACTGGAAGATTTTAACCTGTAACCACACAAAGAAGAGAATTCTGGAAATGTGGTTCCAGCTTTCTCTTCCGTGATGCATAGGACACCTTTGATGAGGTGGCTGTGATGTCAAGTTAACAATGAGACCATCTAGCACAGGTGGTAACTCTGGCTCAATAGCAAAGGTTTGGCTGTTGTGAGGGAGAAAGTGTTCCCAGTGTAAAAGGCTGCCATTCTGCAAGTGTAACTGTGCCTTGATACTTCCTATATTAGGCTTCCCTGGAGAAACAGACCCAAAGGGTTTGTGTGTGTCTATGAGTGTGTGTGTGTGTATGCACACAGGCACACGGGAGGTGGGAGGGGAGAGCGAGAGAGAAATTGAGAGTGATTTTTAAGGAATTGGCTCCTGTGATTATAGAGCCTGGCAAATCCAATATCTGGAGGGTGGGCTGTCATGCTGGAGACCCAAGGAAGAGTTGATGTTGCAGTTCAAGTCTGAAGGCTGTCTTCTAGTAGAATTCTCTTGTGCAGGGAATGTCAGTCTTTTGTTCTATTAAAGTCTTCAGTTGATTGAGGAGGCCCACCCACATGGTGAGGGACAATCTGCTTTACTCCAAAGCCAGTGTAAATGTTGATCTCATCCAAAAACATCATGTTTGACCAAGTATCTGGATACTGTGGCCTAGCCAAATGGACACATAAAATGAATCATCACGTTTCCCCTTCCTCATTCACAGCTGAGAAGCTACACCACTGGTAGACGCTGTTTTGGAATAAACTGAGTGTCATATCAGTATGCCCCAAATGAAAAATTCATGATCTTTTTATGTTTATGTGGTTCAGTTCAGCCCTTTTAAAACAGAGCGGGATGATAATTATTTTGCCCCTTTCTTGTAGATTTAGGAGAGTAGAAACACCTCTTTATGCAATGTCCTCTCAATATTCATTCCTTCATTCATTCATACATTCATTCAGCTTTCCAACAAGTGTTATTAAAGATATAGGCACAAAGAAAAATGCAGTAATATAGATAAAATATCAGGTCTAGAAAATAAGATGTCAATGATGTAATTTGTGAAAACAAATAAAGGAAAATGCAAGAGTGAAAGATATTAGATTAGATTTACAAGCCTGTAAGAGCTGATCCAAAAAAGTTTATGAAGAGGGAAATTTTATAAGCAAATTGTACAAATTAAAATGTATAAGTCTTAGTAACTCTTGAAGACTGTAGGCCTATTTCCTGAATAAGTGAAGATGAATAAGGGTGATTGTTTATTCAATTTAATGTCAACTAATATAGTTTCTTTAGGAAGCAAATTCCTTGGTAAAGAATACACAGATCCTAAATGTATTTAATGACTTTTCATTGCTCGCCCAATCTTCTTTTTCTGTAAGATCCTGATCTTACCAAGTGTTGTCTTGCCAAACACTGTGCTTTTCAGGAGGATGACAGCCATGGTCAGGGGAGGAGTTCTATGTTGAGAAGCTGCTGAGAGAGTAGTTAGTTACCTGCCATATCAAAGTGCACATTTCATGGCATCATGACCAACCTTATAGTGTGAACAAAATTAAAACACAATTGGCAGGTAGATTGCTAAGATAACTTCCAATGACCCTTGCCCTTATATAATCCTCTCCCCTTGGGGTGTGGGTAGAATTTGTGAATGTGATTAGGAAACCATTTCTGTGATGATGTTACACTTTATGGCAAAATAAAGATTTTCTTTAGTGGGCCTAGCCTAATCAGTTATGTCCTTTAAGAACAGAGAGTTTTCTCCAGTCGGTTCCAGAAGGGGATGTCAGAGTTTCAAAGAGCAGATTCATATCCCAGCTGGCCTCAAAGAAGCAAATGCTGTCATGGAAAAGTCCCCTTGGCAGGGAGCAGTGGGAGGCCTCCAGGAGCTGAGAATGCCCTCTTTGCAGCCAACAAGAAAACAGGGACCTCATTCGCAAAATCTCCAGGAACTAAATTCTGCCAACAATTAAAGTGAGTTTGGAAGTAGATTTTTTTTTTTCCTCAGAGGCTCTAGAATGAAACTCAGCTCAGCTGACACCTTGATTTCTACCTTGTGATAGCATGAGTAGAGGATCCAGTCCCATCATGCTGGACCTCTTAACTACAGAATTGTGAGCAAATTAATAGGTATTGTTTAAATAGCCAAATTTGTGGTAGGTTGTTGTGTGGCAAAAGAAGACTAAGGCGAAAACAAAACAAAACTTTTTTTTTTTTAAATTATGTTCAGTTAGCCAACACTTTTATCTACTTTGCTATCTTTTGGATGTGATATTGCGCTGAGATTGGTTTTGAGGTGCTGTTATTCTATTTAGGTCATGTACAATAAAGTGTGATTTCAGTGGTGAGATGACCTAGCTGGGAGTAGGATAATCATGGTGGAAATGTGGTTTCTTTGGGAAAGGTTCACTTCAAACCTTGAAAAATCTAGGAACAAGTTAAAGAAAGGATTTTTTTCCCATAAACATTCTGAATGTCTTTGGGTATATTTGGGTTCACTGTTTTTATCATTAACATTTCTATGAACTTGGGGTTTAGAATAGTCAGCTAATTCATTAGTCACTTTAAGACTTGATAATAGTTCATGTTTGACCTCAGCAAACTCAAGTATGTAACTCAGATAACCACTCTATAGGGTTTACTTTAGACTAAATACTAATTTTAGTGTTTACAAAATTAGCAATTTAATAAATTATTATTTTTTTTTAGTATTCTGAGGGCTAATTAATTATTTTGGCAAAATGTTTTGTGTTGTTATGTCTTTAGCTGTAAGTAAATTTCAGAGCCTTTTAATAAGTTCAATATAACAGCTTGAAAACTCAGAATTATATTTATTTCAAGAGAGGTAGCAGAATAAAGACTCCAAATGTGTAATATTAAAGACTTCCTGAGAAAAAGTTTAATTTTATACCTTATACCGTATTTTATCCCCTATTATAAAATGTTTAAATATTTAGTTTTTAAAATTTTAACCCTGATCTCTGTGTAAGTTCTTTCAACTCTGCTGTCATGCATTTTATTTTTGGGAGTAATTGCATATTGTATTAAGACAAAGTAGATCAATGATTTCTTTGTTTTTAAATTGAAGTGTAGATGGAGTGGGTGGGTGTTGGACATTGGGAAGGGTATGTGCTATGGTGAGAAAAATAAATTGAAGTATAGTAAAAAAAGAATATTATATTAATTTTTAGATGTACAAGGTAGTGATTCGACATATACATTATGTAATGCTCATCATGGTAAGTGTAGTGACTGTCTCTCACCATGGAAAAGATAAATGATTTCTTTAGTAACTTATTACCTGGAAGATGAAAGTTACACCTGTGGTTCCTCTTGTCATTTTTCTTTTCTCTGTGACTCAGACTTCTCATCTCAAAAACCTTTTTTTTACACCCCTTATCCGGGTGCTTCTTTTCATGTCCAATCCTCCTGTTTCTTTTAATTCTTATCCTTGACTTTCCCTAATCTTAATTTTCTATGAGAACGTCTCTTACTCTTTTTAAACCATTATTTTATCTACCTTTTAAATATCTTCTCTCCTGGATAATTTCTTAACACCACTACCACCCTGTCCTGCTTAAGAAATTAATGAATTTCTTTCTTCTTCTTGTTTTTCCTTTTCCTTTTCCTTGGTTTCCCTTCCTAGAAATTTATAAATCCCACAGAGAGATTGAGCCAGGATGTAAGTGATTTATACAAATTCAAACCTCTTTCCTTATTTTCCTCTTATTAAGAATCTTCTCACATCCCCAACATAATTGATAAATATATTCTGTTTATCAGCTTATCTTTATCTTTTCTCCCAATGTCTACCTCCTATTTCATCACTATAAATTACTGATGATCTGGGTGTAACCCTCAACTAAGTTATGCAGAAGTTGGAATATGTAGAATATTACTTAGTAATTTCACCTGCATTTTCTGGATTCCTATTAGAGATTTGCTGAAAAACGTTGGAGGAACATAGGGTTTTGCTGGTCCAGATAATGCTATTTTGTCCATGGGCACAAGCAACCATGTGATGTGGGTGCAAAGCTGGTGAGGAAGAGATTTCCATGCTTTTTAGAACAAATGTGCCCCTTCCTCTGGAAAGACGTGGTCTTATATCAAGTATTATGGCTTGTTAGAGGGCACACAGGCTGCCCTTAGCCTCAGCTCATCCCCTTTGCTGGGCCCTTTTGTACAGTGAACAATTTTCACAATCCTATGTGGCTGCACTTGGAATATGCAGCTTGAGTAAATGTAAAACAAGCAGAAGATGAAGGGCAAGGTTTATGTTATGAAAGCTAACAACTCATATGTCCTTGGACAGAATTAAAGTCTAATAAAAAATCTTTTTCAAGCCAATTACTAAAAACTTACCAAATGTTCATCAGGCTTATAGTAAATAAGATGTATTTCAATAGGAAGTGAGAGTAAAATTATCAGAGTAAGTAAAGGTAGATGGAGTATAGTACAATGCTGGGCAAACTTTTTGTTAAAGTGCCAGGTAACAAATAGTTTAGGCTTTGTGGACCAGACAGCATCTTTTGTGACTTTATTTTTAACTTTCTTTTAATTAATTTTTTAAAAGATTTATCTATTTATTTGAGAGAGAGAGCATGCACGGTGGGGAGGAGCAGAGAGAGGGAGTCTTGAGCAGACTCTTTGCTGAGCACAGAGCCCGACATGGTCTCGATCTCATGACCCTGAGATCACAACCTGAGCTGAAACCAAGAGTCTGACCAACTGTGCCACCCAGGTGCTCCAATTAATCTTTTTTTTAACTGAAGGATAGCTGACACACTTATTACATTAGTTCTGTTGCAGCTATTAAATTCTACTCAAAAGCGGTGATAGAAAATATGTAAATGGGCATGGCTGTATTCCAATAAAAACTTATTTACGAAAATAGGCATGGGGGAATGGATGATGGTATAATTTGCAAAGTTTTGGTAGAGAGTATTAAGAAAAATGTTCATTGAGGCATTTTTTTTGGTGTGAATCTGATATTGATACAGAAAGAGCTTTAAATCTGATTAATAAGTAAATCATCAGATACATTCTATGCAGGATGGAAATAGCCTTTGAAAACCAATTTTAGTTTATAGATCTACAAACACCAAAATTGGAAATTTTATTTGTCTGGCACTTATTTCTCTGTTAAGTGTCTGTGATATATACATTTGAAATATTAAAAGCTGGTCTAGTAGCCTGTATATTTCACATAAAATATTATGTAAATGTAATATGGATCTTTACAGTTTTTTTAAATAAAGAGTTTATTTATTTATTTGATAGATTGAGATCACAAGTAGGCAGAGAGGCAGACAGAGAATGAGAGAGAGAGAGGAGGAAGCAGGCTTCCCCGCAGAGCAGAGAGCCTGATGTGGGGCTCGATCCCAGGACCCTGGGATCATGACCTGAGCCAAAGGCAGAGGCTTTAACCCACTGAGCCACCCAGGCACCCTGGATCCTTACACTTTAATGTTATACTTTTAAATCTTCTTTTGCAGTGTTCAACTTAATAGGTATGTTATATTAATTTCTGGATCAAGGTGAATTTAATTCCTTTTCTTTCGTAGCAGCTAGCTGATATCAGGACTGATCTTTGTTGAGGCTGGCCAGAATTCAGCTGGTTTGCTCAGATAAGTAATTTTTTTGAGGGGGGCACTCATTGTAAACAAAATACTTGAAAAGATATGAGAAAGAGCAATAATTAGGCCATAAAAAACAAACTTTATCTTTTTCTATGGAAAAAAATTTCAGGGTCCTACCATTTTACTTTTGTCTTAAGCATCTGACTATGTGCAACCCTCGACTCTTGAAAAGCAGTGGGTTAAGCCGCTGCCTTCGGCTCAGGTCATGATCTCAGGGTCCTGGGATCGAGTTCTGCATCGGGCTCTCTGCTCGGCGGGGAGCCTGCTTCCCTCTCTCTCTCTCTCTCTCTTTCTGCCTGCCTCTCAGTCTACTTGTGATTTCTCTCTGTCAAATAAATAAATAAAATATTTTTTTAAAAAAGATCCATATATTCTTTTTTGTCATGTCTGCTCTCAAGGCGAGTATAGACTGTTCCAGTAAAGGTTTTATAAAAAGTATGTAGAATAAGTGAGAGCTGATGGTTTGCTGGGCAACTGAACATCTGGGCCTTAATGTTTCGTGCAGGGAGCAGAATTTCTTTGGCTACACCAGTCCTCTAGCATTGTTTATTGTAGTCTGTAACCTCCCCTTTCACCAAAGCAGGCAAATTTATGGAGGAGTTCACACAGCTGTTCTGGGTTCTGAAGGCAGCTAAGGCCAGCTGGAAATCACTTTATTCATTGTAATACACTTTATTTTGTAAGATTTTTTTATTCCAGTGAAAACTAGGAGTTAAGAGGCCTCAGGGTTTAGATCTGGATTGTCGTTTACCATGGCTAGAAGGCTATTAAACAAGTAGGATCTAGTAGGATCAGACCTCAATGAAAATAAACTTTTCACCTCCATATCACATTGATAAAAAGAAAACTCAGTTACAAGTATTTTTTTTTGTTTTAAATTCCACTGGCTCTTCTTTGCTAGTTAGTAACATGACTTATTTAAGAATGCATCAAGTACTTTGATATTTGCTTTAACTTACTAATTTTATTTTATTTTTTTAAAGATTTTATTCATTTATTTGACACAGAGAGAGAGATCACAAGCAGGCAGAGAGGCAGGCAGAGAGAGAAGGTGAAGCAGGTTCCCCGCTGAGCAGAGAGCCCGACGTGGGGCTCAATCCCAGGACCCTGAGATCATGACCTGAGCTGAATGAAGGCAGAGGCTTTACCCACCAAGCCACCCAGGCGCCCCTTTAACTTACTAATTTTAATACCACTCTAATATCCCATGGCATCTTTTAGTTCTAAACTTGCTGCTGACAAATGCACAAACTGTGGACAGGATTAATCTTGTTTATTTATAAAACAAAGTTTCATTTATATCATGTATATCATTTATATCATGTATTTGGAATTTGTTCCAAATTTGTAGGAAGAAAATAGTACCTTCTTTCTAAGGGCATTTTGAAATTTTATTTAAAAAATACTTTGTGATAAAAAAAATTGATTTGAAGAACGCAGTGGGTGAACTGATTCTGAATCATACTCTGTGTGGAGCTATGTGGATTTTCTGGTGCTGGTTTTGGGGGTGGAGATGGTATATATCTGTGGGGTGGAGCCTAACAATTGCTCTCCTATACTTTTTCTGTCTATGTGTGTGCTCTCTGGAACAAGTGACCTAAAGAGAGTGTGCTATTGAAAAGTTTGGCAGGGATGGACCTAATGAATATTCAGCAACTTGGCTCTACTTATATCCTCACTTTGTTTCAGATGTGATAAGAGAAAAGGGTGAATTCGATGGGTAGTGGGAAAGCTATAATTTTCATTCCTTACTTGAAAGACATTATTCCCAGCAACATAGAGATTTGTCAGCTACAACACAGAGCATGGGTTCAGGCCTGTGCTATTATACTCTTCCTTGTTGAAGAATCATCCTAATGGTTTCTGGACCTAGAGCTCTGCTGCTTCAAGTAAATCACTGATTTACATCAGATCTTTAGATTTACAGACTATCAGAACAAGATGCTCCACATGCTATGCAGAATGAGAGGCTATGCATAGAGGTTTGGGTTATTTACTTCATAGTAGAAATATTCAGTGTTTCATGGATTCATGTTTGTTAAGATTTGGGAAAACTTCTGTTAAGATTTCTTCAGCATATTGCTGCTATCCGTTTTTTTCCCCCCTTTTGGTTCACCGAAGGTAAATTCCTTTAGGCCCTGTGACTAACTTCCCTAGATCCAGAGATTATCTAATGAATTCTTTAGAAAATTGTGGAACAAAATTAATTCAAGACTTACTGAGTGACTAATGTAATCATATCTCTGGGGAAGTAAGCTGGCTCCTAATTTACTGGTTAGTTGCAAAAAGTTTTGGCAATGAACTGAAACAAGGATAAACATTTATTATTAAGAAAAAAAAAATCAAGGGCCCTTGATGTCCATATAAGACATAGACAACCTCAGTTTTAAATTTTCTTCCAAAAACATACATTTCTTCCTTGGCCATCAACATTTATCTGTTGGTAAAATTCATCATGTGTATTTATGAAAGTCTGATTTATAGAAGTGTAAAGGCTTTTAATGGATTCTTTTTGGAGGAGTAACTGGAAGGAATGTTTGCTTAGAGCACAAGTTGGGAAAGCATATGTAACCATGAAGAGTATCATTGGAAGAAAAGAAAAAGGAACTTCACCTGGTTCATTTCAAACTTTGGTAGACCAGATTCGATCTGTGTTCCAGGAGGTATTTTAAATTGTCATAGGGTATTTTCCATCAGACATTTTTGTATTTAGATAAAGCTTCAAATGTTTTAAAAGAGCAGAGAGATGGTGTGGGAAAAAAATGAGAAACATCTTCACTCTGTTTCTACCTCCTAAATGATCAAAACTCATAGTCCTGGGCAGAATTTTGTTCTGTTTTGTTTTTGTTTTTAATTGATGGATAATTCTGACACATAGCCACGTTAGTTTCAGGTGTAAAACATAGTGATAAGACAAGTTTATAGGTTATGCTGTGCTCAAAAATGTAGCTACCATCTGTTACCATCCAATGTTATTACAATACCAGTGACTATGTTGCCTGTACTGAGCCTTTTCTCCTCTTGGCTTATTCATTTCATAACTGGAAGCTGGTCTCTCCCACTCCTATTCATCCATACTGCTTATCCTTCCATCCTTTTCCCTCTGGAAATTGTCTATTTCTGTTTTTGGTGTATTTGTTTGTTTATTCATTTTGTTTATAGATTCAACATATAAGTGAAATTATATAACATTTGTCTTTCTTCTTTTGACCTATTTCACTTAGCATAATACCATCTAGATCGATCCATGTTTTTGGAAATGTTGAGATCTCATCCTTTTTTATGGCTGAGTAATACACTGTTGTCTACATATATCACTTTTTTTTTTTAAAGATTTTTATTTATTCGATAGACAGATCACAAGTAGGCAGAGAGGCAGGCAGAGAGAGAGGGGGAAGCAGGCTCCCTGCTGAGCAGAGAACCCGATGTGGGGCTCGATCCCAGGACCCTGAGATCATAACCTGAGCCGAAGGCAGCGGCTTAACCCACTGAGCCACCCAGGCGCCCCTTTTTAAAAGATTTTATTTATTTCTTTGACAGACAGAGTTCGCAAGTAGGTAGAGAGGCAGGCAGAGAGAGAGGGAAGCAGTTTCCCCACCGAGCAGAAAGCCTAATTAATGTAGGGCTCCATCCCAGGACAGTGGAATCAAGACCTGAGCCAAAGGCAGAGGCTTTAACCCACTGAGCCACCCAGGCGCCCCATATACCACTTCTTTATCCATTAATCTATCAATGGACACTTGAGTTGCTTCCATGTCTTGGTTATTTTAAATAATGCTGCAGTACATATAGGGGTACATATATTTTTTGATTTAGTGTTACCCAGTTTCTTTGGGTAAATACCCATTAATGATATTGCTGGCTCATATGATATTTCTATTTTTAATTTTTTGAGGAATCTCTGTACTGTTTTCCACAGAGGCTACATCAATTTATATAACATTCCTAACAAGGCATGAGGGTTCCTTTTTCTCCACGTTCTTTCCAATACTTTTTATTTCTTATCTTTTTGATTCTAACCATTCTGATTGATGTGAGTTTATAGATATCTCATTGTGGTTTTGATTTGCATTTCTCTGATGATTCGTGATGTTGAGCATGTATTCATGTGTTGGCCGTCTGTACGTCTTCTTTGGCAAAGTGTCTATTAAGGATCTCTGCCCATTTAAAAAAATCAGATTACTTGCTTTTTTTTTCTTTCTGTTGAGTTATAGTTCTTTATATACTAGTATACTAACCCTTTGTTGGATATATCATTTGCAAACATCTTCTTTAATTTAGTAGGTTGCCTTTTTGTTTTGTTACTGGTTTCCTTAACTCTGTGAAAGCTTTTGACTTTGGTGTAGACCCATTTGTGTCTTCAGACTTTTTCCATACTATTTTATACTTTTCAGTGTATACATCTTTCACCTTCTTTGTTAAATTTATTTTACAAAGATATTTTATTATTTTTTGATGCAGCTGTAAGTGGGATTGTTTTCTTAGTTTGTCCTTCTGATAGTTATTAGTATATAGAAACACAACTGATTTTTGTATGCTGATTTTATATCCCGAATCTTCATTGAATTCAACTCTTAGTTTTAACAATTCTTTGGTTGAGTCTTTAGAGTTTTCATTGTATCATCATGTCATATGCAAATAGTGACAATTTTACAGTTTCTTTATGTTTTGAATTTCTTGCTACTTTTTTTTCCTTGACTGATTTCTCTGGTTAGGACTTCCAGCCAATTTTGTTCTTCATTTTACTAATTTGACTCATCTCAAGTGCTCATTTCTTTTTGAGCTTTTGTTTGGAACATATTCCCTTGTTTTTTCATTTTTCTTGCCTGTGTGTGTTGACTTTTATGTATTAGATAAAGCAGCCACCTTTCCCATTCTTGAAGGAGTGGCCTCCTGTAGGAGATGAATCTTATCATTTAACCTTGCCCTGCCTTTTTATTGTCTCTCAAATCTTTGTGATTATCTAAGTAGCCTACTTTGTTCTTAGTTGCTCCCAGTAGTTGAGGGTGTGCCAACTGTTCCAAAGATGGAAGATCTCAATCGGCACCTAGTTGTGGGCTGATTGGAAGCTAGACGCTCAGGTGGTAGCTTTTAAAGTGCAAATATACCTGTTTCAGGGAGGATTGGAAGATGGCCATTTCTGTCTGCTCCCTCTGCACTGAGCTCTTACATGATAGCCAGTTAGAACTGTTTTCTGTTTGCTACCATCCCTTCAAACCCCAAAACACAAGCTTTGCTGGGCATCAGAGCCAAGTTGTCAAGGGATGTTTCCTCTTGGTGGCAGCCAAAAAAGCTGGGGTACCAGACGTGTGCACTAGTGTCTGCATTTTAATGCAAATATATGCCTAGGAAGATTATAAAATTTCTTCTTTATCCTCTCCCTATTCTCTTTCTGTTACTACTATTTACATGTTAGTGTGTATCTTTTTTAGTCCTTAACACAAAGAAACATTAAACAAAAATAAATGTGCTTTGTCTTCCAATTCCACTCTTTTCATTTCACTAATATTAGTCACTTCTTTTTTTCCAAAAACAATAATTACCATCTTTTTAAGATAAACATATTGGTCTAATAACTAGAGTAAATATAGCCCTTGGTATACAGAAATTGATTTTGAGATTCAAATGTCTCAACTTGCTAGACTATTCATGTAAAACTCTCACTACACTTCCTGTTATGGGGTCTTGTAAAATACTGTACTGAGTTGAATGGTGGTCTCCAAAAGAGTGTCCATGTCCTAAGTCCTGGAACTTGTGAATGTTATCTTTTTTTTTTTTTTTCCTTAAGGGTCTTTGTAGGTATAAATAATTTAAGGATCTTGAGATGAGGAGATCATCCTGGAATAACTGGGTGAGGTCTAAATTAAATGACAAAAGGTTTTTTTGTTTTTTGTTTTTTTTTTTAAACAGACACCAGAGGAGGAGGAACACACAGAGGACAAGGCAATGTGAAGGCAGAGGTAGAGAATGAAGTAGTGTGGCCATAAGCCAAGGAAGACAAGGGATGCTGGGCACCATCCAAAGGTGCAAGAGGAAAGGAACTATTCTTCCTTAGAGCCTCTAGAGGGAGTGCAGTTCTGCTGACATTTTGATTCTGGATTCCTGGCTTCCAGAACTGTAAGAGAGTAAATTTCTTGTTTTAGCCCACCTTGTTTATAGTAACTTGTAACAGCAGCTGCCAACTGATATAATAACCAAGATAATATACTCCCATTATCTAGAAATAGAAGAAAATAAAACAATTGACTCATAATGTCACTCTCAACTAAACAACTTTTATTGTTATAAAACAATATCTCCCAAATTATAATTCTGATAAGCTTCTATTTGGAGTTTTATAATTGCTTGACTATAATACTGAAACTAAAAGATGTATTTCTATATTAATAAGAAAGACTTGTTAAATAGCAATAGCAAAATATCAAATTAACATTAAGACTTAAAAATAGACATTTGGAATTGAATTCCACTTAAACTCATAAAATGGAAGCAATTTATTAATGAGATTTATATTTTTAAATGTACATTTATAAAATACTACCTTTAGAATTACAAATCTATCAACTTCTATTTAAACTATTATATAATTTCCTTAACTAAGGGCAGGAAAATAAAAAAAATTCAAAATTATTTTAAAGAACAAAAAATTATTGCTGTATGTTTGAATTATTTTATTGGACTTGTTAAAATCAGCAAATTTACTGTACACTATTTACAATATAATATAATGGAAATGACTTATAAGATTCATATTACAATATCACTATAGTAAGAATTATAATTCTATCAGATTTCCATTTAAGCCATTGTATATTTGCTTAGCAAATAATGATAAAACTAAAAGAAAAAAATAAAAATTACTGCATATGAGTCACAACAGAACACCTTTTGGTGATCCTGGATCTTTAGAAGTAGGCTTATTAGAAGGCTAGATCAACTCACTTCTATTTTCAGGTTCTAAGACAAAAGACAAAATACAGTACTGGGGGAGAGACATTTTTTGTTGCCAGTGTGGGGTGTGCTGGGATAGGGAAATCATTTGTTGGGGAGGATTCTTGGGAAGGTCCATACTAGCTTTCCAGAGGAGAATAAGGAACATGAGGTCCTCTTCTCAGGAATTGTCCCCTGACATCTTCTGCAGCATCTTATCTCTGACTGAAGGTTGCACTAGAGGAAAAGAATCTGGGCCAGCTATGTCCTATTCAGGTAGGAGCAGTGAATCAGGCATATTTAAATGACCAGGACTACCTGTGGTGTCACTTCTACTGGATTTCATTTCTGAGGATGGGCCTCTATGTTATCAAATGAAGGTATAGTAAAACTTAGAAGTTCTGATGGTTCTGAGAGTAGGGAACACCAGGAAAAGTTCTGCGTTGCACACGTAGAGGAATTGATTGATCCAAGATAGAGTTGGCCTGATGGAAAGATTCTTTTCCTGTGGTTCTGCTCCCATGGAGATAATGTCCCTGCATCACTGAACCATCCCAGTCATATGAGTTTGTTATGGTTGCCTAAACAAAGTACTCCCATTGGGTGGTTCAAACAATACAAATGTATTTTTCTCATAGTTCTTGAGGCTAGAAGTCCAAGATCAAGGTATTATCTGGTTTAGATTCTTTTGAAACTCCCTTCTTGGCTTGAGTATGACTGCCTTCACATTGTATTTCTCATTGTTTTCCTTCTCTACATGTGTGCCCCTTGGTGTCTCCTTGTGTGTGGGTTTCTTATAAGGACATAGGTCAGATTGGATTGATGGCTTTATTTAACTTAATCACCTCTATAAAGGCCCTACTTCCAATATAGTCATGTTCTAAGGGACTGGGGTTTAGGACTTCAACATGTAATTTGGGAGCAATATAATTCAGGACATAATATCCACTAATGGTACTCCTTCTTCAATGATCTGGTAATCCAGGGAGTCATATGAATCCTGATTCATGGTGACACTATTTTTCAATTTTACTCAGCAGCAAGATTCAAGATAAGCAATTTTGTTCTGGGGATCAGAGCTGGCCAGTACAGCAGATGCTATATTGCGTTGCTTCAATTCTGGAGGCCTTCAGTACTGTGCTTTCCGCAGACTTCGACTGCCAATACTAGATGAGGGGTCTCCATGCTACAGAAAGCTTTTTCCTTGTAAGTATGGCAGGTTGGACATGCCGAGGAATTAATAACTCCTAGGAGCTGCTTTCAACCAATGACAGAGAAATAGTTATGTAAATATTACAGCTTCTTTGGCCTTAAAGTGGAATAATTCTGATGCATGTATTTTTATCATTTTCCAAATATTCCCCAAATGATTAAACTCCATTTACTCACTGTGATATTTAGTTTGATAACGTGCCCTTCATTGACTGTCTTATTTTCCCTATCTCAAAGTCTCCTCCACCCCTTGTTTACTGCAACTCCTGAATAAATATTTTCCTTGGGTCTGCTTGTGGATGGTGGAGAGTCCCCAAATAAGGAAATTTATACCAGAAATTGTTCTTCAAGGCAGATGTTCAAGATGGGTTGTGGAATAAGATGTCTTAACATTGAGATTATATTAAAGACTCCATTGCTAGTTTTAGGTAGGGTAGACTTAAACTCTGGCATGTTGTAGCATTACAATCACTAAGACTTTTATTGTAGAGACTTGGGATGGAATGAGGTGCAGGGTGATGCACTCACTGTCTTATGCAGTACCTTTGGAATCTGAGATATGGCAAGATGGTAATTATTAAGACTATGGATTTTAGTTACTTGCTGTTAAATAGGCATTGATATGCTGAAAAAAACAAAAAACAACAACAAAAAACCCACCCCACACATTAGCTGGTCATGAACCATGGGTATTGTGTGAAAGTTAGAAAATCTCTTTGACACTATGTAAGAAAGCTCTCATTTTCTAAAGCTAGAGGATAGACTGTATTGAAAATTAGGCCCAGGATTCTGATTCTCCTATATTAGAATTACAAAGAAGGCTGAATAACAGCTCTGGAAAGTCTCTTTCTAAAATTAGGAACCCAAAAAGAGTGGGACCATGATATCTAGAATAGACATACTTGAGAATATTGAACTTCTTTAAGATCTTCATAAATTTTTGGGCTTGAAGAAATAGCTTAGTGATTTTCTCTTTAAGATATCCTTGAACTCCTGGGCCTGCAGAAGTTACTTACTCTTTTTAGAAGAGGAGAGCCGTCACTTCCACTCCCAATTCTGCCTTGCCTAGACATCATGCAGAGTCCTTACTTGGGGTAGATGTTTCACAAGATAATATGCTTGTAAATGTAATTACCTCAAGATTTGCTCGGAGTGCCCCTAAAGTATATAAGCTAATAACTAGTCTCAACCTCAGCATGACCCAACTGGGGAAGGACTATTGACTGAGAAGGTATTTACCGGATGAGTCTGGCTAAAAATATATTATCAGAAATATGTTCCTAGAAATTAGTCTTTAGAATGCTGCACCAGGATTTAAAATATATGCATGGATAAGGGAGAGTTTACTGATATGAATGTTCTCACATGGCTCAGGATTTAGCATCCTGGCAAGGACACCAGGAATCAGTTATAATCTTCCATTTGGATAACAGAGATTCTGGAACTGCTTTGGCAAAGTACTGAAGGAAAAGTCAAGACTTAAAGAGGTGGGCATGTTAGAATGGATTTACAGTATTTGCTTTACATTGTTCTGATATGTATGAGTTTCAGTTACCATAGTTCTGTTAAATACCAGTGCTCCAACCACAGAGTTCAAATTTCAGTTATCAAGATATAGAAACTGTGAGTAATTGCATAAAGTACACACTTTTCTGCTAGTTCTTCAGTGCATAGAGTACTTTATAAATTATAGTTGCACGTCATGATCAAGGACTGTGTCTTTTTTTTCAAAATTTGTACATAATTGGTCACTGAACATCTGTTATTCAGTTTACATACAGATGGCAAATGTATATAGTTGTGTTATCTCTTTATGTCCCAGTGAGAAAGTCATGTAACATTTTATAAAAATGGATAATTTAAAGAGGGAATTGGCCCCCACAAAGTACAGAAAAGAAACTAAATGATAAAGCAAGAAGTGAAATTCTAATTGAATGTAAGTGGGGTTATAGAAGAAATAACTGACTATGGGAATATTGACACTGCTGCTATTTAAGATTTCAGACTTGTCATGATAAATGCTGAATATTGTACAGAATTGATGAGACAATTTATATTGTACACCTGAAACAAATATAACACTGTATCTTAACTACACTGGATTTAAATAAAAAAACAATTAGAGAGATTCTGGTTGTGCAAACAGAGGAACTTAGTGAAGGCAAACTCACTGACATAAATGAGAAAAGTGGTCATGACAAAAAAGATGAAAATATCTACGAGAAAGTGATGCTAATGGAAATCTTTATTGTTATGGAATTCTTAGGGACACTCCACTGTGTTAAGAGTGGAAAGGATAAGATGCTGGAAGCTGATTCAAATTTAAGAAGTAGTATGACAATTTGCCAAAGCATAAAAAGATACTTGATCCATATCATTAGCTATAGGGTAGAAAAAGCAACCACTATTCAAACTACTCTTGATAGTTTTTATTTTATTTCTACAAAGAAGTAAAACACTTTAATTTTCAATGTTTTTAGTAGGGGCAAGATAGAGGGGCACCCATAAGGTTATTGTTGTACCTCTTTATGTAAAGATCAGGAGCAGGTGTTCCAAATGTTCATGTCAGCTGCCAACAACAACAGACAGACAAACAAACGAACAAATTATGATCCCTTATCCAGTTTCCAGATCTGAAGCTGTTCTTGCACTCAGCATTGATTGAAGGGATTGATGAGTTGTCTTAATAAAGAATTTGTAGTGCCTCAATAAACATGGACCTTAATAATTTCCCAAATCTTTTCCTAAAGAGATCGATGGCCATTTACTGGGGCAATTATATACTAGTAAAAGGAAAATATCCATATATTCCAGGGCTGGTGGATGCAGTGTCTGGGGTGACACTGATACCTTTAAAGAAGGATGTATGGAATTCAGGTCTGTTCCAGGTTGAATTATGTCCTCCAAAGAAGACATGTTGGAGTCCTAACCCTCTGTACTTTAGAATGTGACCTTATTTGGTGACAGGGCCTTTGCAGAATTGACTAGTGTCTTTATGAAAAGGGTATTTGGATGCAGAGTCAGACAGGGGGAAGATGGCTGCAAGCCAAGGAGAAAGGTTTGGAACAGATCTTTTCTTCATAGCCCTCAGAAGAAACCAAGTCTGCCGACACCATGATCATGAATTTCTAGTCTCCAGAACTATGAGACAATACATTTATGTAGTTTAAGTCACCCAGATTGTGGTACTTTGCTATGACAACTCTAGCAAACTAATGCAAACTCATAAATGAAGTTATAAATGGAGTCCTGATCTGAGTCTACCTCACAGTGAGTACAAAGGCTTTTGTGGTCATTTCCTAGTCCTTTGATTCATACTCAAGATGAACCTATTTAGTAGCTCCTAGAACCCTTGCATTGGTTACCTGATCTGTAGAATGAAAGCAGCCATGGTAGGAAAGGCCAAGTGGAAGCCGTTGAACTTTCTTCACTTTCCTCCCAACCGAGATAGAAAATCAGAAGAAATACTGAATTCCAGATGGAATATCAGAGCTAAAAAAAAAAACACCCTCAAGGAATGTTTCAAGTTGCCATCATCACTAGTCTTGTTTCTGCAAGAAAAGCAACAGATGGATCAGAGCAGACAATGTAGACCTCTGAAAGCTTAACCAAGTAACACTCAATTCCAGCTCAGCACTGGATGTATATCTTCACCAAAACATATCAACACAGTCTTTTACCTTTGGTGTGTAGCAAATGATCTGGATAATATATTCTTTCCATTCCCTGCCAGAAAAATGGGTCAGAGGCTGTTCACATTAGTTTGGAGGATATTAAAAGCATGCATTCGTGGACCTATTCAAAGTTATGTTAGCTCTCCTACTCTCACTAACAACATAGTGTAAAGGGGACTTGATTATCTGAACATTTTGCAGAAACTCATGTTGGTCTACCATTTTTGTGACATCTTGTTAAATAGAGAGGCCATAAGTTGCCTAGATGCCTTGGTAAGACACATTCTGGAGTAGGGGGAAAAATTTTACACAAATTTGAGGGTCTGTCACATTGGTGAAAGTTTTAGAGATTTTGTGATCTGCATATAGCAGGACATACCCACCAAGGTAAAAAAAGCTATCATACTTTCCATTTCCCAACAGTGAGGAAAATGCCCAGTACTTGATAGGCTGGATGGTTAGGGATCTGGGAGGAGTGAGATTGGAAGATCAGTTAAAAAGAGATTTGACAAAGAGAAATGCAGATTGATGAATAGGAATGGGCACAAAGTATATGGATTTTTTTTTTTTTTAAATCTCACAGCAGTACTTACCAGAAGACATTCACATCAGAGAAGACAATAGAAAATAATGATTTTTCCAGGAGAAGTTAGCAAGCCTCTCCTCTTGGCCATTCCAACATGACCATTCCAGCATTCCATCCTGGCCAGCCCAGGAATGGAGTAGTCTTGTGGTAGGAATGCAGATTGCATATGGGCCCAACAACAAAGGCTCTCTTTTACTAAGGGTAATCTGGCTATCACTGTTGTGGAATGTTCAAAGTGTCAGCTGTAGAAACTGATGTGGACCATAGGTATGGTCCTATACTTTGAAGACACCAAAGCTAGAGGAGGCAGCCATTTATTTTTACTGGAATGATACATATTCCAGTTATTAGTATACTTTCTCTGTCCCAGTGCCTTAGCACCATCATCTGAGGGGGTCAAAGTGTCTGACTTATGGTATGTCATAATTTTTTTTTTTTAAACAAAGGGACTAATTTATGGTAAAGAGTAAGTACTTATGTGTGGGATCTACTGTTCCTACTTTCTATCACCAAGAAGCTCCCAGCCTGAATGTTGAAAAGGCCACTTGGAGGTACGTGTTGTGATGAACACTGGGTGTTATACACAACTAATGAATCATTTAACACCACATCAAAAATTAATGATGTACTAAATGTTGGATAACTGAACATAATAAAAAAAAATTGAAACAAACAGAAAACACCACAGTTCCTACTGTAAAAAAAAAAAAAAAAAGGTAAAACAAAGGCATCCTCTTGGAGTTGTTGGATGCGATCTTTAAAGATATGTTCCTTGAACCGGTATATATTGCTATATATCTCCTTTAGATTGAATACATGGATCCAAGTCATGGAAGCAGAAGCTGCCCTTATGCCATTACTTCAAGTAATCCACTTGGGAGAAAGTATGCTTTCTATTCCTACAACTTTAAGATTTGTAAGATTTGAGGGCTGGGTTCCCAGGAACAAAGTAATATTCCACTAATCTTCAAGTTAGAGCAGCTGCTTGGTCATTTTGGGTTCCTCATATGAAAAGACTAGAAAGAAAAAGGATTAGTATGTTGACAGGAGTGAATGACCTTGATTATTATGAGAAGGTAGGATTGCTGCTACATAATGGGGAGAGTGAGAAGCACTCTCCTGGAACTAGGAGATTTACTTGGGGTTGCCTCCAAACCCAAGGATTATTGTAAATAGGAAATTATAGGAACAGTATCCTGACAAAGTCTGGTAACCAGAAGAGCACATTTCTTAGGTGTGAAGGTATGAGATACCCCACTGAGCAGCCAACTTGGAAGAGCAGAAATGCTATTCAAGAGTGAGAAAAATCTAGAATGTGTTTTAGAAAAGGATGACAATGAATATTGGCTGTGGCCTTGGGGCCAACTCCAATAGCCAGCCAAAGCAGTAGCTTATACCAATATTAAGCTGTAAATTTTTTTTTTAAGATTTTATATATTTATTTGACATAGAGAGAGAGACATCACAAGTAGGCAGAGAGAGAGTTGGAGGGAAGCAGGCTCCCTGCTGAGCAGAGAGCCCAATGCGGGGCTCAATCCCAGGACGCTGAGATCATGACCTGAGCCAAAGGCAGAGGCTTAACCCACTGAGCCACCCAGGTTCCCATTTTTGTTTTTGTTTTTGTTTTTAAATCAGAATTATGACTAGGTGCCACTTTGAAGAAACAGTAACTAGACAAAGTGAAATTCACAGGAGGATAGGGTACTTCTGATTAGTGCAAGGGAGGGGCTAGAGTAGATAGAGTCAGTTCCACATTCATATATTTGGGAAATCATGTTCATTTACAACTGCTAGCATCTGCATCTATGATTAAGGCTCTTTTTTTTTCTGCAACTGTGGTGAGCTGCCTGTACACTTGACGGACTAGAAATGGCAAGGAATGAACAATTTCTAGAGGGTAGCCCTCAATTAATAGACTCTCATAAGTAGGCATATTCAAACCTGAGATCCCTCTTCCCTAGAGCTGGACAATTCTGAGGTGTATTTTTTGCATGCATTCTCAGAGTTTTTTTGTGGGATTAAGCTTTAACTACTCAGTGTGGTAACTTGGTGTCATAATAGCGCAGCCTTTATGGGATGCTTTCCTTTCCCAGTATTATTTTTTCATTCTTTACAGTGTTGCTTCTGCTTTCCAACTAAACTACTATCATTTGAATTCCTATCTCAGGGCCTGCTTCTGGGAGAATCCTAAATAAGACCATTCCTAAAACCATAATATATTTACTAGTTGCTTTATCATTCATGGAGTTGTTACAAATTATACCAGTATTTCTAACAATAAACCCAATGAGGCCAGTTTAAGATTTCTTTGCATTATAGTTGTCCTTAGACAATACTACACTTCTGATGTAAAATCAGAATACTATGTTAGAAAAGATACATGTGGTTTGAATTAAAACACATTAGCTCAGTATTTCTAGTCAGAATTGATGGTGGGAGGGAGACTTTATTTGTTTAGTCAACCATTTTGCCGGGAAGTTGAATGACATGACATTTCAATTATCTACAGTATTGTTTTCTACTCAAAGGAGACTGCCAGAAGTCAAATGAGGAAAGAACAGGAGGTGGAGATATAAGAAGGGGGAGGCAGGGAAGCATGGATCACAACACCCAGAGTTGGGACGCAGCAACAGTCCTGTGAGTCACATCAATCTTTTAACATCAAAAATTTAGGGCTACCGAAATAGCATTTGGTTAGTTAAAAACCCAAGTTAAAACCTCACTACCACTTTTTTTTTTTTTTTTTTTTTTTTTTTTTTTTTTTGCTAAATGGCTGACCACATTTAAAGATGAATGAAAATATACAAGAGAACCAGCATAATGGCTATCATAAAAATGGAAAAAAACAAAAAATGAAGATGGAGAATATATCTTAAAAGAGGTCTTTTCCAGGATAACAGAATAAGAATTTACTCAGAAATAAGAATTCTCTTCAACTTACAAAAATCAATATTCTCTTTCTAAACTAGCAAAATCCAACAAAATTGGACAGGATATAATAAGTCCAATTGGATATAATAAGTCATTTGCAAAAGGAAAACAACAACTCTGTATTATATAGGAAATAATCTAATAAAGAATAAAAAGAGAAAAATCTTAAAACTTGATTGAAAGACATAGAAAATAAATAGATGAAGATATATGCCTGTTGGTATCTATCTATCATTATATTTCTATCATCTATTTATCTATCTATCTATCATCTGTCTATCCATCCTTTCATCTATTCTGTCATTTGTCTATCCACACAAACATACTTAAAAGTAAACACATCAACTTTTTCCAAATTCATCTATAAGTTCAGCATTTCCAACAAATTGCTTCATCATGGGCCCTACTGAAAGCACAAGTTTTAGGGGGCCATGTGTACTGTATCACTCCCAGTGCCTGCAACACTCTCTATCCTAAAGCTACCATTAGAATAATTCCTCAGATCAAAGAGAATGTAAACGTCAACCAATAAATATCGAAGGGTGTGGTGTTTGTAGTTAAGAATAAATCCTCACAGAGACAAAACTTCCATAACCCCTACAGTGTTGATTCAGTGCTCTCATTTTCAGGAATATTGTCTCCAGTGTTAAAAATGATATGGCTGGAGTTGAAGTAGAAAATGTGAGGCATGAGGTAGTAGTGGGAAGGATACATGTAGAAAAGCTAAGAAGTAGTCATATACACATGAAAAAAAAAATGCAGAGTTTACACAATGATCTATCATGTCAAAACTAAAGTGAGGATGAAAAAAAGCTGAAACTATGAAGTAGTAAACAGAATACAAAATGGAGGAATGGGTACACCAATAGCATAGCAGGAGATAAATCAGAAAATTGGGCTTTAAATCTTATTCTACGTTTTTTTCATTCAGTATTATTATTATTTTTTAAATTACAACTAACATTTATTGAACTAAATACATCAAAATATGTCACCTATAATACCATATATAATTCCTTCCACAGTTCAGTATTATGTTTTAAAGATCTATTCATATTGTTGTATGTATATGTATCTTGTTGTTTCTAATCTCTACATATTATTTCTTTGTCTATATTTACCACACTTATCCATTTACATGAAGTGTTAGAACAGTGATTTGATGAACTCCCTGTCTGTGCTCCTGTACTAAGCTGATTAAGAGGGGTTTTTTGTTTTTGATTTGTTTTTGTTTTTTTGATATATATCACAAAATAAGGTTGCTGGGTTTAGGGTTTATGCCTATATAATTCCATTAAGTAATTTTAGTATTTTCTGCCAGGTTACTTCTCAAGAATGGTTGTAGAATATGAGAGTTTTTGTTTCCTTTTATTCTCTGTTGGTTCCATCAAAAAAATTTTTTTTTAAAGATTTTATTTATTTATTTATTTGAAGGAGAGAGTGCAGGGGAGAAAGAGAGAGAGAGCAGAGGGGAGCAGAGGGAGAAAGACTCTGTACTGAGAGCATGGAGCCCTATGTGGGCTCAATCCCATGACCCTGAGATCATGACCTGAGCTAAAAGCAAGAGTTGGATGGTTGCTATGATCAACTGAGCCACCCAGGCACCCCCAAATTTTCTAATGTTAGCCATTCTGGTAGTATAAAGTAGTATCTAATTACCAAGTCACACATCTTTGATTACTAATAAGTACTAGTAAGTTAGAACATCACTTCATGAAACCTTAGGTTTATGGCATTAAGACTTCATATTCTGCAATTGTTTATGTATATCCTTGTTTTCCATTGGATTCCCTGTCTTTTTTCTTTCCCCTTTGCAAGGGTTCCTTGTATGTTTTAAATATGAATCCTTTGTGGTTTTAGAAATTGCAAACATGTTCTTTGCTCTGGTAATTTTAAGTTGATTTTCATTGGACTGAAATCTTTAATTTTGATCTAATTAGTTCCACAGAGCTTTTGAAAAGTGTGTTTTATTTTTAATTGTGGTTATGTAACTGAACCGAAGTGAGTTTGCTCCTTGGTGAGTCAGAAACTGCACCAGGTTGTTATTACAAAGAAAAACTTTATTTGTAACAAATAAGAAGATCACAGGGAATAATTTTCAAAGCCATGATTCTCCAGCAACCATGGATGCATTCCTTTTATTTAGAAATAGGATGAATATTTAGATAGGGAAGGCTTGTCATCGTATGTAGAATTAGGCCCAAGGTTGTACATGCATCTTGAAAGATACCAGTGTGTATATGTATATTTTGTAAATGAGGCTGAGGCTCCTCCTTGGGTAGAGATTTTAATATTATCATGATGCAAAGATTGTCACCAGTCGCTCTAGAGGTCACTTGATAGTCCATCTCTGTAAGTATGAGTCAGGGGTTAAGCTCAAACTTGTTAGGTGGTCTGGGCTGACTGGAGGTCTTGTCAAGGCAGTGTCTATCATTCCAGGGGTGGTTTTGGTTTCCATTTCCCTGAGTTAAGAGAGAAACTGGAAAGAAGAGTTTAAGGGAAAAATGTGGGACAAATGTCAGGAAGTAAAAGCAGGAGGTGGACAGTAAAGATCAGGTCTTGGGGTCTAGCTGGTGATAGTTGTAATCAGTAACATTAAACTTAGCATCTTAAACATTTTTAAGTGTACAGTTCAACAGTGATAAATACATTCATATTGCTCTACAACAGATCTCCAGAACTTTTTCATCTTTAAAAACTAAAACTTTATATCCATTAAACACTAAGTCCCCATATTTTATCTCCCTAGTCCTTGGCAGCCACTTTTCTACTTTATGTTTCTATGATACTTTAGATACTTTATGTAAGTGGAACTGTATAGTATTTTTCCTTTTGTTTTAGGTAGTATAATGTCTTCCAGTTCATCCATGTTGTAACATGTGACAAGATGTCTTTTAAGGCCACATAATATTCAATTGATTTTCAATTGAATTTATTCAATTCAATTGAATATTCAATTGAATTTATATACCATATTTTCAATTGAATTCAAATACCATATTTTCTTTATCCATTCAACTGTTGATGGACATTTGAGTTTTTTTCACCTCTTGGTTATTGTGAATAATATAATGTACCTGGATAGGGGATAGTGAAATATCTCTTCAAGATTTTCCTTTTTATATATATATATATACTCCAAATGGGATTGTTTGATCATATAGTAATGAAATTTTAATTTTTTGAGGAACTGCCATACTGTTTTCCATAGCAGCTGTACATTTTTCATTCTCACCAATAGTGTACAGGTTTCTAATTTCTCTTCATCCTCATCAATATTTGTTATTTTTTATTCTTTTGATTGTGGCCATTATCATGGGTGTGAGGTGAAATCTCATGTGGTTTTGATTTATTTTCTCTACTGATTTGTGATTTTGAGCATCTTTTCATATGCTTGTTGACCACTTATATATCTTGTTGGAGAATTGTCTGTTCAAGTTTTTTTGCCCATTTCAAAAATGGCTTATTTGCTTTGTTGTTGTTGAGTTGTTTGAGTTCTTCATGTATTTTGGACATTAACCCCTTACCAGATATAAGACTTGAAAATGTCCTCTCTTGTTCTCTCAGTTGCCTTTTCATTTTGTTGATTTTTTTTTTCTGTGCAGAAGTTTTTCAAGTTTCATATAGCCCCATATATCTGTTTTGCTTTTGATGCATGTCCTTTGCTGTCATATCTAAGCAATCATCACCAAATCCAACATCTTCAAATTTTCCTGTATCTTTTCTTTTAGCAGTTTTAGAACTTTGTGTCTTTCATTTGACTCTTTAATCCATTTTGGTTAATTTTTGTGTATGATATAAGGTAAGTGTCCAACTTCTTTTGCATGTGGATGTCCAGTTTTCCCAATACCAATCTCTATGAAGAGATTGTCCTTTTCTCAATTACATGATCTTGGCACCCTTGTAGAAGATAGCTTGCCATATACACAAGGATTGCTGTGCTCTCTCTTTTAATCCATTCCACTCATCTATATGTCTGTCTTTATACAAATATTATACTTTTTTATTTTTTTAATTTTTTTTAAAGATTTTATTTATTTATTTGACAGAGAGAGATCACAAGTAGGCAGAGAAGCAGGCAGAGAGAGAGAGGGGAAGCAGTCTCCCTGCTGAGCAGAGAGCCCAATGTGGGACGTGATCCCAGGACCCTGAGATCATGACCTGAGCCGAAAGCAGAGACTTAACCCACTGAGCCACCCAGGTGCCCCGAGTTTCCTTTTTTTTTTTTTTTAATAATTAAATGGCTAAGAAATGCACGAAGTAAGGGTTAAAGCCATTCTATTTTAAAGGCCTAGTGTTAGGTCTGCTTGGAAAAGTAATTCCCTTTCAATTATATAGTTTTTTGAGGAAAAGTACATAGAACTATGTAAGAGAAAGGGGCACAAACCTCATTAGCTTGGGCAGACAAATCAACCAATGTGATTGATTGCATGGTAAATGTTGCAGTCAGATAACCTCACAACCTGGTACTTGGTGACCCATTAAATGAAGAGATGAAGAAGAGAAAGGTAAGAATGAGATTTCTAATCCAGATGACAGAGATGATTGGGTCACAGCTTAACTGAAATTTGAAATATAGAAGAAAAGCTGGTAATATATATGTAATTCACAAAAAAAGACAATTCTCTGGTACATTAAAAAAAAAAACAAATTTAAGAGTGATTTGATAGAGATGCTTTTGCTGCTGATGAAATGAAACCATGACCAAAAAATCCCAATATATTTTTTAAACACTTGACAACTATTGTGCCAATTGTCTAATTTGTAATTGAAATGAATTCGGAAGATGTGGTAGTGTTTTGATAGGTTGATATCACCATGCCTTTAATTTTGCTTTGATTTCTTTTTTTTTAATTCCAAGTTTTTATTTAAATTCTAGTTAGTTAACATATATGGTAAAATTGATTTCAGGTGTAGAATTTAGTGATTCATCACTTATGTATAATGCCCAGGGCTCATCACTAGTGCCCCCACTTAATACCCATCATCCATTTGGAAAAAAGCTACAAACTCAAGGATGAGTTTTTTTAAGGATGTATGTTGAAAGATTTCAGACTCAAATTGTTTACAATTTGATGTATGGTTTCCATTTGATGTTATAAATCTCCACTTTATATGGGAATCACTTGGAATTCATTCCAGATGTGTGATCCTCAGAGATTTTCAGTTAGTTAGAACTCTGAAACTGTTGAACTTCTAGTCTCTCTTGGGAGTTTTAGTTCTGGTGAGCATTGTCTTCAAACAGGAAGCAACTCTCTTTTTTCTTTATTTTTTTAGGTTTTAAAAAATTTATTTATTAAAAGTTAACATGTGCATAAAAGAAATTGAAAAACACAAGAAACAAAGGACAAAGTCATCCATAATCACAAGCAGTTTATAGTTTGACTTCTAGGTCCCATGTGTGTATCTACAAAAGTAAGCATTTTAGTGTTATTAAGATCGTAGTTATATATCATGCTTTTTTACACACCATGAATATTTACCATTTCAAAGTCCCCAAACTATGAGTATTTTAATAACCAAAAACACTCTACATCAACTCCATCTGAAAGAAAAAAGTGTAAAATCCTGCCTTTCTTGGTGACAAAGATTTCAGAGAAGACAAAAATGGCAACAGGCCTCTAGATAAAGATACTGGCAGGGTTAAAATTAAAATACTGCATTCCCTTAATGTTCACTTAAAACAGACATACGTAAGAGTACACAATGTATAAAGCTCCTAAAATAATTCATTATTCAATCTATACTATTCAAATATTAGCAACAGGGTATGTTTCCATTGAATCACTTAATGTATTCCTATAGTACAGCCAAAGAGATGCACACACATTAACAGTTATTACAAATGTAAGTATGAACACATCCGCATATATCTCTCCTTCTATACTTCCTTCTGCCCCTCTGCTGCCAATCTAGTAAGTACTGACATTTCTGAGACAGTGCAACAATTCCATGTCCAAGATGCTTCTTTCCTCTTGCAATTCTTTCCCTTCCACCTCCTCCAATCCACAAAACAAAGATACACGACAGCATACTTCTCAGAGGTGGTTTAACAATTCCATCACCAAGACGGTTATTTCCTTCTTTTCTTCCTCCTCAAGATCGTCTACTTCATGTCCTCTTACCCACTGAACAAACGTGGACGCGTGTTGCTCCTGATGCCCCTTCAAGGTGGTCTAGCAATCCCATTTCATTTCTATGATTTTTAAAAAACCAAATAGGCATTTCCAAGATGTGTGATTTTTCTAACTCTACTTTATCATATGTTGGCAACCTTTTTACATCTAGAAGGCCTAGATGTGACAAAAAGTTTTCTTTTGAAAGGTTGGGGTTGGGGGAGGGGGGAGTTGAGGGCAGCTTTTTCATCTTATATACACAGGCCTTCTAAAAACGGCCGGTGAATCCTCCCAAAGGGTGGTCTTCCTATTGGCCAAATGCCTCATGTAATTCTCTCAAGTCGCTCTTCCAACATGAGGGTCTGGGGGAATGAGGACCAACCACCTGTGGCCCATTAACCGTTCCACCCGTCCTTGACCTGGGCTTTGCTCACCTTCTGGGCCCCTTAGGGCCTCTGTCCACCGTTCTCCATAGAAAGTGAGGTTTCGTCCAGTGGGTACAGAGCAGTCATCCCAGGGCCGGACCTGTGGAGCTCCAAGGTCAAAACGTGGCTGAGTTTGAACTCATGACCCCAATGACCCACATGGGGCTTGAACTCATGACCCCAGTGAGATTAAGAGTCATGCACTCCACCGACTGAACCAGCCAGGTGCCCCTTGAATGATACTTTAAATTGAATTTATCTTATATAGATATAGTCCTCAATTTATGTATCAATTTTAATCATAAATCATTTCCATGTTTTTTAATCTCTCAGAGTTTTAAATGATTTTTAAGGGTGATGAAGTGGTATGGTATGAATCCCATCTTTTAAGAATCTTCTCAAGCTTCACCTTTTTGAATCTTACCTGTTCTTTTATTTATTTTTTTAAATTTTATTAACATATACTATATTATTTGCTTCAGGGATACAGGTCTGTGAATCAACAGTCTCACACAATTCACAGCACTCACCATAGCACATACCCTCCCCAATGTCCATAACCATTCTTAAACTACTCTAAGCTTTCTTTTCAGTGCTTCTTTTTCTTTTACTTCCTCCCATAACCTCATTTATAGGAAGTACTACCTGACATTATAAATCTTAGCCATATAAATATTTCCTCCTCTGTATTCTGAATTTATTAAAGCAGGAACCAGCATTTTAATGTTCTATTTTTTTTAAATATTTTTAAAAAATTTATTTGGCAGGCAGAGAGAGAGGAGGAAGCAGGCTCCCTGCTGAGCAGAGAGCCTGATGTGGGGCTCATCCCAGGACTCTTGAGACCATGACCTGAGCCAAGGCAGAGGCTTTAACCCACTGAGCCACCCAGGTACCCCTAATATTCTATTTTTGATATCTATAGTCAGTGCTTAATATAGAGTAACCGTTCAATCAGAATCTGTCACATAAAAACCGTTCTTACAACAATCCTGTGCTATGTGTGATGGGTATTATTTTTACAGAAACTGAAACTCAGAATCTAAGTGACTTCTCCAAATTCATAAAGCAGCAACTGCACATACAATGATTGAATCCATAGTTCTGATTTTAGGTTTAAAGATTCCTTCTACATAGGCCACCAGTGCCAGAAATGTACCTTCTTATGAGGCTCAGTCTTGTTTATAGCTTCTAACTGATTTGTAATTTTGAAACTAATGAATACATTATTGTATTTTCCTTATTTGAGGTACTCTTTTTTTTTTTTTTTTTTAAGATTTTATTTATTCATTTGACACAGAGAGATCACAAGTAGGCAGAGAGGCAGGCAGAGAGAGAGAGAGAGGAGGAAGCAGGCTCCCCGCGGAGCGGAGAACCCGATGCGGGACTCGATCCCAGGACCCTGAGATCATGACCTGAGCCGAAGGCAGCGGCTTAACCCACTGAGCCACCCAGGCGCCCCGTTATTTGAGGTACTCTTAATGTATAAAGATAATTCAAGTATCTGTGTTCCTTTAGAAGTAATTCTTTTAAGTGATGGCAGTAGGTTGGGGCACCTGGCTTGCTCAGTTGGAAGAATGTGCAACTCTTAATCTTGGGGTTGTGGGTGTGAGCCCCATACTGGGTGAGATTACAAAAAAAAAATGTTGTCAGTACGTTAATTATTTTCTTTTTCAGAACAAAGTTAACCTTGTAAGTGATTTGTGGGGAGATATTTAAGACTGTGAAGAGATGAGTGTTGTAAATGTGCATGTAGTGGTTATAATATTATCAGTTACTCAGCTGTGAAAAGTAATATTTTTAACTTTTTTTTTTTTTAAATAACTCACGTTAGTCTCTGTTTCAATCCCTTATGGCAGAACACATAATCTTAGAGTATTCTGGGTAAACTCAGCAATATCACATTTAAATCATGTAACTGTACTTTTAACTCTAACATCATGACTTTGGGGAGCACAGCTGACCACTGGCTGTTGCAATCTATCCAGTCTCTCATCTGTAGATAACTTGCTCTATCTGCCACCTCAGCGTGTTCAGCTCCTTCTGACGAGGCTCTGGTTCACTACTGTGGTCGTCTTATCAAACCAGAAAGTTCTTTAAAGGCCTAAAGAGCTTAGTCTCACGGACATAGGGAAATTTGGCTACTTTCCTACAAACTCCAGAACTGCAGGAGACCCGGTTGGGTACCGGCAGCACTCCTTGCCTTTACTCCACATGCTGCCAGCCAGTTTCTCTCTTCTCCATTAGGGGGAATTCTGGGAAATGGCTTGCTTCTCCAGACCCCTGCAAAGAAGGGAGCACAGGTCCTTTCTACCATCATAGCCCCAAACTCCTCTGAAACTTCTAATTTGCTCTTTCCTTTTGAAGTAATCCTGGTTTTTTAGGGATGAAGGAGAAATGTAGAGTACAGAGACTCTTGCAGGAGTCTATGTTTTTTCTTTTCTTTCAACTCTTTTCAGAACTAAATGTATAATGTTTAGGGAGGGATGCATCTACTACAGTCATATAAATACAATAATATAAAAATATGTTGAAAAGACAAGTCCAAATTTGAATAAAAACTACTTCTTGGGAGAGAAAACAGGATTGCAGAGGGCTACAATCCATTGGTTACATTTAAATACTTAAAAATCTTAATCAAATATGGCAAAAATTTAAGACCTAATGGAGTTTGGTATACATTTTATGACTCCCTGTAATTATTGCATACTTGCAACATTTCATAATAAAATCATTTCTAAAATAATAAAAGAGAACTCTCAATCTAGTTTGGGTGTTAAGTTACTAGTGTATGAATACATAAACAATAAAAAGTTGAGTAGCATGAAGAGACAATCCAGGAGAAATCTCATGTAGTGTTTGCACAATAAAAAAGAGCACAGTTCATAAGGAGAATAAGCTAAAAGGAACAAAATATTGCAGTGGACTTATTCATTTATTAAATAAACTTGAATAGATATGTGGTGAATATTCCAGATATTAGAATAATTATGATAATAACTTACCAAAGAAATTAAATATTTGTTGGTAATGTAACCGATCTATTGTATAACTTTCGGGTTTTGACAGAAAGCAGCCTTGTCTTTATTAGCTGCATTAGTATAGATTTTATATAATGACAATCATGCCATTACTAATTTACTTAAAAATAAAATTACCATACATGAGAGGTGTGGAAGTCAAGGTTAGAATGGAGCCAACTGAAATTTTCTTCAGCAATCAAGTAACTAAAACTGATTATCAGTGATCTTGAATGAGATTATACATTGATAACACAGGGACATTCTACTGAATTGGAGGCTTTCTTCTCAATTATTTTATTATATATTTGGTGTTGCTGAAGAATGTATAATCTCTCATAATGAATTAGATTAGTAGATGTTATCTGCTACATTGGTTAAAGAAAAAGAATTTATGGGATATTTGAACTGATTAAGATTTTATATCACAGGGGCACCTGGGTGGCTCAGTGGGTTAAGCCACTGCCTTCGGCTCAGGTCATGATCCCAGGGTCCTGGGATCGAGTCCCGCATTGGGTTCTCCGCTCAGCAGGGAGTCTGCTTCCTCCTTTCTCTCTCTCTGCCTGCCTCTCTGCCTACTTGTGATCTCTGTCTGTCAAATAAATAAATAAATTCTTTAAAAAAAAGATTTTATATCACAGCATCATTCTTAATTTTTATTTGGTTAAGAATAACATCATTTCTGAATCTGCACTCACTCTCCTACTGTGCTTAGTGTGAGTTAGGAAATATGCTACTTCAATAGGAAGTTGAACAAGTTAAAAAGAGTCAAAATTTCCTGAGTACCACTAGACACACAGCTGGCTGATGAAGATATGGCAAAAATAATGAGACCAAGATCAGTCTCAGAGAATAATGAAAAACAGTTCCCTAAATTTACCTTCAAAATGAGGGCAATTATAATCATGCAATATATTCCAAACCTGAATATATATGAAGTTGCTGTCAGACTCTGCCTCAGGGTATTTAAACTTTGAGTAATTGTAAATTTCATTCCTAGCAAAGAGTATACACATTCAGTTGGAAATAATTTTGCTTCCCATAAATAGGCCAAATTAAACCAAACTGGTACTTTCCTAAGGCAATAATATGCATTTCTTTTCATAAATTCTTCTGAAGTACAATATCGTGTTAGCCGCTTAATTTCTTAAGCGTCTAGAGCTGTCAGACAGGCTTTAACTTCTGTGGTACTGCCTGAGGAGCTGTGTGGAGAACGATTTCCAGGCTGGTCCTGCCTTCCAGGAAAAAGTGCAGGAATCAGGTGATTAGTACCCACTTTGTGGCCAGGGACATGGTGGTAGCTTGTCCTGTCTGGCCTCTTGGTACTAACAGAGGTGGCATACAGGTTCCCATGTTTTAATTTTTTTTTAAAAGATTTTATTTATTTATTTGATAGACGGAGATCACAAGTAGACAGAGAGGCAGGCAGAGAGAGAGAGAGGAGGAAGCAGAGATCATGACCTGAGCCAAAGGCAGAGGTTTAAGCCACTGAGCCACCCAGGCATCCCTCATATTTTAATTTTGACTTGATTTTGTAGATATAAATCGCAACCAAACAATGGAGGATGGGAGAGTTATTTTGAGGAATGAATAACTTCAATATTCTGCTAGTTAAAATAAAAAACAAAATATTGATCATTTGCATTATCCTTTATTCAAGTGTTGCTTACTCATCCCTCTGGGCTGAGCACAAATGCTGTCCTTGTCCTGAAGTCTTCCTTGACACCCTCACTGAACTTTGGCCTTTTCTGAAACGGACCACTGTAGCAATTTATTTGTACCCTTTGGTGATACTTTTCACATTCTGTCTTGTATTAAGTGTGTGTATGTTCTTCTTCCCAATTACTTGTAATGGTAATACTTTCTGGTATGTGTACAGTTTTGATAGCTTTGAAAGTTTACTTATTTAAAAACTTATTCCTATTATCTTACCAATTTTCACATAGGCCTTATGATTCAATAAATCATCCTCATTTTATTGATGCAAGGAATGTGAGGTGGTGCAATGGGCCAGCATGAAAAGACAGATTCTAGCTTCTACTAGAATGTATGAATTTTGTGATCCATGAATAGTCCACTTAACACGTGATATTTTAGCTTTCTTTTCTGGGAAAAGGAGGGTAAGGGGGATGCAGGGGTGTGAGGGTCCATTGTCATATGACATTAATCAGATCGGCTAAGTTTCAAAACACTGTTAAAGTGGCATTAATTTGTCACCATTGAGAGATTGTATTCTCCTTGGGGATAGGAACTGTGTCTCCTTTTTATCTTTCTATTTTCTAAACAGCGCTGCACCTAATACTCAGTAGTTGTTCAGTAAATGTTGGCTAAGTGAAAGAATAGAACAGGGATATGTAAACTTTTTTTTTCCAAAGAGCTACAAAGTAAATGTTTTAGGCTTTATGGACCATATGGTTTATGTTCCAACTATTTAATGCTGATCTCTCTGTACAGAAGCAGCCACTGACAATAGATAAAAAAGAGAACATAGGCACGTCCCAGTAAAATTAATTATGAATTGAAATGTGAATTTCATGGAATTTTTCACATGTCATGAAATACTCTTCTTATGATCTTTTTCAACCATTTTAAAAAAAGTAGAAATCATTCTTAGCTCACAGGATGTACAGAAACAACATAGCTGATTTAGCTTGCAAGCTAAACCCCAATAAAATATGAATATCAGCTATATTTAAAAACTGGACTGTATTTTATTGATTTATTGTGGTAATTATATGAGTGTATTTTGTGTAGTATTACTGGAATAGATGAGAATCCTTAATCATTCACTAATAATATTGTGAGGATAAGAACTATATAGTTGGAGGCAAAATTAAACATGCTTTATTGGGTTGAATATAACTTTATTTTTCTTGTATTATGCTATATAGATTTTCATCACATGTTGTGGATTCTTAACTCATTTCTGGACTCATTTAATAGTATATTGGGAAAAAATTGTTAAGGAAAGTATTTATTGAGGAACAATTGATGAGGCGATAAGATGATGTCAAATGCTTGGTGTTACAGAAAGTCATGAAATTGTGCAGACCTGCCCACTGAAAATTTATGCTATCTCACTTCGTTTGGGCTCTTAATGCTACTTGTCAATAAAAAATGCAACTTTCTTTATTCTTTGCTTGTTAAATTCTCATTGCATTCCTCATGGCAGCTGTTTTAGATTTTCCACGCTGTTCAACTTCCAATCCTATGACATCTCCCTCACTCTAAGAGATGACTCCTGCACCTCCTGTCCATGTCATCCAGCATGAGCTCCAGCAGCTTTTCTGCCCTTGTCCTCAGATGGCTCTGCTGTCACTCTTTCCCCACTACTTCCTATTCTTCTGTATCTTCACCTTTTTTTTTTGTTCCCTTCTATCACAGCACAAAAATGTATCTCTTCTAAATTGTCACTTGTGCTCTCTGTACCATTATTTTTTAACCTCTTTCATAAAATTTTTCATAGTGTGATCTCCTTTATCTCTTATCTGCATCTCTGTGCCTCTTTCTCTTCTTTTTGTAGACTTGCTCAGTTCTCCCTGTTCTTAAAAACAGGGCTCATGGGACGCCTGGGTGGCTTAGTTGTTTAAGCATATGACTTTGACTTGAGTTGTGGTCTCAGGGTCCTGGGATCGAGCTGCACATGGAGCTCCCTGCTCAGTGGGGAGTCTGCTTCTCCTTCTGTCTGCCTCTTCCCCTGCTCCTGCTCTCTCTCTGACAAATAAATAAATAACATCTTAAAAACAAAACAAAACAAAACAAACAGGGCTTATTCAGCTTTTCTGCACTGCTGTAACCTGACAGCCAGCATCTATTCTGATTGGCCAGCTTCCTTTTCTCACTGGGTGGTGCCTGAGCATATCACCCTTTTATCTTTGTCTTAAAACAATCAAACAACAAAATCCATATCAAAGCTATTCACCTCTTGGAACTTCTTTCTATTTAAGCCTACTGTCCAATTTCCTTTATGGTCAACCATTTAATGTCTTAACAGTATGATCTATACTTGATCCCTTATTCCTTTAGTCTTTGAACTCTGCCTTCCCTGTTCTCCATTTTTTTTTTTCAAGATTTTATTTATTTATTTGTCAGAGAGAGAGCGAGTGAGAGCGAGCACAGGCAGACAGAGTGGAAGGCAGAGTCAGAGGGAGAAGCAGGCTCCCCGCGGAGCAAGGAGCCCGATGTGGGACTCGATCCCAGGACGCCGGGATCATGACCTGAGCCGAAGGCAGCTGCTTAACCAACTGAGCCACCCAGGCGTCCCTGTTCTCCATTTTTTTAATGTTGGCAAAAACCACCAGATAGCTTTTAGGAGATAAATAGCGTAATTTTTATTAATGATTATCTTTCATTTCCTTAGCATTATGCCTTAGGAGCTCTTATTCTTTGGTCTTTGGAAGAGTGTTCCTTTCTTATCCCAGATTGTTCTTTCTCTATGTTAGTTACTCTTTTTCCTCCCCATTCAAAGATTGGCTTTCTCCAAAGTCACATAACAGTCCCTCTCCTTTCTTTTCCCATCCATCACCCTACTCATCCATATTCTATGTTACCTCAATATGGTGGATATCATCTAAGTATCTCGGACTCATCATGTTTAAGACTGAATTAAGATCTTTTCAACAATTTATCTCTTTCTCTCCTAATTTTTATAAGGGAGTTTCTCTTTCTTCAGGGATGAAATCTGGGAGCCATCCATGACTCATTCCTTTTTACTGTTTCCCAAGGAAAATCAAACCCCAAGTCCTAACAAATTTACTTTTGAGTTATTTTGGCCATCTTTTCCTTCCTGTACTTTTCCACTGCTACTACCTTAATTTAGCCCTTAGTTACCATAGTTTTTAAGAATTGATGGTATTCTCTTTATTGGCCTCATTTCTTATAGTTACCCTTCTGCAATGCATTTTGAAATCTTTGGTTTATATTATTTCACTTTGGTTATATTACTTTAAACTCAATTCTAATAGCTAACAAATTGGAGGGCTTAGTATCTGTTAGCTACAGTTCTAAGCAGTTTATGTGGATAGACTTAATTAAACCTCACAAGAATCCTTTGAGGTAAGCTAGTATTATCATGTAATTGTGGAGTACAATGAGCTTTATAGAGTTCAGCAACTTATTTAAAGATCAAATAGCTTATAAGACAGAGATTCAGGAGTCAAACTGTGGATGCATGTGTGGGGGGTGCTATACAGTACTATACTGTAATGCCTCCATAAAGCATTGAGTAAAGGTCACACTCACTAACTTGGCTTTCAACTCTCTGATCTCCAACTTCTTTTAATTTTCAGAAATATCTAACACAAAACTAGTGTAATGGCTCATCTATTCTATTCCTAATTCTCATATATTTGACTGAGCTTTTAGTTCTCATAGTTTTATTTATAGTTTTCTCCAACCCCTCATGTTTCCCCTCATCTCCTACCAAACTGAAAATCTTGAGTATAAAATATCTTCATTATCTTTCAACACTTATTTAAGCACTGTAGGGCCTACTCCACTTAGAAGAGATCCTTATCCTCTGCCTACCCAATTATACTTGTTTTAAATACATTTGTAATTACAATGAATTTTGTCATTTATGTTTCTCATACATTGGGTGGCATTCTGAACATTGATGTTTGTGTGTTATTCTCTGTGAGACTAATTTTTGCATGTATTACAACCATATTAAATAGCTGTAAAATAATTAAAATGAATCAAATATATTTTCTGATTATCATTTTTAAAAATCCCCAAATTCAATTGAATAAAGAGAAAGAAACAGTAGCTTTTCCCCTAAATGCCAGATGATCTCAGATGATGTCACAGTTTCTGGTTTTTAGTTACTATTGGATCTCAAGTACTGTTACCACAAGAATGGAGATTTTCCAGTAGTTCTAAACAGGAAGTACAGTGCCAGAAATCTGGCTTGAAAGTGTGGTCTCGTGAAACTTCTGGTCCTAATGGTTAAGATTTTTCATACTTCTTGCTAAATCTTTTCAAATGTGCTCATCATTTTATATTACACAATTAGTTGGGACTCTAGAATATCAGTTCCAAACCACAATTAGAATGGGTGGGAACCAAATTTTATGAGACTAAAAAACAATGTCCCTGAAAAATAGAGCTGTCATGTTCGTGGGATAAGATACACACAGTAGAATAATGAAGAAGTACCAAGCTAAAATGATGCAGAACTCTATTTCTTTTAACTGTTTTAAATGCAAGTTGTTCTTGCCCTTGGAAAACTGGTCTGCTTGGAGGATATAGTTATAACAACATAAATTTTGACTCAGTTTTTTCCTTCTAAGCTTCAGGCTAGCCAAACTAGACAGTTTTTATTAGTGGCTCATTGAAAATTCATATTGTTTTCTGATTTTTTGTTGGCCATGAACTCCCCCAAATTAAATTCAGAATGGTAACAAGAGCTACTAAGCTTTTGAAAATCTAAATTTGCTGATATGTTTTAATGTTTTTAATACCAGCCAAGCATTTGTACTGCATCTCCTAAATGCATTCTTGAAAGGAGTTTCTTAGTTCTTCTCCCATTTTTGAAGTAGAATCAGCAAAATGCACAAATTTTACACTTTATGGTTTGTATGGTAACCCAGGCACTCTGTAAATTTCAGTAAATGCTTGTCAGCTATGCCATTTTAAAAAGCATACTGTTTTTGTTTGTGATCAGTGGAAGAACACATTGTCAGAGGGGGAATGGGAGCAATCCGTTTTCTTAGATGGGATTCAAGAGATTCTGTTCTGTTGTTTACACAATTAAAATGCTGTATTCCGTCCAAGCTGCTTTGAGCTGGGATCTGATTTCTTTCTTTCCTTTTTTTTTTTTTTAATGCTTTTCCCCTGTCTCAGTAGTCTATCTAGGATTCTAGGTTAGGAGGCATAATATGAAAGAAATGTACCTATAGAGGGCTTGAAACATGTCACATGATGAAAAGATGAACTTTTGGTGGAGATGGAGGTTAGAGAAGGCTTTATAAAAGAATCAAGGCCAGGAGGAAAAAAGACCTGGGCTGGTAGTAATATACACTGAAGTTATAAGTTGATGTTTGATATAACTAGCTATTTAGTGAACTGCATAGATAATCAGTATAATACCTTCTAGGAAGATACTTAAGGCTAGGTTTAAGCCTACATAAAATTACATACTTCATAAAACTTTAGGTGTTAGCCATTAGTTAATAGAACATGTTTTCTTTCATTTACCAGCTTAAAAATAGTGCTCCTTTTTTGGAGCATATATTAAAAAGGATTAAAAGAAAAAAAAAATACCCTCCACCAGTCCTTCTAGGAAACTGTAAGTCAAGATTACATTGCTAAGAAAAACCTGCAAAGCATCTATCTTCTGTGTATTTTTTCCAGATCTCTCATTAAGATTGATACTTTTTTCTAGGCAGTTGAAAGGATCATAAAATTCAGTCTATGTTTTAAATTATTTTCGGTTGAACTTAACAACAACAAAAAAGCCTTCCAAGTGAGGTATGTGCAGAATTCCCTTTAAATACTTAAGAGAATCAGGGCACCTGGGTGGCTCAGTCCGTTAAGCAGCTGCCTTTGGCTCAGATCGTGATCCCGGGGTCCAGGGATTGAGTCTCGCATTGGGCTCCCTGCTCAGCGGAGAGCCTGCTTCTTTGTCTGCCTGCTGCTCTGCCTACTTGTGCTCTCTCTATCTCTCTGTCAAATAAATAATAAAAAATAAAAACTTAAGAGGATGAAAAGCTTGCTAGATAGAACATGGCAACCAACAAAAATAAAGGCCTTGTGTAAGTGTTTCCAAGATTTACATCTTCAAATTTAAAAGGTTTTCCAGTTATAGTCACCTAATGCCCAAACATTCCTCAAGGGTCCGTGATGCAGTGATGGGAGAAAGTGATTGCCAGGGTTCATCATACTGACCTCAGGCATTAAGGGAAAGAGAGGACAGAGGCTGGGACAAACCTTGTTCAAGAGACATGACTAAACTATCTTTATGATTAGTCTAGAATGGGGTGCCTGGGTGGCTCAGTGGGTTAAGCCGCTGCCTTCGGCTCAGGTCATGATCTCAGGGTCCTAAGATTGAGCCCCACATCGGGCTCTCTGCTCGGTAGGGAGCCTGCTTCCTCCTCTCTCTCTGCCTGCCTCTCTGCCTGCTTGTGATCTGTCTGTCAAATAAATAAATAAAATCTTTAAAAAAAAAAAGAAGTTTGAGCAAAATGGTGAGACTCTAGGTCAGAAATGGAACAGTAGGCAGGGTCAAGCTAAGTATTTCAGTATAAGTCTGTGAACTGAGTTGATATGAGTCTGAGGGTGTTTCTGTGGTTACCTACCACATGACTTTTTCTTGGGTTGGTCTGGTTTACAGACGTGGGTTAAGACCACTCGTGATAAAATAAACTGGGCAACTGATCAGATAGCCAGCTAGTCTATGATCAGACTAACTCCTCCCAGAATATCACCCTAATTCATTAATTTAAAGCTCTCTGTTTTCTGGGGCCCCTGGATGTTTCATTGGTTAGAGTCTGCCTTCGGCTCAGGTCATGATCTCAGAGTCCTGGGATTGAACCCTGTGTCTGGGCTCTTGCTCAGTTGACAGTCTTCTTGTTCCTCTCCCACTCCCTCTGCCCTTCCCCCTCCTTCTGCCTGTCCCCCAGCTTATGCTCTCTCTCAAATAAATAAATAAATAGATAAAAATCTTAAAAAAAAAAACCAAAAAAATCTCTCCTTTATCTGATTTTAATAGTCCCCACCTCTGCCACTTCCTATATTTTAAGTTACTTTAAGTTATTTTTATAGTTCTCACCTTTTTGAGAATCTAACCCTCCATCTGGCCCTTCCTGTCTGGTAACTCCTACTTGTCCTTTAACCAGCTTGTACACCACTTTCCAAACCAAACCAGTCCTAGGCTGGTTTGAATAATCCTTGGTGTTTCCATAGAGTCTTCCACAGAGTCTTATGTCAGTGGTCTCACACACTGGTGTCCATCACCAGCAAAACACTAAAAATAGAGTTCTCAGGGCCCCACCCACAATGAATGAATCATAATCTCTGGATGCAGGACCATGAATTACATATCAAGCACTTGCCCAGGTGATTCTGATGTACATAAATGATTGGGGTCTTATCCTCATGGTTATCATATTTATTATAATTATCTCTGTGTATAACTTCCTCTGTCTCAGTTGAGCACAGTTTCAGTGAAGAGTCAATGTTTTGGTCATCTCTGGATCCTTAGACTCTAGTTCGAAGCCTGGAACATGGGGCACACAAGTATAAATTAATTTGATTCAGTTAATGAATTCTTTACTTAACAATTATTCATTTTTAAAAACTGTGTAGAAGCTACCCAACTGGTTTGAGATTTGAGTTGTGACTCTCTAAGTAGACACTGCTTTATTTTTGGTCCTTACAGGAAAGGTATTTGAAAGATATAGTTCTTTCTGGTCAGACTTCATTGGTTACCAGCAGGTGAATAATTAAAGTATAGCATATATTGGAATTAGACTGTTTCTATGAAAGAAACTGTACAAAATTTATTAGTTTAGTCCAAAGGCAGAGCATTAATGTGCAGATGAGAGTTACTTGATTATTACACTGTGTTACTTTTGTGTTTAATTTTTCTGCTTAAAGCCCCTGAAAATTATGAAAACTTCGTAAACCTCATCCTCATCTTTATCTACTTTCTCCCTTCACACTTAATGTCATTTTTTCTTCTCCCCATCCTCTAGCTCTTTATTTTCTCTTAACTCTCTTTTACAGTGAAAATTTGCAACAATATAATTTTAAATAATTTTATTAGGGCTTAATTTGCATAAAGTAAAATTTAGTTTCAGTGAGTTTTGACATAGGTCTGTGACCATGGACCCACTACCACAATCAAGTTAGAGGACATTTCCACAAACCTCAAATTTCCCTCGTGATCCTCTTTTACATTCCTTGCCCCCACCTCTCTTAGCTCCTGGCAAACACTGATTTGCTTTCTATTGCCATAGATTTGATTTGTCCTTTCTAGAATTTCATAAATAGAATTATACACTATGCACTCTTTTATGAGTGCTTACATAATTCATCATCATGGTTTTAAGATTCATCATGTTGTTCTGTGTTTCAGTAGTTCATTCCTTTTTATTATTATATGGATATTTTATAATTTGTTTATTCATTCATCTATTCTCACAGATTGTTTTCTAGTTTCTGGATATTATGAATAAAGCTACTCTGAACATTTTTGCCTATCTTTGTATGGACATATGTTTTTATTTTTCTGAGGCAATTACCTGAGAGTTGATTTGCTGGGTATATGATAAATTTGTATTTAACTTTATAAGAACTTTTCCAAAGTGGTTGTGCCATTTTAAATTCCCATTAACAATGTATGACAGCACCAGTTTTTCCAAGTCCCCATTGACACTTGGCATTGTTAATTTTTATAATTTTAGTCATTCTAGTAAGTGTGTAATATGATATCTTACGGTTATTTGTTCTGCATTTCTCTGATGTCTAATGGTACTGACCACCTTTTCATGTGCTTATTGGTCATTTGCATACATTTTAAGTGGCTTATTTTAATCTTTTGTCCATTTAAAATATATTTAGTTTAATACTCTTATTGTGAGTTATAAGAGATCATTATGTCAGCAATACACAATTTGTTACTAATTTAAAACTTCTTTTTTTCTGTTTAATCAGAGTGGACATATCCCTGATTTAATTAAACAATTCTTGTTCTTTTGCTTATATCTAAGTCAAGTGCAATAATTAGCCAAGAGGAAAAATCTGGCACTTCTGTAAGATGCTTCTTGATAATTGTCTTTTACCTTTGCAAAAGACCTGAACCTGTCATAAATATTATATAGTAATATAATCAAGAGAAATACATCAGTCAATGAGTAGTTTACACAAGCCAACTCACCCACGTGGCTTGAATGATTGGATAAATACTCTTATATAGCAAATGGAGAATTTGGTTTTAAAAAACTAGATAGCATATAAATATGTGCAGTTAAATTGGCAAATGATGTAATAATATTGAAGAACATGTAAAAATAAGTATACATAAAGTCTGTGAATAAGAATTATCTCTGTGTCCTCTTAGAGTGGAAACTTTAGTAACTGTGATACTTCAGTCTCATCACCAATGCCTAGATATAGTGGATTTTTTTTTAATTTAAATTTTTAAATTTTTTAAATAAACATATAAAGTATTTTTAGCCCCAGGGGTACAGGTCTGTGAATCTCCAGGTTTACACACTTCCCAGCACTCACCATAGCACATACCCTCCCCAATGTCCATAGTCACATCACCCTCTCCGGACACCCTTCCCTCCAGCAACCCTCAGTTTGTTTTGTGAGATTAAGAGTAATATAGTGGATTTTTGATATTTGTGGTAGTTATGTTGTATAAAGTTGCTGTAAACACTGAATTAGCACACACATTGAACTAGCTATTAGGGAAGACAAGCAAGCAAACAAACAAATTTATATATCTCACATACTGTATAATATTTAACCCTAAAAATAACTCACCCTACTAGATGCCATTCTCTATTTTACAAAACAGAAGACAAATGTAGAATTGCCCAGTGATTTGCCTGAGGCTGTCCCACTAAACTGGTGCCAGAGCTGGGATTAAAACTCTATTTAGCTGCACCTGTGACCAGGGCTTCCCACATTACTGCACTGCCCTACCATCTCCATTCTTTGGTCATCTCTTTATTAGAGTGAATAAGAAAGGAGACCATTGTTTTTTTGACCTCAGCTGAAAATGAGTGCTTTGGACACTTAAATATTTTTAACTGCTCTGAGCACGTTCATGGATTATCACAAAAGTGATAGGAATTTTTAAAAAATTATTTGACAGAGAAACACAGTGAGAGAGGGAATACAAGCACGGAGAATGGGAGAGGGAGAAGCAGACTCCTCACTGAGTAGAGAGCCCGATGCAATGCAGGGCTCAATCCCGGGACCCTGAGATTGTGACCTGAGCTGAAGGCAGACACCCAATGACTGAGCCACCCAGGGGCCCTGGGAATACTGATTTTTGGGTTCACAACTAGCTTTTGGAAAGTGGGCAAATTCACAGTTATGGAATCTTTGAAAAGTGAGGGTTGAATATATATACCTATATATATATTCACAAATGGGAGCACAAATGCAGAGATTCACATACATACAATTATATGCAGTTTTAGGAGGGTGGAAGTGAGAAAGAACAGGTTATCAGTATGGTACCAGACAATGGTCTCTGAAATTTTTTCACCCTGCCTTAAATTAGATGCCAGGGAGATTTTTTGATCATCTTTTAGATCTGTGGCTTATGTCCTGACTATGTCTAAATGGCTAGTTCACTTTTTGTGGATCAAAATGAGGTGATCCATTGGCTAACAGAGCCACAAAATCTGGGTCATATAAATATCTAATTATTTACCTGCTTTTATATGGACTTACATCTCAAATTAAGCAAATGTTGGTAGATTTGATATAATTTAAATCACAAAACATAGGAGAATTTCACTAGCTATCATATCTCCACTTTTTAAAATTTCTTTATTTGAGGTCATTAAAGGTCTGTATAAGATGATTCCAACTATTTCCATAGCTCAGTTTGAGAAATGAGGTAATGACATTTGGCAGAATCATTAAAGCTATACTAACTTCATACAACTGCTAACATCCAGAATATTATTCCAGACAACTTGGACATAGGAAGCAATTGGAAGAACTCAATGAATCACAAAATTGGAGCTGGTGAAAATTTCTCAAGGTGGAAAATCATTTAGGTCTAAAATCTATTGTTTTAGATTTTCCCCCTCACCTCATTTAATACTTTTGAAAAGAACATTATTATTAGAACAAGACTTTTTTTTACTAAGTTTTTATTATTTCTAGAATGTGCTGGCTATAATTAGAATGAATGAATGACTTTGTTAGCTTACTATTTTATTTTATTTTATTTTTTAAAAAAGATTTTATTTATTAATTTGAGAAGAGAGAGCTTGGGAGACAGAGAAAGAGAAAGCTGCAGTGAGTAGTAGAGGGGGAAGCAGGCTCTCTGCTCAGTAGGGGGTCTGATGTAGGACTCGATCCCAGGACCCTGGTATCATGACCTGAGCCAAAGGCAGACACTTAACTGACTCAACCTCCCAGGCACCCTGGTACTTTGTTACTTTAAAATAAAAACATTGCCATGCCAATGTATAAATCATGGGAGATAGAAATGCTATTTTTAACTTGTAGATTGACTATTTAACAACTTGATTTTATTTAATAAATGTTTATTTAATATTTAAGGAACATTTATAGACATTATAGATATGAAAATTAATAATGTGTTGTCTCTGGCTTCCAGGGATTTACATTCCAGTGAGAGGATTGTAAAAATTGCTCTGTATAGTGTAGCAAGTGCCCTATTGCTGTCACAAGCCAATATACCTGTTATGAGCTATAGTAGCAGCTAAAAGCATGGAAAAGTTTCACAGAGGAGAACTTTAAAAAATTCACGAGACATAGAATGGAAAGATGGTATATATGAAGGGGCGTTTAGACAACGGGAACAACATTTAAAAAACACAAAAGCATAAAATGTGCTGTGTTTGGGATTATGCATTATAATGTAGGGTATGGTACATGGGAGGGGCTTGTGGAAGATAAAATTGGAAAAAAATAAGTTGGGATAAGGTTGAAAGTGGTTTTAACAGCCATATTAAGAAGTATAAATTTAATCTAAGGCAAAAAGACCTCAAAGATCTTTAAATGACAGTGGACCCAGTCATATTTGGTGTTTAGAGTTAACGCTAATGATATTTTAAGGATGGATTCAAAAGAGGAAGGTTGAGAACAAGGAGACCAGTTTGGAGGCTGTTAGATTGTTTAGTAGAAGAGGATGAGGAGCTGACCATGCTTCTTCCTCTCCCACTCTCCCTGCTTGTATTCCCTCTCTTGCTGTCTCTCTCTGTCAAATAAAATCTTCAAAAGAAAAAGTGGGGGGGGGATATGGAGAAGGAAATGAGTGGGAGAGAATGGAAAGAGAAGAAAAATATGGAGAAAGGAAGGGATCGGAGGGAAAGTGTTTACAGAGAATTGTCAGGAGCAGTTATGATCTATTATGGTAATGAGGAACCAGGGAATGCAATCTTGATAGAATGGACAGGGGAAAAGCCATTTGAGTAAGGGCAAGAAGATGCAGAAGTGTAGTTTCTTTTTCTTTTTCTTTTTTTTTCTTTTTTGTTTTGTTTTGGTTGAGAAAGGACAGTTTTCACTTACTTAAAAAGACAGATTTTGTTGTTATTGTTTTAAGATTGGGTCAAAAAGTGCTCTGAGAGAGGAGGACTAGAATATACAGGGCAAAGACACATCGAGCAGCCCCTCTTGGGCTCTTGTTAGCTATAGATTGGTCCAGGCCATACAGAAGGAATGTCACAGTGTATGAGCAACAGCCTAGAATGGTTTATTTTGCACATAGATTTCTATATTATTTTATCATGATACCATTCTATTGACCTTTATGTCCTGTTTTCTCCTATCTTGTCCTCGCCTAGCCCACTTTCTCACCTATGACTACTCTTCTTGAATTCTGATTACATTAATCTGATTAAAGTGAGCTGAAAGAGAAAAATGAAATTTATTAGGAGAGTACAGAGGTATTTCATTGAACTCAAAGGCAGGCAGGGATTTGATCAGTATACTAAAGCCAAGAGGATCCTTACTAGATTTTGTATCTGCAACATTGTTTTATTTCTTTGCAGAATGGATTCTCTGCTTTGCTGAAGCAAGTGTGATAGGTTGAAGATGCCGACACACAGTATCCAAGTTTCACTTGTATATAGTCTAATTACATGAAAAAAGACTAACTCCTTTCTCTCCGCTAGTTCTGAAAAACCATTTTCAGGACTTTTTGCAGTCTTACCATCTATCAGTCTTCAAACAGTAAAGATATTGTTCTTATTATGCATAAAGCTATATGTTTTCATTGGAATAATGAGCTAAAATATAAATTAATTACAACCTGAAAATCTAGGCTTTCCTGTAACTGACACACTTTATTAGTCCATTTGAGCCTAAAGTAACATAGAAATTTCTTTTAAGAATCCCTAGTACCCTGTACCGTGGCCATGCTACCAGGTTCATTACTGATGTATTAGTCTACAATAATTGGTGATGCTTGCTAGGTCTCAACAGGTTGCCTTAAATTGAGACTGAGACCTGAATTTCAGAACTTCCTACAATTCCATTTCTGTCCCCCTTTGCCCCCCCCCAATTTGGCTCATGTGCAGATAGTTATAGGCATATGGATTTCAGACTCTAATACCTCCCATATACAGTTTCTTTCAACTCATAAAAAGCAAAGAGACTGGGAATAGGAGGAAACTTATGGGACAACTCAAGTTTGAGGAAGGAGGCCCTGTAGTTTCATCAGATCAGGGATACACTACAGGAGATCACAGACCATTAAGGCAATTATCACAGTTAACTTGTATTTATATAAAATACAAGTAAACAATAGGAAAATATGATGTTTGGGAAACAACTTGGTAATCTCCCTAAAAAATAGGTTGGTAGATATAATTTGCCTTTATGACAGGGGGACTGTCATAGTGCCATGTCAAGCCATATATATATATATGTATATATATATACATATATATATATAATATTATCATATATATGAAAATATTATAAAACTAAAAGTCAATATATAAGTCAATAGATATTAATAGCCCATAAAATCACAGAAGAAAGTCAATCCTTAGATATATTTTTAAGTTCCTTATACATGATATATTTATATTTTATAGATTGAGTTGATCTCCATTTTCCACTTATACCACCCCTATCCCAACTGGGCGGAGAAAGGATACAAAAGATAAAGTACTTGCCGGGAGATCTAATCTGACTCATCAACAAAATTACAGATACTTTAGTCTGGAAAAGCCTTTTAATATAGCAGAAACTTTTTGTGCTGTCATTCTGGTTTAGTCTTTTTATAAAATGTCTCAATGGATATCTAGTGATGTGACTGATGACGTGTCAGCTCTAGCTTCTTGACCTGCAGAGGCAAGCCTCCTGTCAGGAATGCAGGTAGTTTGGGGAGACCTCCCTTCTGGCAGAAACCCTGGAAGCTGTTGTCCCTCGCCCCCTTTAGGTAAGAAAGACACACCCAATTTCCCAGGAACTGAGTGAAGATGGAAATCTGGCTTTGCAACTATGTTCCACATTGTGCATGCTGTGGGTGAAATTTACCTTTGGCCATTTACAAGGACAATTAAATTTAGAGGAGAAAGTATGTTTCAAGTCTTATGTTTGAAAGTTACATTAACTTAAAAACAGATACTCTTGCATATTTTCCTTGAATTTCAAGAATACAAACAACAGATCAGAACAAATTCAACAAATCAGTGAATGAACATAACATTCATTTACTCATTTATTCAACAAGTATTCAGTGTTTTCTATGTGTTAAGCTGTGCTGTGCTATTTTCCAGGACTATAATACAAACATAGAATGAGGGACCCTGACTTAGAAATGGTTAGGAAACACCATGCAGATGATAGTTAGGAGATACCTTGTAAAGAGAGGGAAGACAGAGATAGAGAAGACCTCTAGACAGAGGACCTAATGAAGAGTCTAAGTTGGGAAGGGCCATAGGGAATGAAAGAACTAAAGACTAGAAATAATTGGAGTAGCAAAAGCAAAAGTGGGGATGTACTAGAAGTGAGGCAAGAGAGAGAGGCAGATCGTGCAGTATACTGTTGCTTATTTAAGGATTGTGGTTTCTCAGTTGAAGGACAACTAAGGATTGGAAGGAAGGATTTTAAGTAGTGTATTGTCTGTTTGCACGATAATTGTTTAAAAAGATAAAAATCACAAATTTCATACAAATATAAAATAAAGACATGTCAGGATATTATTTAATTCATTAATTAATGATGTTCCAGCAGGTTCAAAGAATCCAAAAGCCGATATATATACACTCATGGGCTATCAGGAATACTGAAATGCCCTATTATAGTCATCGAGAAGTCAGTATCACACTCATTCAACTTAAAAAGCTTGGCACTCATCAGGGCTCTGTCCTGAGCCATTTTCACTTCTATGTCTACAATCTTGCCTTGGTTGATCTCATTTTCTAACATAACCTTTATGTGCCATCTACCTGCTGAACACTATCAGATTCTCAACTCCTACTTGTTATTTCCACTGACTTGCCTTCTGGGTGGCTCAAAATTAAGGTGTATCAAATAGAACTTATAATCACTCTTTCCCCCTCCACATCCTGGTGGCTCTTCCCCCAGATTTCCCTAATCTAGTCTACCATACTTCTATATACTTGGTAGATCATTCCATAAAAAGGAAGCCATCTCCAGTGCCCCTCTCTTCCTCTCCTTCATATCAGATCTATCACACATATACATTTCGTTCCCTACCCATTCCCACAGTTCTGGTTCACAACACTACTGTCTCTTCAGTGCAGGGCATTCTTCTTCTTTTCTTTTTTAAAAAACATCTTCTTTGAGATATAATTCACATTAACATTAAATTCACGCAGTTAAAATGTACAATTGAGTGGTTTTTATTGTATTTACATCTTTCAGCAACCATCATGAAAGTCTAAGTTTAGAAAATTTTCATCACTCTAAAAATAAATTCCTAATGCATTAGTAGTCACTCTGCATATCCAACCCTACCTCCTCTTAGCCTCAGGCAACCAATAATCTACTTTCTGTTTTTGTACCTTTGCTTATCCTGGTCATTTCATATAAATAGAACTCTACAATATGCAGTCCTTTGTTACTGACTTCTTTCACTTAGGATAAGGTTTCAAGGTTCATCCATATTGTACCATGTGTCAGTACTTGATTACTTTGTATAGATGAATAATATTCCATTGATTGTATATAACATGTTTTGTTTGTTCACTCATCACTTGATAGACATTTAGGTTATTTCCACTTTTGACTACTTTGAATAATGCTGCTATGAGCATTTGCATACACGTTTTTGTGTGAACATCTGTTTTCATTTCTTTTGCGTATATATCTTGAAGTGGAATTGTTGGGTAATATGGTAACTATTTTTAACTTTTTGAGGAACTGCTGCATTCTATTAAAAAATCAATACACCAGATTTACACTCCTAACAGCGATGAATGAAGCTTCCAATTTCTGTCTTTACCAACACTTGTTAATGTTTGATTTTTAAAAATCGTAACTATTGAAGATGAGTGAAGATGAATTGCAAAGATAAAAACTCATTGTACTTTTGATTTGCATTTTCCTAATGATCAGTGATGTGAACATTTTTTTTTTTTCATGTGCTTATTGGTCATTTGTATATCTTCTTTGGAGAATGTATGTTCAAATCCTTTGCCCCCCTTTTTTTCTTTTTATTAACATATAATGTATTATTTGTTTCAGGGGTACAGGTTTGTGAATCTTCAGACTTACACAATTCACAACAATCACCATAACACATACCCTCCCCAGTGTCCATTACCGTGCCACCCTATCCCTCCCACTTCCCTCCAGCAACCCTCAGTTTGTTTCCTGAGACTCAGAGTCTCTTATGGTTTATCTTCCTCCCTGGTCCTCTCTTGTTTCATTCTTCCCTCCCTTCCTCCCACAATCTCCTGCCCTGCCTCTCAAATTCCTTATATCAGAGAGATCATATGATAACTGTCTTTCTCTGATTGACTTCTTTCACTTAGCATAATACCCTCTAGTTCCACCCACATCATTGCAAATGGCAAGGTTTTGTTTTTTTTGATGGCTGCAAAGTATTCTATTGTAGATATACACCACATCTTTATCCATTCATCTGTTGATGGACATCTAGGCTCTTTCCATAGTTTGGCTATTGTGGACATTGCTGCTATAAACATTGGGGTACACATGCCCCTTCAGATCACTACATTTGTATCTTTAGGGTAAATACCCAGTAGTGTGATTGCTGGGTCATAGGGTATCTCTATTTCCAACTTTTTGAGGAACCTCCATACTGTTTTGCAGAATGGCTGCACCAGCTTGCATTCCCACCAACAGTGTAAGAGGGTTCCTCTTTCTCTGCAACCTCACTAACTTCTGTCATTTCTTGACTTGTTAATTTTAGCCATTCTGACTGGTGTGAGGTGGTATCTCACTGTTGTTTTGATTTGTATTTCCCTGATGCTAAGTGATGTTGAGCCCTTTTTCATGTGTCTGTTGGCCACTTGGATGTCTTCTTTGCAGAAATGTCTGCTCTTGTCTTCTCTTTGCCCACTTTTTAATTGGATGATTAATGTTTTTATTATTGAGTTGAATATATGTTGTTATAACTACAAGGTTTTTATCAGATATATGATATGCAACTATTTTCTCTCATTCCATGGACTCTTTTCACTTTCTTGATTGTTGTCATTTCCAAGAAAGAAGTTTTAAAATTTTGACATACTCCGTTTTATCTAATTTCCTTTTGTCTCTTATGCTTTTGGTGTTATAGCTAAGAAACCACTGCCTAATCCAAGGTCATGAATTTTTACTCCAAGTTTCATTATAAAAGTTTTCTGTGTTTAGTTCTTTAGGTCAATGATCCATTTTGAGTTAATTTTAGTTTTAATTTAAAGTAGGTATCCAATGTCATTCTTTTGCATGTGGATATTCATTTGTCATGACACTATTTGTTGAAAATGTTATTATCTAGGCACCCTTGTCAAAAATCAGGTGACCCCAAATATATGGATTTATTCCAGAACTCTCAATTCTTTTCATTACACTATAAGCCTATCCTTATGTCAGTACCAGACTGTCCTGATTATTGTAGTTTTACAGTAAGATTTGAGATTGAAAAGTGTGACTACTTCAAATTTGTTCTTATTTTCAATATTATTTTGGCAAATTTGTGTCATTTGCCATTTCCATATGAATTTTAGGACAAGTTTTTCAATTTCTGCAGCAAAGACAGCTAGGATTTTGAAAGGGATTTTGTTAATCTGTAGATGTATTTGGAGAATATTGCTGCCTAATAATATTAGGTTTTCTGAATACATGAGATTTGTTTTCATTTATTTGTATCTTTTTAAATTTCTTTCAACAACATTTTGTATTCTTCAGTGTACAAGTCTTGTTTTCCTAAGTCTTGTATGTTTTTCCTAAGTGTATTATTCTTTTTGATGTATTATAAAGTGAAGTTGTTTTCTTAATTTTGGATTGTTCATTGATAGTGTATAGAAATACAACTGATTTTTATATTGATTGTGTATGCTGCAAACTTGCTGAACACATTTTTTAGTTTTATTAGTTTATTTTTGTTTGTGTTTTTGCTTTTGTTAGTGCACATTAGTATTTTATATGTACAGATTATGGCACCTGTGACTACAGATAGTTTAACTTTTCCCCTTCCAATTCAGATGTGTTTCATTTATTTTTTACTGCTTATGTGTTCCAGCTAAAACATCCAGTACTTTGATGAACAGAAGTGGTGAAAAAGAAATGTTCTTTTCTTGTTCCTGATTTTGGTGGGAAAGAATTCAATCCTTCACCTTTAACTATGAAATTAGGTGTTGTTTTTGTAGCTCTCCTCAATTGGGTTGAAGAATTTCCATTCTCCTCATTTGTTGAGTGTTCTTTATTATGAAAGGTTGGATTTTGTCATTTTTTTCTTTGACTGTTGAGGTGATCATATCCTTTATTTTATTAATATGGTGTGTTATTTTTTTTTTTAAGATTTTATTTATTTATTTGACAGAGAGAAGTCACAAGTAGATGGAGAGGCAGGCCGAGAGAGAGAGAGGGAAGCAGGCCCCTGCTGAGCAGAGAGCCCGATGCGGGACTTGATCCCAGGACTCTGAGATCATGACCTGAGCCGAAGGTAGTGGCTTAACCCACTGAGCCGCCCAGGCGCCTCTATGGTGTGTTATATTAATAGATGTTTGGATGGGGATGCCTGGGTGGCTCAGTTGGTTGAGTGTCTGACTTTTGGTTTCAGCTCACGTCATAATCTCAGGGTCATGGGATAGAGTCCTGTATTATGGTTAGAGTCTGCTTGTCCCTTTCCCTCCCACCCTACCCCTGGTTGCTCACTGGCAGCTCTACCTAAAATCAATCAATCAATCAATCAATCAATCTAAAAAAATAAGATGTTTGGATGTTAAACCAGCCTTGAATTCCTGAGGTAAATGCCACTTTGTCATGATGTATAATTGTTTTTTATATATTGGTACATTAAATTTGCTCGTATTTTGTTGAGTTTTGTATCTATATTAGTAACAAGTATTTGTCTGTATTTTTTTCTTGTGATGTGTTTCTCTGGTTGTGGTATCAGGATAATAGTATTCTCAAAGTGGCCTCCTCTGTCCTCTTCTATTTTTTGGAAGAGTTTGTGAATAATTGGCATTAGTTTTTCTGTAAATATTTGGTAAAATTTACTGGTGAAGCCATCTGGAAATTTTAATCACTAATTCATAATTTTATTTGATACAGATTTATCCAGACTTGCTATTTGGAGATGGGGGGTCAGATTGGTAGCTTGTGTCTCTCTAGGATTTTTCTCTTTCATTTAAGTTATCTAATTCATTGGTATTCTATTCTTGGTAATGTCCTCATATGAACTTTTAAAAAATTTCCATTAGGTTTGTAGTAATTCCTTCGCTTTCATTCCTGACTTCAGGAATTTGAATCTTTGTCAGTCCAATCTTTGTCAGAATCTTTGCAGTAACATTTTTACTTGCCTCCTGGTCTACTCTTACTGCCTTCTAATTCTTCATTCAACATTCAGAATGATCTTTTAAAAATAAAAATAAGATCATGTACTTTTATGCTTACAAACATTAATGGTAAAATAAAAATCTCTTCTCTAGCTTATAAGATCATAGATAATATGGCCCTGGACCTGCATTTGAACTTGTTTTTTGCCATTTCCATTCATTCATTGTGCTTCTGCCATACTGGCTGTTTTTTCTAATCCTAAATATGCTGAATTCTTTCTTCTTGGCCACTGCATTTATTTACTTCTGTCTGAAATGCTCTCTTCCTCTTTCTTAAACTGAAAAAATTATATTCATAATTTTGGTGTTGTTTTAACTATCAGTTCACATAGAAACTAACAGATCCAAGTAAATCCTTCTTGTTATTCTATTGCCACACTTTCATCATTTATAATCATAAATTATTTAACATTTGTTTAAAAATTTTCACCCATATTGGACATTAAGCTTTATAAGAGTGTGGCTCATGCTGCTATGTAATTAAAGCCTACCATTACACCCGGCATATAGAAGATATTGAGAAATATCATTGAATAAATGAATAGGGAACATATTTAAACTCAGTGCATAGTTCTGTTGATGACTTTAATATGAAATATGAAATTATGCAGCTATACCATAACACTTTTTTGACCATTGTGGGGTTCATTATTACATGTAGGAGCAAAAGGCTGAGCAAGGAGGCTACCCAGCTTGTAACCTTGACTCATCTCTGCCACTCAGTAGCTGTATAGGCCTGGTCAAGTCACTCTTCTTTAGCTTTCCCTTTGATCAATTAGAAGATAGATGAAGAGTCTTCCTTAATGACTTAAATAACTAAATCTAATGTTTCTGGAGTCTAGATTTTGTGATGGCATGTTTCATAAAGAATTAGAAGAATTCTCTTTTTTGGGTTTGCTCTACTCAAATTTTTTTTTAGTAAAAAACAATCACCTCTGTTATAAAAGTGGGGAAATTGTTTGAGGATTTTCAGTTTATTTTCTATGTTAGGGAAATTTCAATGTATAAAAAATATTTCCTATAGCTTTTTAATAGTACAAGACATTTAATTTATCTTATAAAATGATTATTTCTAGGGCTTTAAAAAACAATATAACATGTATTGCTGAAGCAAAAAGGTAATTTTTAGAAAACTAAATGATTTTTCAAATCCTTCAACTATTGCTTCCTATTTTCTTTATAATGTAGGTTATAAAATATATACCAATACAAATGTAGAATGTAGAAAGTTTAGGCACTTTGAAATTTTTTTTTTCCACAGAAGCTCTATATTTAATAGCTAAAACTTTGAAACAAACTGAATGTTCATGAACTTTTTAAAAAAAATTTTTATTTTTCATAAACATATATTTTTATCCCCAGGGGTACAGGTCTGTGAATCACCAGGTAGGCACTTTGAAATTTTATATTTATGTACTTTTCTATGAAATGTTGCTGTTGGAAAAAGTCCTTCCCATATTCTACTAGTCAAATGACTGACCATAATATTATCTCAGAACACACACACATACACTCACACAGTGCTCTTACTTTTTTTATTTGTCACTTTCAGACACTTTATTTTTATTTTTATTTTTTTAAATTAAATTTATTTATTTTCAGCATAACAGTATTCATTATTTTTTCACCACACCCAGTGCTCCATGCAATCCGTGCCCTCTATAATACCCACCACCTGGTACCCCAACCTCCCACCCCCCCGCCACTTCAAACCCCTCAGATTGTTTTTCAGAGTCCATAGTCTTTCATGATTCACCTCCCCTTCCAATTTCCCCCAACTCCCTTCTCCTCTCTAACTCCCCAGGTCCTCCATGCTATTTGTTATGCTCCACAAATAAGTGAAACCATATGGTAATTGACTCTCTCTGCTTGACTTATTTCACTCAGCATAATCTCTTCCAGTCCCATTCATGTGGCTACAAAAGTTGGGTATTCATCCTTTCTGATGGAGGCATAATACTCCATAGTGTATATGGACCACATTTTTCTTATCCATTCATCCGTTGAAGGGCATCTTGGTTCTTTCCATAGTTTGGTGACCTTGGCCATTGCTACTATAAACATTGGCGTACAGATGGCCCTTCTTTTCACTACATCTGTGTCTTTGGGATAAATACCCAGGAGTGCAGTTGCAGGGTCCTAGGGAAGTTCTATTTTTAATTTCTTGAGGAATCTCCACACTGTTCTCCAAAGAGGCTGCATCAACTTGCATTCCCACCAACAGTGTAAGAGGGTTCCCCTTTCTCCACAT